>NC_083771.1:37916727-38275477 GCF_963514075.1 Conger conger
TATTACTGTTCTGTACATAATTTTGCCACACCACTGTTTTCAAAGGTGACCTGAGAGTACAGTGCACTCCATTCTCATTGTGAGCTAAATAGCTGCCATTGAATCTGCTTTTATATGAGCTTGGATTAGCGTGTCAGAGGATTGGCTTGATAGGTTGCAGCTTGTGTTGGACTGAAAGAGAAAGGACTAGCAGTTGCTTCTGGGTATAGGTAAGTCTGTCATCTGGATCATGCTTGTCTGGTATGGTAAAACAAAGATAACCAGTATCATGAAAAATTCAATACAAATCTTCAATAATATGAAGTGGTATCAGTAACTATATATATATATATATATATATATATATATAAATATATATATATATATACATGACTGTCTGAGTAGTAGGTAAAATGCTTATTGATTGTTTTTGTTCTTGGAAGATGCCTAATTTGTTTATGTAAAGGAAGCTGGGGCTTTGTTGTTCCTGTCATTCAGTTGAAATAGTTTTTGTGCAAGCATTTAATGGACTTTTAATGATAATCACAATCAAAGTGAATGTGAAGCAATGGCTGTGACATTATTTCTGGAGAAAGTGGAGACCTTTTAGACATTCTGCTGAATTAAATACCCACGGGAAGGCTACAGAGACTGCATACTGTAGGCTGGAGCAGACCACACATTCCACAAAGGATTACAGGATTAAGAAGCTGAAAGGTGATGTGGTTTCCCGGAGACTGGAAATAAAACGAGCGTGACCTGCAGAGGGGACATCTCTCACATAATTCATCGGCCAGCTGTGCTCCTCTTAATTAAAAGCCACTGACGGAGAGATAGTGCGGAGGATTAGGAGCTAGGTGGACTCCTGAATAGCTCTACTGCAGAGACAGACATGTTCCTCTAGTGAGCGTCCACCACCTTTCCTGCTCTCCCCCCTGAGCATGCTGGGAATTTTACAGCCAAGCATGACTGCGTAGACTGTGCACTGCAGATAAATGCCCTGCTGGTGTATGCTCTGAGGGGGTGTCTTAATGAGGAGGGAGAGAAAGAGAAAAAGAGAGATCAGTGAGCCAGCAGTGGCTTTTCAGAAAAGATGCCTAGGCAGTAACTCCACAAAGGACTCATTCTTTCAAATAGATATACAGTGTTATTATGTGTGTGTCTGTGGTGGGAGCCAAACATGAAGCTTTATTATTGAGGCATATTCTTTACTTGCATATTGGTTCTACTTTTTGCTGTAGGAGAAGAGGTTGGGTTGGTTTTTAACCCAGTGAAGCTGAGGTTTCAGGTAAAGGGAAGCCAGGTGTATTTGAATGTTATATGCATCTTGTAATGGTTGGCATATTCTTCTGTACTTGCCTCTGCTTGTGGCTTCTTCCATATCAATTATCATATTGAGAGGAAAACTATTTCCATTTCTATTTGGTATTACCTTACATTACAAAATACATGCATACTGATAAATGTGTGTCACAGAAGCTGCCTCCTGGATATGCCACAGTAGAACTAGTACTTATAACTTAATACCCCTTGCATTTTGTATATACATTTATGTGACTTATTGCTAATTGCCTGCATCCTGCCCATGACATTTTCGAAGAAGTCCTGTGATCAGATTTTTGATGTTGAAAAGGGTAATTCAATTTGAGGGCAGCCTGTAGCATAGTTGTTAAGTTACATGACCCGCAAGGTTGGTTCGATCCGCGGTGTAGCCATGATGAAATCCAAACAGCTGTTGGGCCCTTGAACAAGGCCGTTAACCCCACATTGTTCCAGGGGGGATTGTCTCCCTAGTGTAATCAACTGTAAGTTGCTTTGGATAAAAGCTTCAGCCAAGTAATGTAATGAATTTACAAAACAAAACAACAAAATTAACTCAAATGAATGAACCTAGTTCAACCTAGTTCAACCTAGGAAACTTTGGAAAACATTGTCTTTTACAATTAAGGTTTTGCATGTAGCCACAGATCTAGACCTCTGTTGAAAGGTTTAAGGTATTGGTCTATGTGTTCCAAACTATCTGGTTATTATTTTAAGCTCTCTAACCAGTACAGTATGTGATGCTGGCTCATGTTCTCTCTACAATAATCCCACTCATATTTCCCCAAGTCCCTCTTTAATTACTCCTACAAGCCAATGACAGTGAAAATTGAATAGTCAATATAAATATGCCAACCTCTGAGGCAGCATGTAGAGGTATTTTATGTCATATTTTTTTAAGAATCCAAGCTGGTATATGGGGCTAATTTGCTCAAAGTTGCCTTTCTGTTACTGCATATGGCTCTTTTGAAGCTCATTTGTTTACTTTGCTACATTATATCATAAGACCTTGCAGCACATACTGTAGGTGATTGTGAGCAATTACATAGTTTTACCACCATGTGATATCTGTAAGAAGAATTTTAAATGACATCTACCTGAGGTGTGGATTGAGTAAAGGGGGTTGTAGCCTGTGGCTATATGCAGCTCTACACAGCCCTTCCAGGGTGTAATGATAAAGGAAAAACCAGTGCAGCAAGGATATACTGCGCATGTTTATTCATTTTGATTGGTTGATTGGTTTGCATATATTAATCCCTTCCAGGTATTGACTAATTCTGAACGGAAATCTCAGGAGCATGAATATCATTCATAGTCTGACAGAGCATTGGAAAAGTGCAGAGAATTATAGAGAATTATACTGACTGATATATATTATCTTTACTTTTCTGTTTCCCTTCAGGTATATGAGAGTTCATTCCAGCCAGTTATTGACCAAGATGCAAGTAACCATCTGGGAGAATCCATGAAACCAAAACCGCAGCCCAAGAACAGTCTCCTGCATCAAGTGGATTGGATAAAGCCACTAGTCGGAAGAGGCTCTTCCCAAGGGAATGCGACTGATGTTTCTGAATCAAAAAGAGAATCAGCATTAGTTAACAGGAGCTCTCTTCCAGATTTGACAAATGGCTACACCAAATCTCAACAAAGGAAAGTGACAGGAAGCTCACCTTCATGCTCGTTTGCTTCTGAGATGTTGAGCCAAAACCCTGGCTCCCAAATAAGGCTGCCTTCTGCAGCAAATATGCCACCAGCCACACAAACAGACAGCAGTTTAACAAGACTTACTACTTCAAAAAGAGACCGAGGTCTGCTGGAGGTTACTGAGCTTGTCTTCGGAAACATCAAGAGGAAGTATGGTCGAAAAGACTCAATTAGAAATTTGGCATCGTACAATTCAGAATTTCAGACTGGAAAGAAGGCAGAAAAGGACCCTGTGACTGAAACTCCAGATAAAGCTAAAGAGAAGCCAATGTTTGAGCTTGAAAAAACTGCTGGAAATCTTTCTGGAAGGACAGAGACTGTTGGGAAGAAGACAGAGAAGGAGGTCAAGCATTTTCCAGAAGCTATTCCAGCAAAGGCTGAGGAGTATAAAGTGCATCCTTGGAGAAAGCGACAGTTTGGAGAGTCATTGAAAGATCCCATCCCTTTGGCGAATTTAACAGGGGAGTCGTCTGAGTTAAACAGAAAAGCTGACAGAGGTTTTTCTGAGCCGAAACCTCCAAATAGGATTGCGCCAAGGACCTCACAATCGGTGGAAAACCGTCACACTGAGGCAGGACAAGTGGCCATGACTGAATTAGCTGACTTAAGTAAGAATAAACTAAGAAAACATCCTGTGAGGAGAGCTAATGCACCAAGGGAATTGGATGATCCAACAGATACAAAACTTCTAAAACCGAAAGTCAATGAAAGGTGGTCACATCTGAAGTCCAAATCCTCCAGTCACCAGACGAATAGTAGCAATCTAAAATCAGCTGTCCTGGAGCCTCCTTCAGCTTATCCCATCACACCCTCTAGCCCACTCTATACTAATACTGACAGCTTGACAGTCATCACCCCCATTAAAAAGAAGCGTGGACGGCCAAAAAAGCAGCCTTTGCTCACAGTAGAAACCATTCATGAGGGAACATCTAGTAGTCCTATAAGCCCCATTTCAGGAGAGTCACTTGGTACTTTGCAGAAAAGAAGGACGCAAAATAATTTTTCAGAACTTCAGGTCGCTAAAGTAAAATCCCACTCTTATTCTAACCAGCTAAACCATTATAAAAACACAGGCAAACTGGGTGTCTGGGACAAGAACAACCTTAAAAGGACAAAAATGGCCAAGATGAAACATATTTTGAATGAGATTTTGTCATGTTCAGCCAACAGTAATCTGACTTTGAAATCCAGAGCTCCTGTGTCAAACGCTGTCTCAACTGTGGCATCAAAAATTGAGGCCCACTTGGGCAAGCAGATCAATATAAGTAAACGAGGGACTATTTATATCGGCAAAAAGAGGGGTAGGAAACCGAAAGCTGAGCTACAGGCCCAGCAGGACCAGCACAAAGTCAATGATAAGCATTCTGTGTCTAGCCAATTTGAGAATCCAGCAGTGCCTTCTAATCCTCAGCCAATGGCCGCAGTAACTTCACCTGGGATCGTGCCATTATTCTCTGCTCCAGCTGCAGGGCCTGGTGGGATACTATGCCATATTAACACTGAGACAGGTCTGCAAGAGTTGAAGACCATGCCAAATCTGCAGGCTGTCAGTGCATTGCCCACAAAAGCTCCAAAGGGGTTTCCCAGCAGCCACTGGAAACTCTCTCCCCCTAGACTTATGACCAACTCACCCTCTCATCTCTCTGAGGTGACTTCTCTCAAAGAGGTCACCCTGTCTCCCATCAGCGAGTCCCACAGTGAGGAGACCATCCCGAGCGACAGTGGAATTGGAACTGATAACAACAGTACTTCGGATCAAGCAGAGAAAGGCCCTGCATCTCGCAGGAGGTACTCTTTTGACTTCTGCAGCTTTGAGCCGGCTGAAGCTGCTGCACTTGCCCCCAGTCGAACCAAGAGGGGACACTGCCAGAAACATGTGGATGCTGCCACTGTGAAGGCTTTCCTTTCACAAGAGAACCTGAAAAAGCAGAAGCATCGCCGCAAACGGAAGGGCATTCAAAGACGAGATGACCTTCAGTTTCTAGCTGACATTGAGGAACTCATTGACAAGTTCCAGGTGTTCTGTATTTCCCATCGCACTTACAACTTCTGTCGTGAGAGCTCATATCCTAGCATCTTCCGGCTGAACTTCAACAACTATTACCCTATGCCCTACTTACCTTTTGATCCACTGCATTATCTTCGCAGGAATTCGGAAATCAAATCCAAAAAGCGGCGTGGTAGGCCAACCAAAGCTAATGAGCCAATGTCAAAAATGCCTTTCATTCAAGGATTTAGCTACCCATTTCCCAGTGGCAATTACTATGCACCTTACGCAATGCCTTATACATCAATGCCAATTGCCACCAGTATGGTCAACTTAGGCTATTATGGTCAGTATCCAGCTCCTTTGTACTTGTCTCATAGCCTTGGGGCAACAGCTTCCCCTTTCATGAGGCCAGTAGTGCCACAACCACAGTTCCATTCCAGTGCCCATGTAAAATTAGCCACTGCTGCCAAACACAAGATAAAACTTGGATCTCAGCAGGTGCCCTCTACCGGAATGGAAGATGCTAAGTCGCTGTTGGTGGCTCCCACTGGTGGTGGCGGTAACTTGCCTAATGTTCGGCTTCACAAACGTAAACACAAGCACAAGCACAAGCACACCGATGACCAGCTCTCCAGGTCTGAGCGGGATGACCTCGGCGGGCTGTTCAGTGGGTCAAAGAACCGTTGCTTCCTGAGCCTTCGGAGCGAGAGGCTAGGCGTGTCTGACAAAGAAGCCACTCTGCCGAAGCCTAAAGATAAGCTGCGGAACCAGCAAAGCCCAGACGCTCTGTTAAGAAGCTCCAGGAACTTATTTGAAGTGGACAACCTCTCTACTTTATCTCTGTCTGACTCACAGCAGTGGAAGTGCACTCATGAGCAGGAGGAACTGGTACGTGACCTCCACGCTGCCTGCTCCTACCGGCACTCCAAGAGAATCCTGACCGGAAAGGATATGCCATCTGACCTGCCAGGCAGGCTACAGCCTCCTCAGGAGGCCCAAGCAGCCATCAACAACAAGAGCCAAAGCATGAAGGGCTTTGCAGTGTACAGACAGCAAAACATAGTGCCCTTCCTGAACAGCAGGGTGGAGAACATGCAGCAATCCTTTCATTGTCCAAGCCCTTCATTGGAAGGTAAGTGTTCTTAACATCCTGATTTTCAGTTCAGAGACATGAGTAACTGTGATTAAGGCACTGTGTGAATATCATACATTTAGATTTCTGTTCCCTTGATACCCATACTAGAAAATGCATGGATTTAATATTTGATCATCATACATAACATCAAGGAAGATTATGCTATACCCTTCAAAATGAAAATGTTAGTTTGTATAGATCTTTACTTTTTACGTTGCTTTGGTTTTAGTATACAGTATACATATTTATTTGATTAATGGCAGTGTGGAATGAAGATAATGGTACATGTTCCAAATTTATCAGCTCTGGCCTGATGAAATATAATGCATGAATGAAAACTGCTGCAACATTCATTTTCATCCAAATTTCCAAACTTGCCTGATCCCTGCATTATCTACACAGTGTGATGTATTTTGTATGCAGACCTGTGCAACCCTGCTGGACAGCAGCCAGAGCTCTAATGAATCTAGCCTGTTCCACGGAAGGGGAATTGGAAGCTCTGGGCTCAGTTAGATTGCATTTCTGCTCCCTAGGGAAGGAAGGGGAGGGATCTCATTCTGCCTAATCACCCTCCAGATCCTTGACTGACTTGCTTTCATGCTTGACAGATCTGTCTTTGCTACAATAGGAACAACTGCATTGTATTTATAGTTCCTGTAAGCATGCATGTCTGCCTACTTAAACATAAATGTACACACCATGCAGTCAGTAGAGTACTTCTGACATAATTTGCTGCCAGTGCATGTTTCACACGTTGCAAGATAACCATTTATTCTATAGGTTGTGTATCCTTGTCAATTAACATTTATTTTTTTTGTATATGAAATTACATTTGGACACACATCAATCAATAGAGTAAATAAAATACAACATTGTTGTATATACAGTGTGTCTGTTTAAACTTACATTATAAAACATTCATATGTTGCAAGTAATTTATTGATGTTGTGATATCCTTCTTTTCAATAAATCCCTGGAACAATTATTGTATTGTTATATGAATATACAGTGTAATTATTATATTATTTGGAGTGATGCCAAAACAATAAACCAGGATTTATGCAGTAATAGATTAAACCATGTTTAAAAAAGTGGAGTAGTCCACTATATTGATAATTGCAATCTGACTATTTTAAATAACATGGATGTTACAGGTATTTATGAAGTTAGGATAGTTGGAAGTGTTGTATAAACAAAACCCACTGAGTACCAAGGCTGGGTCTAGAAAAGTTGATTAAGGATGTATCTTCAACATACCCAAGCTAGAGGGGTTGGGTGAAATTTCTGACATTGGTTTCCGGGAAGGTCTCCTTAAATGTGCCAAAGATGGGCATGAGCTTGAAGAGAAAATGTCATGAAAGGGTTATACACTCAAAATGTGGCCTTTTTGAGAACCCTTTTGTGATTACAGTAGTTGGTGTTGATAAATATTAATATTAATAAAGTGTTCTCCATGTCTCTGTGTAAAGCTGCATTGCTGTATGTTTTCATAATGTAGTTCTAATGCAGTATTTAGTTCAAAGCAGCATAATGACATACTGGCAAGAAGCCAGAGAACATCAAGTTAATATCTGCATCGCAGATGTGTTGTTGAGCGTTAAGCGTTTTCATGAGGTCAGTTGTGCTGGTCTTTGGTGAGTTGTGAAGCTAAGCCCTTTGCTATTCATCATAGAAAATGGACATGTGGTATTGATTTGAGAGTTGGTGGTATGTTATACTGCAAGGTTTACACGATCACAGTGTATTTGAACTGCTGAGAATGTGGTGGGTTGTGGTTTTTGGACTCACTAAGCACTCCAAGATCATCCCAACCATAAACATGTTCATTCCTTGCAACCTTTGGAAAAAAGGTTTTATAAAGCATGTGATGCTTGCAGGCATATGTGTAAAGATCTGTTTTAATCCATGTGCTGACAATTTTCTGTGAGGTTGACCGCTCCAACCTGTAAGTACGTCCTATACCTGTGTGTTTTTTCTGTAGGTGTAGGAGAGGGATGTGGATTTATGAGAGAAAGCTACTATTCATTTTGATGTGAATGAAGTTGATGTGATCAGTGGCAGGACAATTCTTATTAACATCAGATTATAATTAATGTTTTGCTTGAAATTAGCTTGAAATAACCCTCAGAAAACATTTGACAAGCTGCTATTGTTTAGTGCAAACGTTGGACTGTGACGATACTGTATACACCTGTGACGGTACTGTATTACTGTGCTATTTGAATGTGTAAAGCAGATTTTTTTGCAGGCTTAATGATCTAGGCTTATTTTGTGCAAATTCTGTGCAAATTCTGGTGCTTGCTCAATTTCAAGAACTATTCTTTCTAAGGAAGGCAAGATGTGCATGTGTGCAAAAAAGCCTGTGGAGTCTGCCCCAGCAGAAAATATATGCATACTTACCTCCTGTCATTGTCCAGTGCTATAAAACCATTCAACATGAGGAAGGTGTCAGCATAAATTCTGTTAGGCTAATCCATTCTTTGAAATGCCAGTTCTCACAGTGTACATTTATGACACTTTCTCTGTATAAATATTAAAACTACTGTTATTGCAGATTGAAATTTACATGACATTTGGGAAGGATTACATACGTGAAGGGGTTAATTGCTCACATGATATTGCCCGCTTTTGACCCGTGAGTGAGAAGCAATTGTCGTGGGGCCAGTCTTTCATATCTGTCATATGATCAGCAGTGTTCCCTGTATCCTGAGAGTGAAAAATAACATTCTCGGGCTATCAGTGCGGAAAAGGAGGTGAGAGGTCAGCCTTGTTTACCCACTCCACGCTCCTGTGGTTGGTAATTGACTAACAATGCTTACAATTATCTGATAAACCATTTGTAATAGAAGTTATTTACCGAGACTTACTAAAACTGTAAAGCTGTTGGCTTTGTTGGAATGTAACAGAGCCCAGACTGTGCTGTGACGACCTGCAGTTCCAGGGTGTATTTGAACCTTGAACCCCAGACATTGGTTTCCGTGACAGTGGGAAGTTGGCCTCTGCCTGTGATGGGCGCTGGAGGGAAGGCATAGAGGTCGACCCATGACTGCGTATCCTTAATGAAAACACGGTGTGCAGGATGCAGGTAGAGATTTTGGGGGATAAATGGCTTGTGACGGTCCCTTTGAAAATGAATGTCTCTTCCACATGATTTGTTGGCTTTCAGGAAGGCTACATGAGGTTCTCAGCGATTAAAAGAGGCCTGGGAGCAGAGGGGGGAGGTGGGTTTGAATCCTGTGATTAAAACCAAATGAGGAATTTGTCCATGTAAGCTTGACTTCGTCCCCTGTGTATTTCTGGGGTCTAATTAATAATTCAAATGTGTTTCCCTCGCATTATTTCACACTCGAACATATGCTCGTCATGAGTGCTCTTCCCACAAGATCACCTTGTGAGTGAATCAATGTGGTTGTATTTACAGTTTTTCTTACATTTGACGTATATGAGTTTCACCTGGAGGGGGTACTGCTGACAGAGTCTGTGTGAGGAAAACACGCCAGCCAAGCTTCCACTGGAGCGCAAAGCTCAGCTTTCCTAAATGCCACCACTGTCCAACTTTGTTGTGCTCTGTGAAATGCTTCACCAATAAAGATGTTTTTTCAACTCGTGTGCCCATCACCCCTGTGATCCTGCCCTGATCCTGCCGATTATTTTTGCTTTATTCCTGCAAAAGAAAAGAAAAAAGAAAACCATTTCTAAATAAAACATGGTATTTTAGTGATTTACTGACAATAATTGATATTCTTGGTACAGTAATCTTTATATGAGCATCAACACTTGCGGTATTTGTGCTTGTATCAACACAGTGATGTGTTTGAATTCATACTGTAGCTGAGAAAGTGATGCTAGAGGCCATACCTAGAGGGTACAGTGCCACTAATAATACTTTTAGTGTTAAATCAGAAGACATAACTGCACTGTCATGGTTTACATTAGATTTTAAATAACTACCATTCAGAGGAAGGTATCGATTGTAAAATCTCCGTATTCGGTCATCTGTTCCCCACACGATGCATCAGAAGCTCTAAGCATCAACTTGTGATGTATGTACAATAGTTTTTGCTAACATTCTGCTTGATCGCAGTGCTTTGTGTTGGCTTCGTAGGAGTGGTATTGGGTAGGGAATATTTCCCAGAAGATTTGTGTACAGTATTATGAACGCTACGCTATAATATATTAGTTTAATGTATTAAGAGCTATAATGATATTTTTTGGAACTTTCAATAAGAGTCAATATATATTTGTCATATATTCTGCATATAGCTACTTAATGGACATTGTACTTTGTTTCCACAGTGCTTTTTAGTGCAAAAGAAATAATACTCCTTTGAACTTATTATCAGTGGTACTGTATATTTGTGTAGTCTGAAGTTTATAAGTAAAACATAAACGTGAATTTATAAGACACCCAGCCCCCCCCCCCCCCCTTAGTTTCTCTTGGCTCCTAAACTGAAGGGCTATTCATAAATTTTGTAGCTGAAGCACTGACTGGTTTCCTGAGAGTGTATTGAGAAGTGGTTAGTTGGCATGGTTTATATTAAACCTGGCATGTCTACCCTATGCTTAAATTGCTGTTTATCTTTGTTGAAGTAAATATTGATACAGACCATCAGAAAATGTTGTTGATGACCTACCTGCCAAATGTCCAAATTTTTGTTTTCAACAAATGCTTTATGGAATGAAAAGTCATTAATGGTTCACAGCTCACTTTAAAAGCACCCCAATTTTTGTCTGAAAAAAGTTGGTTTGGTACATAGAACAACCCACATTACATTACATTAATGGCATTTGGCAGACGCTCTTATCCAGAGCGACCCAAATGTCATTGGGACATACAGCACAGTACGGTTTTGAAGCTTCAATCAAACCCTGTTTGGACATATTTCTGAACTTCATTTCAGAGAGGGTTAGGCTTGGTGTATTTTTTGTCTCTGATCACAAGTATAAGTTATCTTGCAGGCGTTATATCATGCATCATGCATGACTTGCCATCGGCAGGGTAGCTATTGGACAAGCAGAAGAAACATTACATACAGTCTCTACAGTCTCTCTATACTTACAGGGAGAGGTCCTGTATGCCTAATTTTTGTAAAACAAAAAACCTATGTCTGTAACTTGAACTCACAGGAAGTAATATTTTGAGTAGCTTATTTTTCCATCACAGCAAAGCTCAATTTTTCCCTTTTTTGTCTCATATATTCCTCTAGTGCATTTCTGCCATAATTCTCTTTGGCCACTACAGCATCTACATGAAGAAAAATGCAATTTACGATTTCATACCAATTCCATATTCTGGGAATTTGTAGATTTGTGTTTATATTTTTGTCCATGTGTTCATTCTGATTGTGGATCACAGCTCTCTGTGACTGGAAGGATTACAGAACCTTGTCTACTGGGTCCAGGGATTTTGACATATAAAGCCCTGTTTACGGCCTGTATCCTTTGCTTTCTCATCCAGAAAATGCAGGTGATTTAACCAGGGATTGGGAGCATAAATGCTGCTCCCTGGAAACTCTGCTGCTGTGCCTTGGCTGAGTTCAGTACATCTCCTCTGTCAGCCTGTGCTTCAGGGTAGTTAATAAAATGAGCCACAAACCATCATGCTGCTGCCAGATATGCCACAGATACTACAAGAAATGTTTATCTTGATGAATTTTCCTATTGAAATCAATGGAAAAATATATTCAGAAGAAACAATTCTTGTAGTATCTACTGATATCTGACAGTAGCACAGTGGTTTGATACCTTGGACCATTGATGACTTAAAACCATTTAGCCATAGTGCTCCATGTTGGATCGACATAAGTTATAGCTGGATCTAGTCCCACCTCCCAATTCCCACAAAGAGTTTTGGTATCGCTTGTCCACCATGAAAATAAGATATCCAGAGCCACATCTGATGATGTCGGGTCTCAGATATCAGGAAGTCATGACATGCAATGTAAAGTACTAGTCACTTTAAAATATCTGCAGAAAAAAACAAGGTGACCCCAAACTTTTGAAAAGTAGTGTACTTTCATGGTGTGTAAATCACACTGACCCCTGATCCTACTGTATGTCAGCAGATGAGCTGTATTTTGTTTTTCATTTTTTAACTTCTAAATTTGCCATGGCCAGTGTATGATCATCACAAAAATACAATGTTTGCATTTGCCGAAAGCCTCAGAAGACAGGAAATGTAATGAATCATCCCTTATGCTAACATCAGCCTGCTCGCCATGAAGCTGTATCAGCATAGATCAGCATAGAACTGCTACAGACATTTATATTGTCTACCATACTTCAAACAACCTGGACTCACCACTGGGATTTAAGATGGTTTACGATTCAAACCTTCTCTCAAAGAGCCTCATGCATAATTTTAGAGTGCTACTCTGTAAAGTATATTGGCAATTTTGGATATTAAAGTCAGATGCAATTTGCAGATTTTGCACTAAAGCGTGTTTCATTTCCAACATGCCCATGTGTCCTATTTGGGACCACATATTGTATCACTCTTTCAACAGAGCCTGTTCACAAACTGTCGGTATATATAATACAACTTTTATACCGGAGTGAGCGTCAAAATGTTTATAGAGTGTTGAGTGTATTGCTACTGTATGTTCTCACTCTGCATAACATGTCTGCTAAAAAGCAGATACAATATGTACATATGGGCTTATACAGTACATAGTTATTCATATTTGTCCAAAAATAATTGACCAAATAAACAAAGTCATGGCTTACTACTGTGCATACACAGTCACTCAGTGATAGTCACCCGCTAATCACTTTGATTCACACTGTGGGGAATACATTTTGTATATGCATACTGCACTGCTTCAATTTATTTTGTATTTCCTGAATGTTTCAAAATAATAATAGCCTATGCTGCTATATTAATGTCATGCAAATAATTGGGTATGAATGTGAATAAAATCTTATTCTGCCCAAACAGAATATAAATTAATTTCCTTAGTTTTTACATGGGGAGGTTCAATTAATACTTGGTATTATTATCCATTATTAAGGTATTATTAACTTTCACTGGAAATTATTACAGTACTGCAGTATTTTTATTGGTAGTCGTAGACCTGCGAAATGGCAATGAGATTGATTTTGAAATGGTTGAGATATTGACATTCAAATTTCACAATGGAGAGCTGGCCAAAGAGTTTTACATAGGAGAGCTGACCAAAGCAAACTTACAATGCTACCACGCTCAGTATAATAATGCTACCATGCTCAGTTAATCTACGGGTCTACCTAATAAAGGTAGACCTGTACACCAACTTGTTATTGCTTGTTAAACAATCATGTGGCAGCAACTAAATGCATGCAGACATGTTCAAGAGTTGCTCAGACCAAATGTGGGGAAGAAATGTGATTTAAGTGACTTTGACCGTGGAATGATTGCTGGTGCCACCAGGGTGGTTTGAATATCACAGAAACTATTGATGTCCTGGGATTTTTATGCACAGTCTCTAGAGTTTGCAGAGAATGTTGTGAAAAAACAAAAAAACATCCAGGGAGTAGCAGTTTTGCAGGCAAAAGCACACTGTTAATAGGAGGTCAGAGGATAATGGCCAGACTGGTCAATGCTGACAGGAAGGTGATAGTAATGCGAATAACCACACATTACAAAAGTGGTATGCAGAAGAGCATCTCTGAACAGACAACGCATCAAACCTCTAAGTGGATAGGCTACAGCAGCAGACCAATAAGTAAAAAATAATAAATACCTAATAAAGTGCTCACTGAGTGTATGAATGTACTATATTATTCGTCATCATTCCCACTGCTTATTTTAGGAGCTTTACAGATTTTTAAACACAGGAAATCTCACTGGTTGCTGCTGTATTTGCAATCAGCTTTGTGCAAACTGCATGTTTTGTCATTGGTTAGGGTGCCAAAGTAAAGAATTGCACATTTCATTTCTATTTCCGTACACGAAACCACAACGCAAAGATAGCATGGGTGCCGGAGTGCTCATGTAAATGTCAAAAAGATGCCTTCCTACATGAAGCTCCTTAAATCCTGCAATCCCTTGCTTGTTTCGTGTGGTGGCCCCCTCCACTCCATGTTTGCCTATTAAATTCTCTGTAGCTCTAGTTGTGTTTGTTTTCTGGGACAGCTGCCCAGACGAAATGACGCACAGTAGAAGAGTGAATTCACCAGGGATAGGTGAGGCTTAGAGATCTCTGAAGTGGAATACACATTCACCAGAAGCTTTTCTTGGGCAGCTTTAGGCTGTCTGAACTCATTCCACATGAGACCAGTAGAAGGATAACTTCTCATCTGGTCTGGGCTATCTTCCAAGTATCTGAAGTAAAGTGGAAAGGCAATAAATTAATCACCTATGCATCCCTGGCCCTTGAGTTTATAGCTTGAATTTGCATGTACAAAATGTAGAGGAGAACACTGATGATATTCAGATGGGAGCCAGTAAGACGGATGGCTGTGGATTAGCTAATTATGTGCATGGACGTCGTTGTTTTCCAGATGTTAAACATAAAAATCTCTTTGTCTTGATGCGCTGCTATGCGCAGTTCTCTTGGGTCATCCTTGAAGAATGTGTTTATCTGCAAAGTGTGCTTTTTGTCTTTATTAAGTAAGGGTGTTTATACTGAAAGAGCACACAGCTCTTGATTATGGCTATAAATCAGTCCTGCATTTAGTATTAACAACTGAACAGAAAGGAAAATAAAGAAACGCACCCTGCCATATGTATATGTAAAGACATGATCACAAATAACTATCCTGAAATCTAAGAATGATTGTTTCCTCCTGCACAGAAGGGGCATTTCGTGTTTGGAGAGAGGAAGTCTGATCTATAAGTATAATCTGAATGGATCAAAATGAGCCCCCAGAAGACTAGCTTGTCACTCATCCTTAAAGTGTTTTGGACTCTGGGGACTGGTTCACTAGCAGGCCCTGCCGGTCTGTGAGAAGGGGCACAGATTAGTGCTGTAGCCTGGGCCCACTCCAATTTCACAGGCATGAAAGGAGCAATACGCCTCCCGCTGCCTCTCCTCAGCCACTTCATAATTCTGAATCAGTGTATAATGTGACGGCCTTCCTTTTAGCAAACGTAATAGTTACTGTGTCCCAGATGTGTGCAGACGATTTGCTGAAACATTTAGTGCCTGTGTTCATGAAAGAGGATACATTTTTTTCTCTGAATTACTTATTTTCATATGCAGCGTTGTATAAAGGTGGTGTGTATCTTTTCCACTTTATTCCAAACGGCAAATGGTATAATTTGTCACACATTTTAATGCAAATCGGCAGGTTTGACAAGGTGTTGAACGCATCAATTATATTTCCTGAAACAGGCTAACAAATTCCTTTTGTCTGCCCACTGCAGCGCACAGTCACCCGGCGAAGAAGATATTCCAGAGGAACGAGATGGAGGGGCTTCATTGCGAAGTGCAGAAAATGTGTGCCTTCTCCAAAATCCTCTCTACCAAAAACAATCTGGATCATGTCAACAAAATCCTCAAGGCCAAGAGGCTCCAAAGGCAGGCCAGGACGGGCAACAACGTGGTGAAGAGGAGACGGGGAAGGCCCAGGAAGAACCCGCTGCCCCTGGACGAGGAGCCCGTGGGCCAGATGCCCGTGTTGGAGCGGTGCTTGGACCTCCCTGGGAGGAGGATGGGCCACACCAGCCAGGCACCAGAACCCCTGGAGTTCTCCAACCAGGCCTCCATTGTGGATGCCATTGAGTCTGTGGTGCACAAGGCCCATGAGCAACCCAAGATCCCGCCCACACGGGGCCGCAAACAATGGTCCAAGACCCCAGAAGAGGTCCGGTCTAACCGGCCAAGGAGGTGATGGGGGAACACCAAGGAAGAGGTCACCATCCGTCAAGCAAGACCTGGCCTGGATTTATTACAGCTAGTTCCTTCTTAGTGCGCTCAGCACTGTGATTACGCCTTGCTTTGCGGCCTTTAGCGATTACTGAGGTTTCCGATGCAGAACATGCCACTTTTTTGTTTTACTTCATTTTCAAATTAAACATAACCGGAAATACATTGCATCTCAGTGACAGTATTCCGACAAAGAGACGATTGCATTGAAGTACGTCGGACAGAAGAGCGTATAAAGTCTCAACTGCTGTTCTGGCAGACCTTTACCAGCAAGTGTGTGTGTGTGGGTGTCTTGTGTGTGTGTATATATATTACTTCGGTAACTGGACCTTTTTTTTGGTCAAAGTACAACATTCACAATTGTGACCATGCATTGACAGATGCTACTTTACTCTACACTTGTGTTCAAATTTGTTTTGTCTCTGACTATAAAGGCGGATTGGAAATACTGACAAGAGGACCCACAGAAGGTGACACGAAAGGTCTAGCTATATATGGGAAGCTTTCTTCTGATAATATGCCTTTTATTTGTACAGCATTTCAGGAAAATATTAGACGTTTGTTGGTTAATGACTAGACAGGTTTGCTATATAAAAAAAACTACATAACATAGTTGTATTATGACCATTGACGGGGAAGACAGAGTAAGTATGTGCAGATGTTAATTTATTTCATACACTTTTAAGTCTACACCAATTCTACATACTGATTTAATTATAGCACTTAGGAATACTTGTTGCCTTAATTATGTTTTAGTTTTCATTTATATAACAATATGAGCAAACCACAAATGTGTTAGCAATGCATATGAAATGCTAGAATAGAACTTCAACATGCGGTCAGTATGCCACTTATTTGTATAAGGTTATCTGTCAATTTGGGACTGAAAGTATACAAACATTGAACTGGACTGCACTCAAATCCACAGTATAAACGATTGAAATAGATCTCTACATCCCAGTAATGTGGAAATTATTTTCCATTTTATTGATGTAAAGGCCTATTTTTAAAGCTTGTATATAGAAAGCTTTGTCACAAGTAAGTGATAATTTGGCATTCCTTGAAATTCATGAAAATTGGGGGTGTTTTCAGTTTTCACATTATTAACTATAAAAATAGTTTTACAAAATACTTGCAATTAGTAATTTACGGACTACCATTACACCAAAAAAATGGTGTAATGGTGTACTTCAATCATTCTGATTATGAACTATTGGTAACTGTGGTATCGCTGTGGTCTGCTTCCCATCATTGCAGTGGTCTATTTTCAAGCCAGTGTGTGTTACAATCATTTAAAGTTTCATTTCCAGCGCAATGAAAAGCTATTGTATTAGCAGTGAAATAAACACTGAAGGGAGATTTTTAATGCTACCTTGCCAACCCACTGCATCATTGCACTATATGAAGTAATTCTGCTTTGAAATGTTTGAGCATGTTATCACAACAAAGATGTTTATTTCGTGCACGTGGTTTGTCCATTCCCAATGAAATTTTGATGATTACTTTGGTGATGATAGCTAGAATCATTAACTATATTGGTTGAAGACTACGTTTGTTGATGAAATCTTTGTTATCATTGAATAGTGCCATAAAATGTATGTTGTTTATGCAATAGTGGTTATGTGGGCTTATCACAACTAATAATGGGTTGTTGTTGCAGGAAATGCCTTATGCATTTTTATTATTTCAGTATTAACCCATTTCTGCTGTAGTCTAGTGTCACCAAATTAATCAGTAGTTTTCAAACAGTTAAATTAGCATATTACAATACTTACTGCAGAATGTCATTTACATGAGTTATTTCACACATTTAATGCATAACATCACCGATTATATAGGATGTAATGTGAGAAATGGTAAGATATGTGATACTAAGAAGTAACCTACAGTTACCGTAATGGGAATGGGAAAAACCCTAATTTATCTCTAGCCAGTCAGGGCCGGGAAGAGCACACTTACAGTGTAAGACCATTTGGTGATGAAGATCAAATGGCATCATACATTAACAAGACTTAGTCTGCACAAAGTATTAGAATGTGAATTAAAATGCCTGAGTTCTTAAAATACAACATATTTCAATGGTAAAATACAACTACATTACAGTTATTTCATTGACGCTTTTATCCAAAGCGACTTGCATTTGATTAGACTAAGCATGGGCCAATCCCCCCTGGAGCAATGTGGGGTTAAGGGCCCTGCCAACAGCTGGACTGACCTTATTGTGGCTACACTGGGGCTTGAACCAACAACCTTCCAAGTCCCCGTCGAGCACCTTAGCCACTATAGGAAGTTGCAATCTCTAAACAATAACTTCTATTGCCAGAGATTGTCATCATTTCCAGAGAAATTACATGTTCTACAGATACACCATATTGACATACAAAAATCCAGTGTAATCTGTTATACGCACCATGAGTTTATAAATCATTTCACTTACAGTAGGTAAAATGGCAATAATCTGACAGATCCCAGGCAATACTCTCTGTGCCATATTTCATTTCAATCGAAGTTTTGTGTTGAGAAGTTGATGGCATCATATTGTATTACATTATTGCCCTTTCCCCATGCATGGACACGCTAAGTTTTGGAAATATTCCATGCTGTTCAATCATTATTTTGTGTTTAATTGGAGTCAAGCATATTTAGTAACAGTTCACATTATATTTTGTTTGGCAAATACAGTGGGTGTTCAGTGTACCTGGCTCTTCATTTATAGGAAGCTGATTATTCGGTCTTACAGTAGTTATTAATGTGCCTTATGTTTTGTTTCCAGATGCATTGCATGTCTGGCAGAAGCCTACATGAAAGTAAGAGTCAGCTCTTAACAAGCTTGTTTTTCACTGTGCCTTCTCACTGCATAGGCTCCTATCTTAGTTTAAAAATAAATATTATTTCATTATTTTCCCAGCCTGTCTATTACTGTATGGTATTGTAGCTGTACATATTCCATATGTTGAACTTGCCTACTGTACATAATCAGATCTGTCCTTGCTGAAGACTCAATCATGTATATTTAAGTGGATATGACCACCAAAATAGACACTGCCCTTGAAGGCTGCAGGTAATTTGTATTTAATGGAGTTTACACATCTCCACAATATATTAAAATAGTTACAGTAAAGTGTTCTGGCTAATAATATAATGACATCATATAATCCGAATAATGGAAGATATAAAAAGTGTTTGGTGTTTTTGTAATTAGTGCTATGTTCCTCGCACGTTTGTCGACATCATCTGAGATTGAATTCAGATGTTTTTATTTTGGGTATACCCCTTCAAAGAGATTATAGGGTTGGTCCAGTGCAGCCTTACACATGTAAATTATTTGGCTTTCACTTTCACAAAAAATGTTGGGCAGGTGTTAATGTTTTGTCATTATACACTAACTGAGCACTTTATTAGGAACACTACACTAATACTGGGTTGGGCCTCCCTTTCGTCTGAAAGCACCATTGAGATTCTGTTCCATATTGACCTGATTTCACCACGCAATTTCTGCACTTCAGCTGCACATTCACGCTGCAAATCTCCCGTTCTACCGCAACCCAAAGGTGTTCTATTGGATTCACATCTGGTGAAGAACATTAAACTCATTGTCATGTTCATGTTCATAAAACCAGTTTGAGATTACTTTTGCTTTGTGACATGGTGCATTATCATGCTGGAAGTAGCCATTAGAAGATGGGTACATTGTGACCATGAAGGGATGCACATGGTCAGCAACAATACTCAAATAGGCTGTGGCATTCAAACAATGAATATGTAGGTGTACAGATACAGTTGTTCCTAATAAAGTGCTCAGTGAGTGTATAAGAAAAACGTGTGTATTTCAGTTTGGATGTAAACAAACGACTACAGCAACAACAATTGCCTTAATGTGTCATTAGTGAGACTAAGTCTCTACGATTGAGCCCACAAAGAAAATGCATTTATTTTTTAGAAAATAAAATGTAATGAAAGTAATACAAATTTAAATGTCAATAATTTTTGTATCGTGTGCAAAAAGTTACTATCGTTCTAACTGTATTATTACAAAGTGGAGCTTTAATCTGACCATTGTAAATAATGTAATAAATGAAACTTGACTGCATGGATGCAAATCACATTTAAAAGAAAGTTGGACTGTTGATAGGTTTATGTCATGACTCAGCTGGCTTAGCTTGAAGTGGTTAGTGACTGAACCCTGGCAGGTTTGAAGTCTTGTGTTGTTTCTCAGCCTTCAAAGATAAGTCATTCATTTTAGTCACTTGTACAAATTTAAAGCTTACTGTATGACCTTTCTCAACATGGTTTTCTTGTCAGAAATGACTAATTATGTCCTTGATGAAACCCTGACAGAAATATTAAATCCTTAGCCATTTAAAGCTATATCTGAGAGCAACTAAATCTTTATTTCCTGTCCATAATCAAACTGACCAATCAAAAAGGGAAACACACCATTGCTCATTGCTGTTAATATTCTTTGCCAAAGGGGTGGGGAAATATTGTATCATCATATATAAATTCTCTTCACCTCAGACCAATCAAAATGTCCATGTTTTTTTCACTCTACCAGCCCGCATGTTGGTGCCTTCTAAATGATCTCTATCTGGTTTTTAGACTTCAGCAGGGCACAGTGAGTATTCCTGTGAGGGGAACTGTGTTTGTGTATGGTTTGAGCAATGCTGAGCTGCAGTAGTGGTATTGATTGTATTGACAGTGTACGAAAGCATCACTGACTGTGAAAGGAACAGTTGGTAGCAAATAAAATCGTATTGTGCTGGTCTAACATGAGCTCCATTCATTTTAAAGATCTCATCATTTTAGACAGAACTGGTGTTTAAAAAGAACATTCAGATGAGGTATTGTGAATAATACATCATAATGAAGATTGCAAGATGTTCAGTGTAAGCTCTCAAACCACGTATATTTAAGTTTGTATACATTTAGTGTTTTAACCTCTGTTAAATGGAGTGTATTTTTTCTTTTTTTGCACGTTCCTTGATTTTATGTATACACATTTTCAAAAAGCGTTAGGCTAGTTGTATTATCCTTCAATTTTGAGGAACACTTGTATATTGTTTGATATGTTTTTTTGTAATGATTTCTAATTCATAAAACATTTTGTACATTATATGGATGTTAAGACAACACGTATTTGGCATATACATAGGTATATATTTGGTAAAATGCATACATTCATTTATATACAAATATATATATGCTGGCATGTTTTTGGTCATGTTTGTTCATGATCTAGTTGTCTGATTTTTATTTAATTTCCCTTTTTTCTTAAAGAAAAGCTCATCATTTTGCTGCCATTTCCTGGCTTGCAGTATAGAGCACTTAAAGCTGATCTTGTTGATTGTGTGAAAATAAATGACTTTATTGAAAGCCATAAATATCTGTTGTATTATTTATTTTATTTTATTGTTTGGTCTGGTACAACTATACATTGGAGCAGTGAGGAAAACATTGGCTGTCCTGAAAAAAAATGTTCCTTTCCAAATCTCCTGCTGAATCTAATTAGTTCATCCAAACTAAAAATCAAATACCAGAGTGCCAGATAACCCAGTCAGATTGATACAGGAAGAGGCCATAATTATTCAACTTCAGTTTAATATAATGAGCTCAGGATTCACTCCAAGCAGTGTTTTCAAATTCCTGGCTGTGGAATTGATATTTCATTTCATTATATCACATTTGGACATTTGACCCAGATCTCAAATGCATTCAATTGCTAGGCCTAGTAAAAATGCTGAAATGCGTGGAAACTACAGAAAACACAAATTACATCAGAAGCTGTAAAATCACTGAGACAACTGATTCATTTTGCCAGTCCAGGCTTCACATCTGGAGCACTGTCATTCCTAGCAGGGATATGTAATGAAGTGAAGTGAATCCTTGCTCATTGACACTTCAATCTCATAAATGCTCAGTGTTTGTGTAATATTGTGGATCTTTAATGAATAGATTGGACCAATTCCCAGAGACTGATTGGTAGGAGCTCAGTGGAAGGTCGTTCACCATAGGCTGATGCCTCTCTGTAGAATCTTGTTGCCATGGTTGCTGAGTGAATTGCCCATATGCTCCTGAGCAGTAGCTGAAAGTGAAGTTGTAGATATTTTTAACACAGTGCAGAGTGCAATTTCTGCTGTCAGATCATTTA
The DNA here is from genome assembly GCF_963514075.1 of Conger conger. Classification (NCBI taxonomy): domain Eukaryota; kingdom Metazoa; phylum Chordata; class Actinopteri; order Anguilliformes; family Congridae; genus Conger; species Conger conger. Next base: position 37,938,852 of record NC_083771.1, read on the forward strand.
GTTTGTTGCCATTTTATGAAATGCAGTTTCATGCGGAGTCACACTAATACAGTTCATCTCCAATAAGCAGATGTCTTCATTGTCTGTATGTGTAAGGATGCTGTACATTTGTTGATCAAACAACTAAGAAACCTTATTTGTTAAATAGTGAAAGACAAACTCTTTTTAATAAATATAAATGTGTAGCAGGGCAAAAGAATTGTTCTCCCACTTGTAAAAGCTTCATACTGGATTAATGTTGAAATACTGGTGTCAATGTGGTCCGAGCATCATCACTTTAAACCATGTCCAACAGTTGTAACACTGCCCGCAGGGGAGTTCAGCATGACATCCAAGCACTAGGGAAACATTAAACTGTTTAACAAGAGGCTTGCAGAACGTTTCATGCACATGGACTGTTCCATATTTTCCCTCTACAAAGAATAACTTTAAATAGTGAACAGACTCATTTTCTTAGGAGCCAGTTACAGTTCCATGAATGTTATGGCAAATGTACTAATCATCAAAAAGACAGATGTGTCCAAATACATTTCTTTATGGTTAAAGCAGTATCATGCAATGTGAGCGAATCTGACATGAAGTGAATAACTATGTAATCTTAAAAAGAAAATGAAAGGATGAGCTGATTTAATGCAGCCCATGTGCTGAATTGTTCTCAGTTGCCTTTATGTGTATTCAGGTTTAATTTTGAGGTTTTAATTTTAAGTTGGAAAATGTGAATGTGAAGACTTTCGTTGGCAGTACACATACAGAAATGGGGAACAACTTTTTTTTATCTTCTTTTGGTTGAGTAAAAATCTTCACCTTAATTATGTTAAAAGTCTGTATCTAACAAGTTAAATAGTTACAAGAAGTCATTGTTCAGCACTATTGTAATTAAAAAGCCTGAAATTGTGAATTAAAATTTGCCACACTGTAATCAATTATCCCCTGCTTAAGAACAATGTAGAAAAAAGGATGCAAATGACTTACTATAAATACATTTACTGTAATACACTTAGTCTGGGAAATTAAAGAAACAGAAAGATTGGGAGGATGACTGTTTAAACCACTTTGTTTTCATGCAAGCGCAAATTAATCAAGTTGGTCCACTTCATGTGCCTTTTTGGTGTATTTCTTTCTTCAGAGTTTGTCAAGTTCAGCTATCTTCAAATGAACCACCTCATTCTGTTTGTGATGAGTAAAAGTACATTTGCTTTTAATTGTGAATAATATTCAGGAAATATGTTGTTTGAATCCTGTGTACAATATTACTGCTCAGGAGTTATGTGTATATTATCTTTTTTATTTTTTTATTGGGCAGCTGCAAATACTGTATAACCTTTGTCCATGTCACTGTATCAATGTATTAGATCGGTTGACATGGCTACTGATCAAAAATATTCTGTTTCTGATAACAATGGTCTGAGACCGAAGGCCTTGAACAGCCACTGACACAGTCTTGTGGCCACAGGCCTGTTGCAAGGGGAATCCACTGACCTGGTAAATATGCCTGATCATTTCTTATCCATTTTGCCGCAATTATTGCTATTAAAGATACAATAGTCACAATAGTCACACAGAAAATATTGAGCAATGAAAGCATTTCTCCTAGGACTAAAGGTTATCAGTTTGAAAAGCAAGGAAATGCATAACCATAAGGGGACTGTCAACTGATAATCTGATATAACTCAACGAGCAATAAAGCAGCAAATACAAACAATACATAGTGAATCTGCAGAGGTTAGGCATAGTATTGTGTTGGGTAAATCCTGTACCAGGTTATCTAAACCGTTAAGATGGCTAGACAGTTCTGTCATTGGACAGAGTGGAGATTATTGAGGGTTTTCACATAGTAATCCAAGGCAAAACTGAAAAAGAAAATAAACAACAGGAAATGAATGTAAGAGCTTTGAGCTCTTTACAGACTCTTATAAGCCCTCACTGTATGTACAGTCTCTATTGGGACTACAGAGCATTCACTTCAGACAACATGGGGCCAACTGTACATTCCACACTAGGCAGGGCAGGTGAGTGCTTATTGTGGATTGTGGAAGTGAGAAACATTTTGCTGCAAGTCAGGCATATGCAAAGGTGGCAGCTCTTGCCTCTTTTCTGCCAACTGCCCAATGTGCCCATTTTTTAAAAAGAAATTATATTTGCAGTGTGTTCCATCAATTGTCTAAACTGTGGTATCCCATCACAGTTTCATAATGATCATTTTTACAACAAAAAAACTAAACAAAAACAACCCACCAGACGAAAGTTTTATTTTCTATTCGCCGAAGCTGGAGGGAGGGAGAGTGCACACCCAAACAAAAAATAAACAAAAGTCTTCACCCTGCCCCCTCATGGATCCCGGGCAAAAATAACAAATGCAAACAAAATAACCCGACTAGCGTAGCTTTTTGAATGGCGCTGCTTTTCGGCTCCTTCTCTTGGCTCCCTCTCTCCTCTCCTAAGTGTTCCCGGTCTCCACCACCGACTGTGGAAAGAAGCACACCTTCCACATTCCTGGAAAGATTCGTAACGCGGTCCAGGTGTGTGCCTGCTTAACCAGCAGGCGTGGCCCTGGGATTGCCCTGCTTCCTTCCCACAAAGCAAGCCAACTTGCCACAAATACATACACAAATAGACATGACAACAGAATAAATCTTTCTGCTTTTCAATCAATTGGATCAAATGTTTTAATGGTTTAATCTAAAAAAAAAAAAAAAAAAAACTGGGTCAAGGAAAGCAAACAAGGAAAGCATAAATAAATGTAGGTTTCATCACATGTACCATACACAGTCAATGAAGTCATATGAAGCTCCCTTGCCCACTTTGGTTACATGCTGTTCCTCATTTTCACAGTTTTTTTCCATTCTGCAATTTCAGGGTGTATTAATTCTTAGTAAAATGTAGATTCTATATTACACATCCTATCAGGTTGGTTTCCAGCTTTGCCTCACAAATACCTCCAGAACTTACATAAGGTAATGGTGAACTTACATAAAGTGATAGCAAGAACAGGCTATTCAGCCCAGCAATTCCTACCCCTAAGTGTATTTAGGTTGCCTAAAAATGACATAGTATCTAGCACTGTATCAGCCTGGTCTTGAAAACCCCCAGTCTTTCTGCCTCCACTACATGTCCTGGCAAGCAATTCCACACATTGACCACTCGCTGTGTGAAAAAAATACTTCCTAATATCTGTACCATTTGTACCCTCTCATTCTGCTAACCAAACTCACCCTGAAGAATCACCAATAATTCACTTTGTTAATCCCTCTAATTAATTTAATCTCTTTAAGCTTTTACTAAACTTTTACTAAATTTAAAGAGATTAAGCATTTTAAGTATATCCTCATAACTCTTATCTTTTATACATGGAATTAATCTGGTTGCTCTTCTCTGAACCTTTTCCAGTGCCTCTATATCTTTAAATATCTAAAAACTGTACCTTTATCTTCCCTCCCATCCAAATCTCTTCAATATACAAGATTTATATAGATACATAAACAGCCTAAGCCACAAATCAATTGTTCAACCTGCCTGTAAAACATTAATTGTAGATATGTAATCAAAGTAAATCAAAGATGATGAGCTGTCATTTTGTCACACCCATGACTTTGAAGAATTGCCACATTTGGGGTCACAAATGATAAATCCAGGCCAAATGCTTAGACTTGCCAGATGTTGAATGTTGTGCTCTGGAAAACACATCTGAAAGAAAACAGGACACTACTGGGAGCTGTTAGAAAGAGTAATGTGAGCCAACACTGAAAACTATGTAGATCTTCGGCCAGCTTCAGTCTAATCTTAAAAACAAATAGACTTTGTTCAACTGCTAAATTTTGGTTATTGTTTGTATGGACACCGCTCTTGTGAATGTGCTATAAGGCTATACTACAAGTAAATTTGTAAATGAGAACTTGCCTGGACTTTCAATTATTTGAGGTAATATAATACTCTATGGTGCAAAGCACTCCCCAAAATCTTCTGTACATTGACAAATACTGTACTTTGACAGGTACTGTTTGTTACTTTTAAAGTTATTATCATTGTGGTGAAGATGAAGAATATATTATCTAATAATGATTTTCATAATATCAACCTACTACTGTGCTGGTCTCCGTGTCCAACTGAAGTTGGATGTTGTACTTATAGTGCTGAGTAGTACCGGATTTCATTACTGACCGTGGTCATATTGTTAGGCCTACAAACATGCTTTTACTGAACTTGGTGCATGTTCATATAAAGAGTATCCAAGCAGTTTTATCTCTGATATGACAAGTGGTATAGGGACAAATATTGTAAAACAAATATAGCAACCTCTTCAAGGTGCATTGGTTACTGCAGGAAGTCTGAAGTCTGTGCATAGTAACAGAGAGAATTTAATATGATTGTTGAAGTTATTTTAAATATTTGCAACTCTATACTGCCACCCTGTGTTTTGGCTGGGTTCATGCTGTGGGTCTGAAGACTTGGTGTGACTGTAAATGTGAATACCCAGTTGCATTATGTATTGCATGAAACTGGTTTGAGATTTCTGATAACTTGTCATTTTCAATATTTTTTGTGGAAATCTACACCCACTGAAGCCATGTTTTATTGGAATTGAACTTTCTTTTAACAAACCTACTTCTTGAACTATGAGCTATTCCAAGCCATTAATTCCAAGCCACTAATCTACAAGCAGCAGGTGACCTGCATTTATATATATATATATATATATATATATATATATATATATATATATATATATATATATATATATATATATTTAAATGCAGGTCACCATTTGTGCAAAATAAACTAATTGCATATGATATATGTATTTCATGTAGTCCAAGGTTGGTCCCATAGTATTTTCTAGCTGTCAGTTTTAAATATTTACATGATTTACACTCTGGGCCAGCCAAATCTAATATTTTTAGTGCAGCTATTGAAATCTATTTGTTTTTACACATTTTCTACTGGAAGTTATTGTTCAATTGAATATGGCTAAATTATCTGACAGTGAAGTTAGATGAAAAATTTCTTGTTTCTACTTGCATTCATAGCCCAAGATAGGAATACATTGGTGACCTCATCTGAGCTTAAAACCTGATGAAATGATGATTATGATGATCTATGAGTGAGCTGCGAAGATGTAATGTTGAAAAATTGGGGTTATACTGCCACCAGACAGCAAATAGCCTGTTACTTAAACATGCACCATCAGTTCATTAACCAAACAAATGTATTTCAGTATAATGTTTACTGGCCTGGACAAGAATGAGGTGAAAGTCACTTATTTTAAATGGAGACACTGATTTCCCATCTGGTGCAATAATGATGTTTTCTGCATACTGTATGTCTGTAGCAGCACAAGAGATTGTAAAATGAACCTGAGAGGCTGTGCTGACAGGAAACCCTGCCCTGATCACAGGAGGTTGCACTTTGCAATAGAATTAGGTCACATGCAACATCTTATTTTGTGTGTTGTGCTTGGTGTGTGCAAGACAAATGCCCCCTGGGGCAATATGTTTAATTAATCTCTTAATATGTCTAATTAATTTGTGATTATCATTGTAAATTGAGTAACTGAATATTATTTGCTCTACTAGCTAATTATTATATTTATTACAGCTAGCTAGCTAGAAGTAGAAATTATTATTATTAATATTATTTATTTGGAATTTTACCAGAAAAGAAGCCTAGTTACCTCTTCAGTTGATGACATTGTGCTGATATCTCCCCTGAATAACATCTGTATTATCCATGAAATACTGTCACATCCCAGTGTTTTGTTGCTGCTGTGGAGATAATGATGTGCTGGAGAGGAGACGCACAGCGCTGCGTGATAACCCTCTTAAGAAGGTGCATAGTGTCATGGCCGCCACTGGCGATTGCTTGACATCCAGACTGAGGGAGGCCTGTCGCTGACGGAACAGAGGGGCATTTTGCATGCAGCATTATTAAAAAGATGCAGGGCTATATTTGGACAGTGTGCATTGTTTTCTGTTAGTCCATTGCCATTGGTCCACTGCCTACTGTCTGCTGTCAGCTATCTGCTGCCCCTGAGGACAACTGTCAACTCGATTACAACGTATTCTTCTATAACGTGCTCATTACAATAGATCACCAACTGCGGCCTATTTGCTAAGTTTTAGTTATAGAAAATTATTTTGGATGAGAGTGGAGGTTGCAATGATGGTTAGTTTTACCCTAAGTCCTACTTTGGAGCATCTATGAGGGATTGCAGGACAGACTTTTAAAAAGAAGATCATTTCCCACTCTGGCATAGGTTCTGTCTACCCACTGGATGCCCGGTGAAACCCTGGAACCTGCAGTTTATATGCTTTTCAATCAATCACTCAATGAATCATCCATTTACATAGCACGTGTCATACACCTTGATTCACAATAAAGGAAAATAATCGATAAATAAACATATACATTTCGAATAGAAACTTGCTTTGCCATATACTAAACAGCTGCTTGTCTTTTATATATCACTCTGTGCTCTTCTTTGAGGCTGTGACCATCATTTAAGTGATTTAGTTTTACCAGTACTCAAAAGCAGTCAAAAACTCTAACCATACACCAACACAACTTTTTTTAAACTACTACACTAAATACATAATTTGCCCTTTAGGGGGTGATAGCACAAAAAGTGCAGTAAAGAACATTCTAATGAATGAACTGATCTACTATAACAATCACTACTGGCAATTAAAAGGAATAGACTTGAGAACTCACTGACTTAAGTCTCACTGACTAAGATATTCCAAAAACATAATCTTCAAAGGGTTAATGGGAGAGTGGGTATGTAGGTATGCACAGGAAGTAATTCAAAGTTACCATTTTAAGATGCATGTCCTCTAGACAAGGTCAAAAACTTTACAGTGAAGTTAATTTCTCTCAGCGGCTATAGAGAAGAGACTGAAGTTTTTAAATAGTTTCAAACAGAAGAATTAACTAATAAAGGGAATTGTTGAAAGTGTGCTGTACGTAGGTGGCTTGGTTGATAAATGCTTGGTCCATAACTCACATCGCGAGCTGCCAAATCTCTGATTTATTGGTGAGTATACTGTATGTTCTCTAAATTGCTTGTGTTCAGTGATTTACCAGAGCAGGCACATAAATATAAAACTAATTTTACCACCATACCACAATTTATATAAATAATTATACATGCTTGTTTCTTTGTTTTAGTATTTAATTATATTTCAATAACTGACATTTCACTATTTTCTGTAAATGTTTTCATTATTCTTATTTTGATACTCTCATTTCCTTTATGGGTACATAAGGCATTTTGGTGAAAAGGCCAAAAAAATTGCACATAAATTGTCTTTGTTTGTACAGTCCCCTTACTGAAGTATCTATGTACTATGTCTTACTTTTCTCTTTAAAAAAACAAGAAGTGTGATCTGTCAGGTTTATTCGTGCATGGTGTCGTTGCCATGGAGACAGTTGTATTTTTCCATTTCCTTTTTATGGCAGTGGATGGCTTGAGTGTATGTGCACTCCATGTCTGAAATCAGGCTGCTTTTATTTTTACATTTTCTCTCTAAAATGCGGTCATGACCAATCACAAAGGGTTAAAGTAGAAAAACAAACAAATCGTTAAAACTGAAATTGTGTGCAGTTAAATATATATGTACATAAGGGAAGAGGAAATCAAATGTCAATTAATACCTGTGAAGTATTTTTGGTAGTATATCATTTTGGAAACATTTAATTCATGGAATGTATTAACAAGCCAGGATACCATATTTCCTTTCTACAGAGCAGGCCTACTGGTTGCAGTCCTACTTCTTTAAAACACAAAACAAGCAAATTATCATGGGTCACATTTAAAGCATATTTTGCATATGATTTCCCATATTGGGTGCTGTGCACTGATATGTCTTGGAAGAAAAAATACAGTATATTACAGTATACCACATATTGCATATTGTATTAAAAAGATGTTTGTTATGAATAAATCTAAAACTATTTTTAATTTTGGTCACATGAAATCCCATGAAAAACTATTATTTTCCAGATATTTTCTAAATCTGGATTGGAGTAGACTAAGCCTGTTGCTACCCTCTAGAGGGGACTAAAATGCTACACAATTATCTTTAGAGTATAAAATATGAATAGAGGGCCACACTCAGTCACATACGCTTAGACAGTTTAAGAATGCATTGCAATAAATCCCTCCATATTAACACTATCTCAACAAGTCAACATCATTATTCCTTAAATAATTGGGTATAAATGAGAATCTTGTTCTGCATAAACTACTAACTAAATATAAGCTACAGGGCTGTAGCAGATCAATTTTATTTCTTTACAGGCTTTCAGCAAATGCAAACATTTCAATAAAAACATTTTTGTGATTAATTTTGTTCCCATTTAGTTTGTACACTGGGATGTTCAATTAATAGTTGATTGGTCATTGTAAATACGCACTAAAAAATAAAACCCTTGGCTGAGAATTTACATTAAATCTATTCTGTCCACTAGCTAACTTTAGTAAAGAAAATCCCATTCTCCCCATTTCTTATATGCTGATCCCATCTACTGGCAAAAAGTGGTGTTTTGCTGTTCATTAATGATACATTCTTGGTTCTCAACCTTCTACAGTCTATGTTCTCAACCAAAGGTTTTATTTTCATAGCTAGTATTCATAATGATGCATGATTTAACCACACTCACTATAATACATGCATTTGGCTAGAGCTAGATCATGAGCATAGAATGTGGTAGCATAGGGTGTCTGTATAGAATATCTAACCTTAGAGCTAAGTTAAGCACCAGACATTTAGCTATCTTAGCTAATATAGGTAGAATGGCTGTTGTTAAGTCCAACAGTTACTTACTAGCTAGGCTGTATGTTCATTTCAATTATGAAAATGAATGAAGCACATTGGTATTGGCTAGTTTAGCTAGTTGCACAATACAGACCAATTTATCATAGTGCTAGCTGCCTAGCTACCAAACACAACTTGGATAAAACAAATTATGAAAGGGAACATTTATTTTACATTACATTACATTATTGGCATTTGGCAGACGCTCTTATCCAGAGCGACGTACAACAAAGTGCATACCCATAACCAGGGATATGTTCGCTGAAAGACCCTAGAGGGAAGTACAATTTCAACTGCTACCTGTACAACAAAGATAAAGACGAGGGCCAATTTTTTTTTTTTGAACAAAGAAACAAACAAACAGAGCAAAAGTGACCAAAGTTAACTATCCAAACACTGCTTACCTAGCCAACTAAAAATACCGATACACAAAGCAAGTCACAGAGACAACAATTAAGGTTCACAGGGAGGTAGGGAGGGATGGGGAGAGGTGCTGCTTGAAGAGGTGTGTCTTGAAGGTGGGGAGAGATTCTACAGTTCTGACCTCAACGGGGAGTTCGTTCCACCACCGTGGAGCCAGAACAGACAGTAGTCGTGAGCGTGAGGTGGAGGTTCGGAGAGGGGGAGGTGCCAAGCGGCCTGTGGAGGCTGAACGAAGAGGTCTGGCAGGGGTGTAGGGTCTGATGATTTTTTGTAGATAAGCTGGGGAAGACCCTTTAACTGCTTGGAAGGCTAGCACCAATGTTTTGAATTTGATGCGAGCCATGACAGGCAGCCAGTGGAGGGAAGTAAGCAGGGGGGTGACGTGTGAGTATTTGGGAAGGTTGAAGACCAGACGAGCTGCTGCATTCTGGATGAGTTGGAGGGGTCTGATGGCGGACGCTGGGAGGCCAGCCAAGAGGGAATTGCAGTAGTCCAGGCAGGACAGAACCATCGCTTGGACCAGGAGCTGGGTCGAGTAGGGGGTGAGAAAGGGGCGGATTCTCCATATGTTGTATAGGAAGAACCTGCAAGACCGGGTCACCGTCGCAATGTTCTCGGAAAGGGACAGTCTGCTGTCCATCACCACGCCGATGTTCCTTGCACTGGGTGACGGCGTGAGTGTGGTATCCCCGAGGGAAATGGAGAGATCCAGATGGGGAGAGGTATTAGCAGGGATGAATATCATTTCAGTCTTGCCTGGGTTGAACTTTAGATGGTGGTTGTCCATCCAGCTCTGGATGTCCCTCAGGCAAGCAGAGATACGGGCTGAAACCTGCGTATCAGACGGTGGGAACGAGACAAAGAGTTGGGTATCGTCCACGTAGCAGTGGTAGGATAGCCCATGTGCAGTGATCACAGGGCTAAGGGAGCGAGTGTAAAGAGAAAAAAGAAGCGGGCCAAGGACTGAGCCCTGGGGACTGTGGCGAGGGGTCGAGGTGTCGATACCGAACCAGCCCAGGCAACCTGGAAGGAGCGACCAGAGAGGTAGGACTCAATCCAGTCCAGGGCTGTGCCACAGATGCCCGTTGCTGACAGGGCAGACAGGAGGATGGAGTGATCCACAGTGTCGAAGGCAGCAGAGAGATCTAGAAGAATGAGGACAGAGGAGACTATGACTATGTTATGCTTCGCGGTAGGTGCTGACCATGTCAACTATAACTAGTTATCTAATCTAGCTTGACAAAGGCCCTGCTGAAAAGATAACTGTAGTCACCCCAGATCTCACCCAATATAACACTTAGCTAACATTAGAGCTAGCGGCTACATCAGGGCGGCTTGTAGCATAGTGGTTAAGATAAATGACTGGGAGACCCAAGGTCAGTGGTTCTAATCCCGGTGTAGCCACAATAAGATCCGCACAGCCGTTGGGCCCTTGAGCAAGGCCCTTAACCCTGCATTGCTCCAGGGGAGGATTGTCTCCTGCTTAGTCTAATCAACTGTATGGCACTCTGGATAAGAGCGTATGCCAATAATCATAATGTAAATTATGTGTTTGCCTTGATTTCTGTAGCTGAGTGAAAACTCACCCCTGCTCTTCCCTAAAACCTTGCTCAATACATTCAATTTTCATGGGGAATTTTGTCATGTTGTGACACTTTTCACTTTGATGGCTTGGTCAATGACTACTTGCTTCTATTTCACAGGGAAAAAAAGATTTACATTTTGAACATTTACAACAACAAAAAAGAAGCTGATTCTGGCCAGAATGCCGCTCTGGATAAGAGCGTCTGCCAAATGCCGCGAATGTAATGTAATGTAATGTACATCAAGCTAGGGTAGCAGTAGCTAGCTAACTCCTGTGCAAACTGTCAATTCTAATTTGAGGGTATTTACATCCATATTGGGTGATCTTTGCAGCAATTAGTGCCTTTATATATACTCACTGAGCACTTTATTAGGAGCATCTGTACACCTTATTCATGTGATTATCTGATCAGCCAATCATATGGTGGCAGTGCAATGCATAATATCATGTAGATATGGGTCAGGAACTTCAGTTAATGTTCACATCGACCATCAGAATGGGGATCTCCTGGGATTTTCATTCACAACAGTCACTAGAGTTTTCTCAGAGTGGTACAAAAAACATCCAGTGAGCAGCAGTCCTGCAGACAGAAATGCCTTGTTGATGAGAGAATGGCCAGATTGGTCTGAGCTGACAGAAGGCTACAGTAACCCACATAACCACTCTGTACAACTTGTTGTAAAGCATCTCAGAAAACACAACACATCAAACCTTGAGGTGGATGGGCAACAGCAGAAGACCACCTCAGGTTCCACTTCTGTCAACCAAGAACAGAAAGCTGAGGCTGCAGTGGGCACAGCCTCACCAAAACAGGACAGTTGAAGACTGGAAAAACATGATGAACTTCTGCTGAGGTAGCGTCAGAATTTGGTGACTTCCAGCGTAATGATGCACCATGTCACAAAGCAAAAGTTGTCTCAAGTCGTCTCAAGTCATCTTCGAGAGCATGACAATGAGTTCAGTCACCTTGTGAGAAACAGCAAAATACAAATGCCACACCTTGAATGAACTCTATACCCTTTGTTGCTGGTGGAATGGAGTGGAGAATGCTTTCTTGGCACACTTTGGGCCCGTTAATACCAATCAATCATTGCTTAAATGCCACAGACTATTTGAGTATTGTTGCTGACTGTGTGCATCCCTTCATGGCCATAATGTACCTAATGGCTACTTCCAGCGTGATAATGCCCATGTCACAAATCAAAAGTCGTGAACATTAACTGAAGCTCCTGACCTGTATCTACATGATCGTATGCATTGCACTGCTGCCACACAATTGGCTGATTAGATAATCCAATGAATAAGTAGGTGTAATAAAGTAAAGATGTTTCCAATAAAGTGCTCGGTGAGTGTATATATTTTTTAATGTTCTTTTTAGTAAACTCTAATCTGGATACTCTGTTCTTGAGGCTTACCACCAGTGGTTTCCATCTTGTGGTGAACCCTCTGAGGTTAGGCTCTTTATGGTCTTTGCCACATCTATGACTGCATCCTGGAGAGGGCTCTTCATCTGTTTTCCAGCTGAAAATAGGTTTTTCTTCACAATTAAAAGTACATGTATTCTTTAGCCCTCCACTACAGTGGTCTTCTGTGATTTAGGTTACAGCTTATTGCTGAGCCCAACAGTGTGTTCTTGCTTCTCAAAAAGGTATAAAACAATTTATCAATTTGGTCCTCATGTGAGACTGTAAAATGTGAGAACCAGCAACAGACTCAAGATGCAAATGCCGCACCTAGAATTAACTCTATACCTGTTGCTTTCTTTTGTATGAAGCATATTGTGCTATGTATTGTGCAAAGATCAATGTTGCTATCATATAAGAACATATGAGTGACATGTATTGAACACAAGTCATACATCCTATCTAAGAAGCCATGCAGGGCGGCCTGTAGTGTAGTGGTTAAGATACATGACTGGGACATGCAAGGTCAATGGTTCAATCCCTGGTGTAGCCACAATAAGATCTCCACAGCCGTTGGGCCCTTGAGCAAGGCCCTTAACCCTGCATTGCTCCAGGGGAGGATTGTCTCCTGCTTAGTCTAATCAACTGTATGGCACTCTGGATAAGAGCGTATGCCAATAATCATAATGTAAATTATGTGTTTGCCTTGATTTCTGTAGCTGAGTGAAAACTCACCCCTGCTCTTCCCTAAAACCTTGCTCAATACATTCAATTTTCATGGGGAATTTTGTCATGTTGTGACACTTTTCACTTTGATGGCTTGGTCAATGACTACTTGCTTCTATTTCACAGGGAAAAAAAGATTTACATTTTGAACATTTACAACAGCAAAAAAGAAGCTGATTCTGGCCAGTACTTTACAGTACATTATTAAATAGTGAATGACTTTATTTCATTGGCAGTTTCTCACTGCTCACAAAACATGCATGCTATGGCAAATAGCTTGGCTAACGTGACTGAAAAATCACAAGTGATTGGAAGATTAAATGTTCCAATCTTCTAACATACGTATTAGGTGATTTCAGCATGCAAATACCAAATGTAGTTATTTAGCCAAGTTTGGACAGCATTCAAAATCATTATTCTTAGTTAGATTTTCATCATCATTTTAATTTCATCATTTTAAAAATCTAAATGTGTTGGGCAAGTGCAGCTTATATTTGCCAACTCTTCTTCAACAACACAATTTTTGAAAGTTAGATCGTAAAAGCCAACCAGTGCATTCAACTTTTGCTATGACCTTGATGGCCCTGCAGTTGCCATTATACTGGTTTCTGTGTTTTATGCTTGACAAGAAAATTTAAATTGCATCAGCGCTATTTGTATGGGGTTGTGCCATTGTAGTACCAGTCTTGCCACACATAATTAGACAGTCCCAAAGGCGTCAGCTTCTTTCTTGCTCTACTGATTTCTATACACTCCCATTTCTAATCTGCATTTCAAATATATTATCAATGATGAATATTCAACCAACCTGATGTTTTGACACATTGTTTTCTTATGAGCACAAACCTCTTTATATGGGAGCAAATCATTCAGTGACTCCTACATCTCTCAACACTATCACACCACTTTCAGAATGCTGATAAAGTAGCAAGAACTCCACAGTGGTCACGCTGAGGAGACTTATCAGAGCTAGCCTTCCACTGAGAATGGACCTTTGCATAGAAGAAATTATGTTTCCACTTGTGCAATTTCACAGATTTAAAAAAGATGGCTTGTAGTCATTCTGATGCAATAAGGCTTAAAGAATTGGCACTGCCAAATCCTTAATTGTTCCCACTAGAGGTGAAGCATGAGAGAGAGAGCCATGAATATTTATTCATTTATTTATTGTTTTTTAATTTAGTATTTACATTGTCTAACAATTAAATGTGTCAATTTTTTTTTATGTGCTTAATTGTTTAGAGCCCATAAAAAGCAAAATACTGGAAATGTAAAAATAATGTAATATTGTAAGGATATAGCAGCAACAGTGGCGAGCAGCGGGGATCTGTGAATTAATCCGATTAATTCATTCCAATTCAGACTCACTGATTTGTTCATTTTGTGCAGTTTGACCTTCAGTCACCAACCACAAGCTGGCTCAGTGCCTCGGAGAATGAAATAAACATAATACAACTGAAGTCTTTTCACTTTACTGAAAGCCTCTGGAGTCAGCAAATTAAGGAATTAACCATGTAACATTAGACAAAATTTAGTAGTTATGTTCATGCCTTGATATAGGCAACCATAAAAGTGGATTTAGCAACAATAAAAAAGTTGTTGAGTTGAGTTGAGCATAATGTCATGTAAAACAACCGATTATTTCAAAACGTTTTTTTAATTCATGAACTATTATTTTTATTTAATTAACTTAACTATTCATCATTTTATATAGTCTCACTCACTAGATCTCAGATAGTACTTGTGTTGTTTGCACAGATTAAAATTCTTCACAGCTCAATAGAATATGGGGGCTGAAAATAATGGCTTGTGTCATGACCCCATCAAAATCATCACAGGAGTGTCTCCAGGCCATTAATCAATCATGAATGATTCCAATCTACACATGACTAAACACTCAAACTCACAAAAACAATGCTGTAATTCATAACAAGTATGCCACACAGAGAGATTGGTAAGGCAGGTAACCTCAGGTAGTCTGATGTGATTAATAAAGGCTCTTATTTCAAATACCTAACAGCATATTTACATTTCATGAAATGACATGCATTTAGCGGAGGCCTTCATCCAGAGCAAGTTACACAACTTTCGCGTTACTATACATACTGAAGCAAGTACCTTGCTCAAGGGAACAACAGGAGTGTCCTTGGTGGGAATCAAACCTGCAAGCTTCAGAATCTATAACAATTATATTACACTGCTGCCTCAAATTTAAAATGAGGTATAATACTTAGGAGAACAACAGAGTTTTAAAAATATTGCTCTGTGATTGTGGAACTCCACAGGGGGATGCTATCTTTTAAGATAATAGATTCATCTTATTACATAATGAACAAATGTTCATTTTAAATGAAATGGGTTTCTCACATTGTAATATCCTCTGATTGTAGCTAAAAGGAGTCTCTAATGCTTTGCTAGGGCTATGGTCAGCTTCTAACAGTATAGCAGTTTCCCATAAATGTGGTTGGGGCCTCAAGTCATGACTCCACATTACTACTCTACAGCTGAAGTGCATATACTGTACTCTTCCGATACTGTTTCCTACAAGACAATGATTATTCTACTACAGAAAAACTAGTGCCTCAGGAAGAGACATGTCAGGTAATGACACAGCCCTGACACAAGCTAATGATATCTGGAGCTAATCGTGGGCACATGCCCTGAGGTGAACCTGGGCGTGTGTCAAATTGTTATGTAGATGCATGAAAAATAATTAAGCTTACTGAACACTTTGAAGCACAATAAGCTCACACTATACTGTCAAATTGTCACAACTACTAAGTGTTACACCCTTATCTCCACCCTCCTCTATCCCAGCCAGGCAGGGTTTGTATTCAGCAGCGTGCTCGCCACCGACACACCCTCAACTCCACCCTGCTCAGCCACCGCCCTTCAGCACCTGTTAGTTCTTATCTGCTGCACATGTTCCCCATCACCAGGGCCGACTGCTCTTCCTTCATATCCCCTCAGCCTGCTGCCTTACCCCATTATTCAGCTTCCCTTGTGTTCATTGGCTTCCATGCGTACACGCTTCTTTTTTAGTGATTTCCCTTCTCTTTTTTTCTCGTGTGAACCAAACTCTATTTTATCCCTGGTTTATTATTTTCACCTTTCATTTAGTGCGTCAGCATGTTTTCCACCTGAATTAAAATGACAACTGCAAGCATTACACTACTTTTCCAATAGCCCTCATAGACATCAAAACTTCATGTCTTTAGGTGAAACCAATGATAATTACACAGCTAAATCTAAATATTTACGGCTATTGCTGTTCATGTTAATGAAGTGTCTGTCAAAATATGTCAGGAATTTCCTGTGCACTTGCAGTATGTAGGCATGGAACAAAAAGTACATAACCTGACATTACACTTGCATCCCCAGTAACCCTGCTAATGGAATAATTATAGTTAAGAATGTTATAGTTTTAGTATCAAGCAGGTGTAATAGTAAAATTATCAATGACAGGAATTTATTTGTAGCTTATATTACAGTAACTCATTTTTCCACACATATTACATACATACATAATACACGTATTTAGAATTTTTTCTTAGGTATGAACCAAATTCATGAGTGGTCCCAGCCTGTTGTACAAATCATGTATACTTCCAAATCCGTCAGGCAATGCATTCCATTCATTTTCTATGGAGAGGCTGGCAGTGGGTGATAGGCTGGCATTGTGGTACATTCGATGGCTCTTTATTTGGATAGATTCTAATGAAATGTATCCAGCACAGCTCACTCATAACACTGGGCTCAAACTTTCAAACTAGGCATTGTCAATTAAATATTAATCAAGGTTCAGCAAATGTTTTCAGAAACATATTTTCTTGGACTGTTTAGGAGGAATAACAGAAAGTTTATCAATGGTCCGCCATAATGTTGTTTTGCCAAAACCAATGAATGCAGTCTAACCGATCAGGTGCCAACAGTGTCTCTTGTAGACTGCGACCCTTGTTTGTTTTGATCCCATTGAGCCATCATCCAAAAGAACGCACCTGCAGTACCATCCAGAAATGGACAGCTTGGGGGTCCAAAGCCGTTTTTATGAATGAGCCTTTTAAACACGTAGCCTTATATGGAATCGATCATGCTAATTCAGAATTCTCATGAACGTGTGTTCATTTACGAACGGGTAGTATTCATCATGCTTCCGTGGTCATTTAGGACAGTTTTCTGAGAATACAAAAATGTTCTTACATGAGGCCCAATAATCCAAAACACACTGCTAATGCAAAAATTACTTTTCAAAGGCAAAATACTGGAAAATTCAGTCACCCAATCTGAATTCAATTGAACATGTGTTTCATATGAAGTAGACAAGACTTACGGCAAGTAGCCCCCAAAACAAACAGGAGCTGAAGTCCAGAAAAGGTACTGGTGATGTCACTGGGTCACAGACTTCAAGCAATCATTGCAACAAAGTACTAAACATGGATACTTGTTGGATTCTTGTCATTTACATAACATTAATATGTCCCAAACATTATGGTGCCCTAAAATGGAGGACTATGTGTAAAAAGTGTTGTCATTTCTACAAAGTGAAACCAAAGTGTATAGAAATACTCAGTAATAAAGCTTCAGAATGCGCACTTCAACCACATGTGAATTGTCTGATTACAAATTTGAAATTGTGAGCCAAATCATGAATAATGTCTTTATGGATCTCGCTGGAAAAAATGTTTTATTGTTTGCGCATAGCCTGGGAAGAAAAGACAAGCAATTCCATGTAAGATAAATTAGTTAATGATCCAGGAAGTTATGCAGACTTGTGAAAGAAACATGTTTGGTGACTTTATTGGGTGGATCATATGACTGGTCTATAGGCAATACATGATCCAGGTCAAGCAGTGGAATGCGAAAGTTGAAATTGTACTTCCCTCTAGGGTCTTTCAGCGAACTTATCCCTGGTTATGGGTATGCCCTTTGTTGTACGTCGCTCTGGATAAGAGCGTCTGCCAAATGTCAATAATGTAATGTAATGTGACATTATGGTTATGACAGACAGTTTTATATACATTGACGGCTCTGACCTGTGGTCAATAAAAACAATGACAATAAAAACAAACAGGGATATACTATTGCGCAGGACCACAAAATAACATACTTTGTTTCATAATTCTTCATTCTTTCACCTTTTTTGCTTCTCTCCATAGTAAAAGATTGATTTACTCTTTGTTGGAGGATTTACAGTCTTGACAAAAAGAGTGTTCAACCTATGATACCACCCTGACAGAATATTAGGCATGTCAACAGTTATGTCTTTACTGTGGCAGGAGAATCATAATTCTGTGTCTACTACCTAGCCTTATTATTACCCTCGGTTGGTCTAATGTTCAGAGACATTCTAGCACTGTAATATATACCCTCAGAAACACTTTAAAACCTTTGTCAAACACAGAAGGAATGAATGAATATATATTTTGATTGAATGCTTTGCACGGGACATTTTTCCCCCACGACTAGCACTTTTGAAAGTTAATAATATATTCCAATTTATAGGTTCCTCTGGAATTTCCATTGGTAGTCGCTTCAAATATCTTTTTAAAATATTAATTCGTTCATACCTACAGTGCTGCAGCTGGTATAGAGTACTTGTTCATCATTATTATTTGTAATACACTGTTTAAAGAAATGTTTCTCATGAACAAGGAGTGCTTCAGACAAGTCTGAGGAGTATGCAGATTCTGTGTAACATTCCTTAAATATGTAGATGGTAGGTAGTGCACATGTATGTATGTGTGCAGATGTATGTGTATGCATGTATGTGTGTGTATGTGTGTGTTACCTACAACCAGCACTTCTGATGAGAAGCAGAAGAGAGGAGGAGCACTGTGGTGGAGTATAAAAGATGGGTTCAGATGTAAGGGAACATTTGCTTCCTCAGGGTTACCAATTAGTGGGAGACCCAGCACACACTACTGGGCACTTTTATGCCTGCTCCAAAACTGAGGTAAATTTTTTTACTGTATGAATGTTTGCATGTATTTATGTATGTATGTTTGTATGTATATACTTATGTATGAATGAATGTATGTATGTACAGCGCTGTAGCCACTGAATACACTGAGGTCCAGATCATGGTCATTTTTACTGTGACAATGTCCATATTTCCATAGCTATAACCACATTGATGCAACATATTTTCTGCAGTGCCA
Source organism: Conger conger (assembly GCF_963514075.1). Lineage (NCBI taxonomy): Eukaryota > Metazoa > Chordata > Actinopteri > Anguilliformes > Congridae > Conger > Conger conger. The sequence goes on from NC_083771.1 coordinate 37,957,957, forward strand.
CTGTGCTGTCTTGGACTGTGTGCTCAACGTTCCCTAGCCTACTGGCTGTTTCATTTGGACTGCCCCCCTCTTGTAAGTAGCTGTTCTGTATGTATGCACCCTCCTGGCTTTATAAAAATGGAATGTCATGAGCCTTTTTAGGCTCTTTGGAGTTCTTTGCTCTGGGCTCTCAAGATTATTTATAGCATTTGTATGCTTTACTGTATATATTGCTTTGAATACATCTCCCACATGTAATTATAAGGTAATAATTGGGTGGGGTATGCCATTTCATTTAGTCAAAATATTTCAAAATATATTGTGAAAAAGCAGGAAATGTATTTTATAGAGAATCCAATTTAAATATTGCACATTGAAGTGCACATACAAATGTTATTACTAGTCTGCTGCCCCATGTTTCATGCAGCCACATACACAATTTCAAATAGAATCAAACAAAATTTGAAATGGTGTCAAGCAGGTCACACAGCAAAATACTTTCTTGTGAAACATATTATGACAAAAATGGCACCATACATGTTGAAACCTTCAAACAGACTACAGGCCTTTAGGCAACAGTTAAATCACTATCCATAATATGATATGTACTTATTGTAAATAAGGCTGTCAAAATATGCTTGTTCTTACAACAATCTTCATTCTTTAGGATATTTCTAAGATTACCAGAGGCCCTGTTGATTATACCAAAGATATCAACATCTGACAAAGTACCTGCCAGAATTATTAAGGTAAGATCAATGTCATTTAGAGGTCAACACAGAATTTATGTTTTGGTTAAGACTCTAGGCCATTTAAAAGTGCTCATTTTTGTCATACTTTGGAGTGGTTATTAAAGTCGTGGATGGGGTGCATACAGTATTTTTTTGGTACAGGAATATTTTCAAAGAAATATCTCACTGAGGTATATGACACTCAAAAAAATTAAAACCTTGCAAAACTGCTAAATTGTTTGGTTATTTGTGTGATAGAGCAAGGTAAAGTTTCTCATCTAAAAACTTTCCAAATTCCTCGATTTAAAGGTAGGTACTGTTATCTCGAGAAAATGTATTTAGATTGGTATAGTTGGTTCATACTGTTGAAGTTTGTATGGTATGAACATGTTGGACAAAATGGAATAAAAATGTCTAGGTAGTGGTTTTATCTCACCAAAGCTATAAGTAATTTTGCTAAATATGTTTTTGTAAACTACCATTACAGGACTCTGTATGCAGTACACATATACTTTAATTTTGAAGGGTGAAAATGTTTCTGTTGATGGACTTAAAATTTTTCACTTCATGCGTTTGTGTACCTTTAAATGGCATCAGCAGTGTGCATGCGTTTGTAGGGTATATGTATTTTCGAGCGTGTGCCTGCATCTTAGAGGAAGGGCCCATAAAAAAAGAATCTTACCTGATGTAGTAGTAGCTGCCGCCACTAATACTATGTATGCATATACAATTATTCAGCAGTGATTTTATTTGTAATTTAGCTCAATATATTTTAACAGGTTACCCCTTAAGGTTTAAGAATTTTTTATAACCACTAGAAACCATGCCTTAGCACAAATGCAAGTCTGTAGCACCAATCACATGAGAAAAAAAAACTCTCTCAGTTCTGGCAACTCATAAACCAAAGATGTCACAGATAAGGGACAGGTATAAGTCTGTGAAACACAAGTAAGCTCTCACTCCCCCAGCCTGTACATCCCAGCTTGCTCCGAGTTACCTAGGTTAGGCATGATTGAGCATGTGCATGTTCAACATGTCTGTTTAGAAAGTTCTGGAGTGCTTTTGAATTTAGTACATCCATATTTCACTGCACCACCTGGACTGTTCAAATATTTTAAAGGCATGTAAAGCATTTCAGTCTGTCACTCAATAGCACAATGTGTCCCATGGACTCATTTAACATATGTAAAAAAGAGTACAGTATAACAGCCTGTTTTTTGAAAGATGCGGACATTTAGACTAAATGGTAATGTCAAATGACATTTTTGTGACTTATGATATTGGAGGTCCATTATGAAGAAAACAAATCAGGCTTTAACCCTTGGAGACCAAGGATGATTTTATTTTTCTTTAAACATAAAACATAAAATTTTCATACAAAATCATTGAACTTCCTAAAGTAATATGTTCAACTGAGTATATCAACAAAATAAAAGTTCAGATGTAATCATCCTACATTACAATAATAGGTTGTATGGAGTAGCCACATCATAAGTAACCACATCAATAAGACATGCCAATGCTTTATAACACAATATAGTCACATCAGCAGAGTACTACCAGGTGAATATATGCTCAGAGAACTGAAAGGGTCAAATAAATATTTAAAATATATATTATTAACTATGTACAGCAATCCAGCAGTTTTCAAACACAACCCCGCTTTTACTGTCCATCAGTTTTCCAACACAACCCCACTTTTACTGTCCATCAGTTTTCAAACACAACCCCACTTTTACTGACCATCAGTTTTCAAACACAAGCCCACTTTTACTGTGAATTACTTTTCAAGTACAACCCCACTTTTACTGTGAATTACTTTTCAAATACAACCCCGCTTTTACTGTGAATTACTTTTCAAATACAACCCTGCTTTCACTGTCCATTACTTTTCAAACACAAGCCCACTTTTACTGACCATCAGTTTTCAAACACAACCCCACTTTTACTGTCCATCAGTTTTCAAACACAACCCCGCTTTTACTGTCCATCAGTTTTCAAATACACAAGTCACAAGCCTCCCCTGCATAACAGAACAAAAGAGGTCATTTGGTGGAGATAAAATGTAGTGCTTTTTGATGAAAATTGCATCATTCGGCTTCAAAGGGTTATATAAGATAAGTATAAAGATACAGGTAGTGGGGAAAAAAATGTTTTTTATTACTTAACCTGGTTAAGCAGATCCCCAGCCAGGCAACCCCTGCTGGTTTTTGCAGTGGTGTTCTACTTTGGGAAAACGGTGGGTTTTTGAGTGATTGGAATATCAGCACCTGCAGAAACTATGTATAGGCCCTGTTTCCAAAGTATCAGAAAGCTACATTTTATATTGAAAGTAATGTATTTGCCACTCAGTAAACCTGGATATCTCACAGGAGCTGGAACCTCTAGCAAAGAACCAAAGTCCAGAGATGTCTGCAAACCCCAAAAAGCAGGGCCAGGAAAAGCTTGACCGCCAGCGGTCAGAAGTCCCCTCCGCAGGTCAGAGGGCCAAGCGTGGGCTTCTGAGAGTCATCTCATACTTCTCTGGAGACATGAAGATCTTCGGCGAGTGGATGAAACGTGAGATCTAGTCAATGTTTCATTTTCAGAGCAAGGGAGATGGCACAATTATAGTCATCCTAAATCATATATTGTTGATCTAACATTCATTATTATTATAAATTGTAAATGAACTTGATTAGAATAGAATAGAAATGAACTTGATTAGAATAGAATAGAATATTTATTTATTTTAGGGAGCAGATATTCAACAGAAAACTTGTGAATATGTATTGTAGATGCATGGAAGCCAACTTGGCTTCCTATGTTTAATGGACTGCATTCTCAACTACCCCATTATGCACAAAGTTAATGTTTACAGAGCCAGTTAGTCATTTTACTTGGTCACTTACCAGGTCACATTTATTCATCCAGAATCCCAGAATGGTTGCCATACAGTTAGAACATCTATTAAACTAGATTGTATCTTTTAAACCTGCAAGCTCAGACATATGCAGTACATTATTCTACAAATCCCTTAATGTATTGTAGAGCTTGATTATTGATTATTAGAGCCCACTCAACCTATGCTTCAGTTCAAAGCTTCCAACATGGAGAAAACTATTGGCAACACGGCATTTCAATGTGTTACTTTGTTATTATTATTATTATGATTATTATTATTATTATTATTCTTTTTGTTTAATGCATAGTGAAATATTTCTATTCATATTTCTACAGCAATTTCAGCTGTAATGATCACAACATGATATAGTGTGACATTTTCCTATTTGAATCCAGGGCAGATCTTCCTTCTGCAGCTGTTAGACTGGGTGCTTCGAGGAGCAGCACAGGTCATGTTTGTCAACAATCCCCTCAGTGGCCTGATCATATTCGCTGGGTTAATACTTCAGAACCGATGGTGGGCACTGAATGGCTTTGTGGGCACTCTGTTTTCCACTATTTCTGCCCTCCTTCTCCATCAAAGCAGGTATGAACACTTTTTTTTTTTTTGTCCAGTTTCAGATTTTAACCTGTGAATTTGACCTGTAAATTTGTAGATGTGTCATCCTTTTTTAACATTTCCTTCAGGGGAGCAATAGCTGCTGGTCTCTATGGATACAATGGCATCCTGGTTGGCCTCCTCATGGCAGTTTTCTCCGATAAGGGTGATTGGTATTGGTGGCTTTTACTTCCAAATATCTTCATGTCAATGACATGGTGAGTGTAAACTGCTTTCTCTCCCAGGTTGATTGTGCTTCCTGATATAAGCTTTTTTGGTCTTGAATCATGAAGTAATAAGCCTACTGTAACTGGTCTTTTACTTCATCAGAGATCAATGAGAACAATTTCCCAACCTTATTTCATTGTTTATCAGCATCTGGCATTGATTGGCTAATTATCCCAAGCCAACTCACGAAACAGGCTGACTATAAAACAATGACTGAATTAACAGAAAAGTAATATTTGATGCAAGACCTTTGAAGCAATTAACTCCTGAGTAACTCTGAGAGATCAGAATGTGAATTTAAATACTGTAATATATACAGCATTAAAGTATCAACCTTTCAGTTAAAATACATTTGAGGCAGGCTGGCCAGTATGGCTTTCTTCAGACTATAGAAAAGCTTTTGAACAGTGCTCGCTATTAATCTCTGATGTCATCACCATGTTTTCTAGCACATATATCTAGAAAAAAGTTGTCCAGTTTAGGAACACGGGGTCAGTAAAAATGTCTTAAAGGTACCATATTGTAGAAAACACCATTGCCCTTTCTCTGTGTATTATGAAGTTGTAGGTGCTATAAAAACAAAACGCACAGTCCACACAATCCATATTTAGAAACTGTGCATTTAAACCAGCCATTTTGACTATCGTAACTATATGACATCACAACTGGAAGTCGGAAGAAATCCAGTCGCTCAGCATAGACACGTTCAGTTTGTTGCAAATCAGCCAATCAGAACAGAGGTTCATTGGCACTGGGGAATGGACATGTGAAACTGGATAGAGACTGGATCCACACAAATGTCATCTTATGGATATCAGAACCAAAAATAAAAAAGGTTTACAAGACGGGTTGTAAAGTTGAAACCATGTTTTTTTCTGAATAGTTTATGAATACTATATAGTTTTCACTTTAACTATGCTTATTCCCACAGTCGTGTCCTGATTACTGATTTAATCTGCATTTCCAAGCCCAATAGTTACCAGTGCCCTGGCTTCAATCAACAGCAGATGGGATCTTCCTGTTTTCACCCTGCCTTTCAACATCTTGTTCTGCGTGCACATGGTTGCCACTGGCCACTACAACCACCACTTTCCCCAGGTTCTCATTCAACCCAGGACATCCCTCCCAAACATCACCTGGTCAGAGATAGATGTGGCAAAGGTGAGTACTCAGTATTCATTATTCAGTGAACAACTCAGTCAAACTTAATGAATGGGCTCACTTGGGTAACCATCCATACATACTGTAAGCGTGTGACACTCTAGAGTTGGGACATGCTGGCTTAAGTGTGTAGACATGAGCAAGGTCCAATGCTTGTGCTGTCCTTGCTGTTTGGTTGAGCTGGAAATTGTGAGTTTTCAAACAGTGGAACAGATTTATAGCACTCAATCAAAGGTACAGAGGCAAGTGCAAAGATATTCACCACTGGAAACATTCATTCATTATCCTAACCCGCTTATCCTGAACAGGGTCACAGGGGGGCTGGAGCCTATCCCAGCATACATTGGGCGAAAGGCAGGAATACACCCTGGACAGGTCGCCAGTCCATCGCAGGGCACACACACCATTCACTCACACACTCATACCTACGGGCAATTTAGACTCTCCAATCAGCCTAACCTGCATGTTTTTGGACTGTGGGAGGAAACCGGAGTACCCGGAGAAAACCCACGCAGACACGGGGAGAACATGCAAACTCCACACAGAGAGGCCCCGGCTGACGGGGGTTCGAACCCAGGACCTCCTTGCTGCAAGGCAGCAGTGCTACTCACTGCTCCATCCGTGCCGCCCACTGGAAACATATTTTGCTTATATACTGTAGCTTCAGTCAATGTATATTTTGTCTCATTTAGGCAACAAAAAAGAAAAGAAAACAATTGCGCTTTCTCAAATTTGGACAGGAATGTTAGAACTGATAATATTTTACCCTCGTTTTTCCAAGCTTTTCCGTGCTGTGCCGGTGGGAATTGGACAAGTATATGGGTGTGACAATCCACTGACTGGAGGAATTTTCATTGTTGCCTTGTTCATTTCTTCACCAATCATTTCCTTGCATGCAACCATTGGCTCAGCTGTTGGCATGGCAGCAGGTGAGGCCTTTGCTTGTTTGGCTCAGTTATGTTTGTAGCAGGTGGTGAGTGAATGTAGACATGGATGTCCTTTGTGTGTTGCTGTGGCCCCATTGCCATTTACAGTCCATTATCCAGGACCAATGTAAGACAAATGTGCTTATGTGTCAAATGGCCTATATTTACAGAATTAACATTGGGAAATATCATTTTGTTTTAAAGTTTGATAGATAAATAGTTTACACAGTGTCTCCATTTTTTCAGCTCTCGCACTTGCTGCGCCGTTTGAGGATATTTATTTTGGCTTATGGGGCTATAACTGTGTTCTGGCCTGCATTGCCATCGGAGGGATGTTCTACGCGCTGACCTGGCAGACTCATCTCCTGGCAGTCATCTGCGGTAGGTCTACTGTTGGTCATCTCACGACCAGCAGTCAACTTCTATAGCCCATGGCAGTCTTGAGTAAATTCCTATGGTAATCCATTTTCACTTCTCATCTCTTGTGTCTACAGCATTTTTCTGTGCATACCTGGGCTCTGCTATTACAAGTGTGATGTCCACAGTAAGTCCTTTAACTTCTTTTATAGTGGAAAATATTTAGCAGAACATGTTGGACAGTAATTTATCGATGAACCACAGTTGCTAAAGTACATACAGTATAAGCACAAGTTTTAATAATCAGTGAAGGCAAACCATTTTAATCTGCCATGTTGAATGGAAGAAATTGTAGATAATATAGCTGCCATTTAAATTAATTTTAGAGTAATTCTGGCTTCTGGCAAATTAGTTAACATTCCTTTGATTTATTATTTTACAGTTTGGGCTCCCTGCCTGTACCTGGCCGTTCTGTCTGTCTGCTCTCACCTTCCTTCTGATTACTACAGGAACCAAATCAATACACAAACTGCCTCTTGCAAAGGTAACATACCCAGAGAAGAATCTCAGCTATTTCCTGAAACTGAAAAAAGCTGAGAAGTTGAAAAAGGTACTTAACAATACGCAGGAGGCACAAAAGCCAGAAATAGATAAGGAATTAGCAATTGTAATAGAGAGTAATAGAATAGAGCAGGAAAACATAAATGTAAACAACAACACAATAGATGTTGAAAAATGTACAAATGTGGATGACAAGAATATGGATTCTTGCTGAGAAAACCGAATTAGCCACCTGGATAGTTTAAGCACTGTCACTTTGTTGTTGTATTTAAAATAAATTAAGAACACTATACCTATGTATTCAGGACTGGACGCAGTCCAACAATGTGCACACTATATTACCTCTGTATTAGTACACTGTAGCATGCCCACACAGACACAGGAAAAGCACTATGGATGGCAAGCTACCATATCAGAGACTTTGTTCGGATTGTTCAGATGGGTACAGTTAGGTAATACTGTGTAAGGTGCAATTTTGTAACAATGGTGGAGTCATAACCACCGGAGGTCATAGAACACTACTGGGACTATGAGCAGTGCAATTTTAAAGACATGGGACGGAATTGAGCCCTTTGACGAGAAAGGGAGACATACTTGCACTGCAAGAGTCTGAAACAAAAGATGTATCATGGGGTATAAATATGGCCAGGTCAAGGTCTACTGTCATGTCATAAAAGCCCCCACAGGCACCTTTGGGTCAGGCCAGAAGGTATCTTATACCAATACCTACAGTGTGGACTGAAAGAAAGCATTATACGTGCATGTAAATAACTGGGGATGATACAATAAATCATGTGGTGCACCAGGTATAATATTAACTGAAATGCAGGGGATGTGTACAGTGTGTGACAGGCACGCTAAACTCTTATGAGATGGTATAGGGAGGTTATGAACACAAATATGTATGAAGGGAGGTCAACAGCTGACAGTCTGCACTTTAATCTCATATTCATTGCTTAATTTCAAGTCTGTGTTAGAATGCACACATTAGAGGTGAAACTCCAAAATTGCATCACTGTCCAAAAACACCCAGCACTGTATGGATGCACATCCGCGCACACACGCACACACGCATTTAGGCAAACTAAGGGAACTGTGGCATTTTGGGAACACATCAGTATTCTCTTTGTGTTCCTTTGCTCTGCTTTTGTCTTTTTCTGTAGTTCAATTGTCTAATTGTGTAAAATGTTTACCTGTCTACTTGTTTAACCTTTTTAACTGTCATATTGTCATAATAAACCGTTTTCCCTTTTTAAATGCATCCAAGGTACTGTATGTAGTGAATTAATGGATTCAAGAACAAATTGATTGATCTGACAGATTATTTTTCTGCCAACATGACTACAGACCAGTGTTTGGCGCAGCTACAGCAAGCAAAATAAAGTGCTACTCAGACAGTGACTCTTATAAAATTGACTTGCATGTAATGGATAATCATTGATCACATCTAGGTTATTGTTTGTAAAATGCATCTTTATAATGAAATTATTCTTCTTCATGTTTACAGTTAGTATTACATCACGGGGTTGGTGCTTTGAAAGCACAGTAACAATGACAATACAATGACTTACAACTTCCAGTTTAGCCCATGCCCATTTCCAGGTTCATATCCGAGTGCATATCCAGATAATTGTATTGATTGGACAGATACAGATAGATACAGTGGAAGGGGCCAAGTGGAGATTGGAAACTGGTAAAAATGCGAAGAAAACTGCCTAGGTAGATGTCCATTTTATAGTCCCAGACATTGGACAGATGCACTGGATTCCTCAATGGGAAAACAGCCCGACTGTATATCTCTTCTTACAACAATTAGAAATGTGGCAAGGGAGGAAACTGCAATTAGGCACCCAATAACAGGTGATTAAGAAAGAAAGTCTGCACTGACGTTAGTGTTCCCTCTGAGAGCGACAGTGATAGTTACTGCATTACAGGTTCAGCATCATTCCTGCTTTTGTTCTTATGATTTACTGCTTTAACACTTAGAGGATCTGTGATTTGTCATTTGTGATTCATGGTTGTTACATAACAGATTTGACAAATTTGTGTCAGCCACCATACTGTCATACTCTGCATTCCTGAGAGTTACGTAAATCGCAAGAAAAGTTGCGAGAAACTTCTAGTACTATAGCAGGTTCCTATTTTATTCACTTATTCATAATTTTGGTAAAGAGGTTTCACTGCCCATATAGTATACAGTAACTTTAATTTAAGAATTTATTGAAATGATGATATTCAATGTTTCTTTTTATTTTACATTTTAACAGAAAACACACATATTAAAGATGACTAGTGCTAGACACAGAGTTTAGGGTTACAATTAGGGTTAAGTCTAAGGGTTAGAATTATTAGGGGTTATGTTTTTTTTATATTGAATTGGCATGGGGTTATGGTTATAGGGGATGCTAAGTGTGAGGGTTGAGGCAAGATTAGTATTGGCTTCTGAAGTTTGGCCCAAGGTGAGGACATGGGATAGTTGTTATATTATATGACTGACAAAGTAGTTTGTATTTCCTTTATTCAATTGATGATATTTCAGGTGTTCTTCTATTTTAAATGAAAAATCTGATATTTAAGAGAATGCCTTGGGGTAGAATTGGGTTTTCGAGTTCAAATGAGGGCTTGGATAGGGTTAAGATTAGGAAATTGGTAAGTTTTCGGGCTGAGGCAAGATCAGCATTGAGTCCAAGCACTTTAGTACTAGGAAAAGATTAGTACAAGGTTGAGTCTTTGATTTTGGACAACCCAAATTCTCTATTGCCCTATATATTGTTCAGCTAAATACCTTTTCAAAAGAAATAACTTAAAGCACATTCCTTTGCACTTTGCTTATTGACTTGATGGTATTTTAGCTGTTTTCCATTTTAAATGAAAAACATTTTTGAGAAGATTTAGATGTAAACAGATTGAATTTGATATAATAATGATATTATACACACCAATACAATTATTTAAGTAAAAAATAAATAACCTACACTATGGGACATTAAGACAATAGAAATGTTAGATGCCAGAGATTTAAGGGCAATTTTGGCTGATTTTGAGATACTATGATATTTAGTAGTTAATAGTAGTGGTAGTTTCAGAAAATATACAATCAGTGAGAACTTTATTGGGTATTTATTAGACTTATTTTGCAGACTTTATTCTGCTGCTGTCACCTATCCAATTAGAGGTTTAAAGTGTTGTTTGTTCAGAGATCTTCTTCTGCATACCATTGTTGTAATACATGTTTATTTGCATTACTGTCACCTTTGACCAGTCTGGCCCTTCTCCTCTGACCTCTCTCATAAACAAGGCATTTTTGCCTACAGAACTGCTGCTCACTGGATGTTTTCTGTTTTTTACACCATTGTCTGCAAACTCTAGACCATGTTGTGCAAGAAAATCCCAGGAGATTAACAGTTTCTGAGATACTCAATCCACCCTGTCCGGCACCAACATTCATTCCATGGTCAAAGTCACTTAGATCACATTTTTTCCCCCGTTCTGATGGTTGACATTAACATTAACTGAAGCACCTGACCTGTATCTGCATGATTTTATGCATTGCACTGCTGCCACACAATAGGCTAATTAGATAATTGCATGTATAAGCAGGTGTCCAGATGTTCCTAAAAGTGCTCAGTGAGTGTATGAAGCAATGAATAAAACAAATTTAAGTACATAATTCAGATGTTTTTTTGACCGGCCATGTCAAGTATACCAAGCACACACAAATAAAAACTTTAACGGTCATTTTCTAAATGACATATTTCCTATATATCAAATATTCCAGTAAAATACTGATGACACTAGGTGGCAGTACAATCATCTGAACCCATTTTAAACAGCAATGTGGAGCTCAGTTAAAAATAAAAATAACTGTCTCCATAAGCAATATTACATTCATATGACACATTAACAAAACAGAATGAAGGCTCTCTGATTTGAAGGAAGTGAATGAGAGGGATGGTGTTACAGGGTGATTTCTGGGCGTACACGCATTCAGTCAACCTCGTACAGCCCTTTACAGATTATCTTGCAGAAGATGTATAGCGGATTAAGATTATATGTTCCTGCATGGAATAAGCACGCATTGGCTGAAAAGAAACTTACGTTTCCTGAGTGAACTTAACATTTCAAATGAAATGACCTTACTGCACTCCAAGGGACACACAACTGCATCCCTCCCACCTGTGAAATCCAAGCAAAACAACTTCTATCACTCACAAGTAGTCTACTGTGGGCCTTATGCACATTTTACCAGCATATTGCTATTAAACCCATTTGCATTGATTTCATTTCAATTTTAAATTAAACTCTCTCCTACAAGTTGATGTTTCTTTAATGAATTGCTTGAAATGTATGTGGTGACTCAGTGGTAATTTCATTTTGGCCCATGGACTGCTTAATTAGAAATATATGTTCAGCTGTAAAGGTAATTTTCGCACAATTAGCATAAAACTGGGCTCAGTTGAAATATGTTCAGTCCACTCAGTTTTCGTAAATGGCAAACATTTGAGAGAACATAAACATATTTGCAAATAAAGTGCATCTGTTTAAACAATATGCTACATTTCAGGGTATTACTATGTAATATGTACCTGAAAATAACATAGCATTTACAATTAGGATGTGTATTTTTTGAAGATAGTCTCATATACTCAGTGATGAGTTTATTAGATACACCTGATCACTTAAATACTAACCTGCTCCTAAAAAAGTGAATCACGTGGATGGAACTCAATACATGAAGCAGCCATGGCGAAGAGGTTTGGTTGTCCATCCATCCATCCATCCATCCATTATTTTAACCCGCTTATCCTGAACAGGGTCACTGGAGCCTATCCCAGCACACTTTGGGCAAAGGGCAGGAATACACCCTGGACAGGTCACCAGTCCATCGCAGGGCACACACACCATTCACTCACACACTCATACCCACAGGCAATTTAGACTCTCCAGTCAGCCTAACCTGCATGTCTTTGGACTGTGGGAGGAAACCGGAGTACCCAGAGGAAACCCATGCAAACACAGGGAGAACATGCAAACTCCGCACAGAGAGGCCCCGGCCGACGGGGATTCAACCCAGGACCTCCTTGCTGTGAGGCGGCAGTGCTACCCATCCGTGCCCCCTAGGTTTGGTTGTGGTTTGACTAAACACTAGAATGGACAAGGTGCCTGATCTAAGTGACTTTGCCTGTGGAATGATCGTTGGTGCCAAACAAGGCAGTTCCAGCATCTCAGAAACAGCTGCTGTCTTTCACACAAGACAGTCTCTAGAGTTTACAGAGAATGGCGCATCCATTGCTGAAATGCACCTTGTTAACAGAAGTGGTCAGAGGAATGGACAGACTCGTTCAAACTAACCGAAAGGCCACACGCTCACAAATAAAAACATCTGTGCAGAAGGGTGTCTCTGAACAAAAAGTGCATTACACCTCGAAGCAGATGGGCAACAGCAGCAAACCACACAGGGTTTCTCTCCTGTCAGCTAAGAACAGGAAGAAGAGGGTACAGTGAACACACAATCAACAAAATGTAACAATTAAAGATTGGAAAAAGCTCCTCTAATGAATATCCATTTCTGCTGTGACATGCAGATGCTAGAGATAAAATTTGGCGGAAACCTTGTGCCAATGGTGCAGACTGCTGGTGGTGGTGTAATGGTGTGAGCAAGGTTTTCTTGACACACACTGGGCCCCTTAATACCATGTGACCATCATTTGAATGCCAAAGCATACCTAAGCATTGTTGAATGGATTTTAAATAGATACTTCCAGCAGGAAAATGCACCATGTCACAGATCATGCACCTTCTCAAGGCCCTTAACCCTGCATTGCTCCAGGGGAGGATTGTCTCCTGCTTAGTCTAATCAACTGTACGTCGCTCTGGATAAGAGCGTCTGCCAAATGCCAATAATGTAATGTAATGTGTAACTAATAAAGTCATCACTAAGGGTAAACATTCTTTTTTTCCAATATACAATGCTACAAGATAATTTGTCATAAAGTTCACTTTAAAAAGTCCAACAAAAACACAGGAAAGAGACAGCAGAGAAGTAAGAGTCTGTGGTGGAGATGGCTAGGCACTGGGGAGTAAGACCTGGGGAAAATCCGCCAGCGTTCCCTCATAGGGTGGAGTGTCTCCATGTCCTTTAAGGCGTTATAGGCAGCAGACGTGAAGTTGCTGTCCCCGGTGGTGAGGAGGTCAAACACGCAGGAGTGGAAATAGATGTCCTTGACCTCCAGCCGTGCCTGGCATGCCCCCACGGCTGCCTCCAGGGTGAAGTCGTGATGCAGGGCAGCCACGAGGCCCTGGCTGGCCCTGGGGTGCAGCTGCCGATACTGGTGCTGGGGGCCGGCCCAGCGTGGCCCCAGGTCCGGCAGGGGGAGGTGCCCATCCCGGTCGATGCGTTCAGCCTGGGGGCAGCCGTTCACGCAGAGCTGCAGGTCCTGGCTGTCATCGAAGGCCATGGCCACGTCCCGGGGGACGCGTGCTGCCAGCGTCAGGTAGTGCCCCAGCTGACGCACAATCACCGTGGTCCCGATGTAACCGGCCTGGATCTCCACGTGCCGCCCCGCTGCCTCCTCCACGATCCAGAGGCTGCGGCCGCCGCTGCCGCCCCCGCTCACCGTGCCGTCCGTAAACGCCGCGGGCAGGTCGCCTGCCACGGCCTGGTACACCTTCTGCTCTGTGCAGTCCTGCTGCGCTTTGAATATCACCGTGACCTGGGAAAAGCAAAGAATAACGGACTAGCTCTGTGTGTTTTACAACTGCTGTACACATGGTGCTCAAGGAAGTGGGGGACTCTCTTCACAAATATTTGGCAAACCTTACCAAATTGATATTTGTTATGGGTTACTGAACAGCTGCAGATTTTCTCCAAGACGGCAGATGAAAAATGAACCTTAAGCTGATAAATGGTGTTTTCGTAAATAAATGTTTTCTCTTACTTAGGGATCCAAGCAGCAAAGCTTATTACTTTTTATTTTTCTGTAATAAACATATTTGGATCTCAGATACTGTATTGTATAGAGATACCAAATTAGTAGATGGCTTGGAAATATCACTCACTACTCAGTCACAAACTGAACATATGGTGGTGCTATGACCAACTTTTACATTTTGTCCTGGATCTCACAAACCCTAAAGCCTAGAAACATGCAAACATCCAACAAATGCTCTATTTTTCTCATTCTGTGTATTTTTTATCATAAAACTGGCATCATTTGGCCGAGAAAAATGTGGCATTTTTACAATCACTAAAAAGGGCTGAATAAGATTTTAGCGTGAATAACAATTTCTACAATATATTGTTTTCCATCATTTCAAACATTTAATTCCATGGCTAAAATAAACTCCACCAAGAACAGTAGACCGTGGTTCACAAAACACAGGATAAAAACCCAGGCTGGGAATGACTCACCTTAATGGTCGCTGTGGCATGGGAACCTGGGACAAGAGGAATGTTTGTTACCTGCACTGACAGATAGTTGTTGTCAATGAGGGGCCACGCACCCTCAACCTTACAGGTCTGAAAGTCATCCTTAAATGTCCTAAGGTGAGGATCCCCAAAGAGGCCACAGAAGAGGTTGCTGAGGTGAGAGTTCTCACTTGCCCCCAGGCCTTGCTGCCGGCCATGGTAGTCACAGGGCCCGGCGGGGGCCTGCAGTTGGGTGGGGGAGGTCGGGCCGTCCTTGGAGCAGTTCCGCTGGGTCATGAGGTCGCTGATTCCCAGCATGGCCGAGTGGAACACCAGGTTACCACGGCAGCTCTTGGAGGTGTGCCGGGTACAAGCAGAGTAGGTCCGCAGCGCTGTGCAGAACTCCGTTTCAAAGCCATACAGGGAAGGGTTCAGGTGGGAAGTGAGGGAGACAAAATTTGTGGTGCACTTCTGAATGTGGCACTGAGAGTGTTGTGCTTGGCAATCCCCTGGGAAGCAGAAAAAAAATCCATTCCATAAGTAATACTACCATAGTGCAAAACCGTGGTTCTCTGTTCAAGGAAACAAACAGTGTGAACATCTTTAAAATATTATACACAAACAAACAACCCTCAGTTGTTTTGCCAAAACGAATGATCCGCAGTCTACCCAATCAGGAACTGACTATGGGACTAAGACTCCATTGTTCTTGTAAATCCCATTGGCCATCTATATGACCTACAGTACCTATATACTGTATTATAACAGACCGTTTTCGGTAGTTAGCAGGGTTTGTTGAATCCCATGTGGCACAGTCGATGCAAGACAGAGATCAGACTTTTTGTCTGAGGTTTGTTCAGTTCAGGAATGTTTTTAATGCTGATAGCACAGTAATCAATGTTCTGCGTATGTCCTGACATTTGGTGATGCAAGACATTAACAAATTCGCAGCTCTGTTTAAATTTACCTTTGTAATAAATCATCATATGAATCTGAATTTCTGATGAATGATTAGCTTAGCTATAGGGTCACTGACCACACAATACACACATACTTTGTATGTTTGAACGTAACAGACTCCCACAAATAGAACTAGAATGACATTTCATTGCTTAAATACAGGCATTAAACAGCTCATAAAAAATTTATTTTCATGATTAGCTAGATAATTATCAATAGACAGAGGAAGACTCAAACAGATATTGTTCTTTTTTGATGAGGATGAGCAGGATATTAATTTCACACAGTCAAGGTTTGTAGAACAATAAGACATCTTGCCTGCAACGCAGCTGTTAAAATGTACTCCCTTAGAAAGCACCAGGCTCCCTGACCTCTCTGCCCTCCCTGCCCTGGCCAAATTCCACATCTTGAAATTTCACTCTGGCATACTGACTGGGCCCCTTTAGAACTGAGGGAGAGGGTGCTCAAAGGACTGCTCTGTTCAGAACCAACAACTTTATTGCATTAAGGATGAACTGTGTTCTCTGACCAGACCACTTCTATTTCTGAAGCAGGAACCACGTTAATCAGGCAGCAGAGAAAGGGGAAAAATGCTTTTTACACTGAGTATAATTGTATTACCCTCAAGTGCATATTTATGTTTTAAATGGTGTTTTCCCCATGTCCAGCTTTGATTAAACTGGTTTTAACTGGTATTCCTTCACAGAAAATGTGACAACTGTAGTTTGTTTGCCTGCAATCTGTAAGGGAAGAATCACTAGTTCTAAGAGATGTACAGTACAATGCTACATTAACAGTGTAAAAATGGCAGCAAGATTACTGAGGACAAGGAAAATTCTGATGCGCATGTCCAAAAAACAAACAAACACACATTTAATTGCACTAACCAGTATTTTGTTTGTTATTTCTTAAACAAAGCCTGTTCTCCTAATTTTAGAATTGGACATAAATATGAGCACCTTCTGAAACTACTGACAAACTACTGACTAACACAGTTCAGTGTGAAATCAACACCAATAGAGTAAATCCTGAGAGAGTACACGTGATCCCTGCTGGACTCAAACAAACACCGTTTGTGACCAAGATGTTTGTGTAGAGTAGATTTAACAGTGAACATTTTACTGTGTACGGACACAAACACAAATTATAGCTTCAGAGGCCACATCACCACAAAAGTCTAAATAATTTCAGGTAATAATAATTTCTGTAAACTCAATTGTGTTCACAATGTAGGTTTCATGGACAGCATTTTCTGTCTGCATTGAGTTTAGTTTCGCACAACTGCTTCCAACAAAATACTTTTTAAATCCACGGTAAGTATAATCCTAGGCATGCCAATGCATAATGGTTATGCACCAAAACTGAGATTCACACTTACACTCTGAACAACATATGTATTTGGTCTTGTGGATAATACAAATCTCACTAGTATTGCCTTCTCCACAGTTACACAAAAATGCATTCATAAGGAAACCTGTACATAAAAACGTTCACTGCCTTAAGTGCAAATTTCCGGCTAACATAAGAATTAGATTGCAATAATGTTTCACAGACAAAAAACCTTCTCTATTATGACACTTGTGCGTTGAATATTTGCTGGGTAATAGCATTGGATTAATAGAATACCCAGAACATAACAGAATAGAACAGAAAAGCAATGGTGCCAAAATAATTAGCCTGTTCACGCGCCAGAGGCGACGTTTAAAACGGTAGGCTACCAACCGAATAATCATTATACAGTATGATGCGCCACAGTATTTGCAAGTAAAATTACGGTCTTTAAATTCTTAACACCCTTTAAACATTTTTTTTTGTTACGTTTGGACAAGTATATTGGAAATTGGACAATGTATTGTGCCAAATTCAGACAGAAGACCCACCGTAATGTACACATAATATCCGGAGTAAATACACAATTTATTTCAGAAAAGTAACACAAGGAAGTAATCACATTGGAATCGTGCATTACCAATATTTTGGGAGATATTATTCAGCACTAAAAGTATGTAAAATGAAACAATCTGAAGAAAGTTTAGTTCTGTTCAGGAAAATTGCATCATATACAAATATATACAACCACCGCAGAGATTTTTCTGTTTTACTTCGATGTAGAGTTAAGGCAATTTTGAAGTTTTTATGAAACGTGAAAACGTGCCAAAAAAGCACAAACGTCTACAAATATATCCTTACCTATTTCTGCCCAGGATGACAAAGCAAGGAGCACCGAGAGCGACAGTAGACAAATTGATGATGCGTGGATGAGGCAATCAGCCCCCGAATAGTAAAATCCACTTTTCCCCATAACCATCCATCCAGGTCTCTGTAGTGATGCACTCGGGTGCTCAACTGAAGAAACAGAGGCGGATTTGCGCCAATATCGGGAAACTGGGCCTCTGTATGTAGTCCTAGCACCACCTTGACCACACAATAACATCAACAATACTACAGTAAAGTCAATCGAGGTAACACACGTGTACAACTACGACTGCAAAGGTGCAGGGCAGATTCCACCTAGTAACCCTCACGTGTGTACAACTACACGGGGTTTACGTCATCTTCAGGTGATGGTTACAGTAGCTAGCTACATCTTCATTCCTTCGATCTCTGCCTCTTTGACATTAGACACGCACAACACATAACTCACACACAAACAGGAAAATCAGTTCGAAGTGATCAACTGCGAATTCAACCAAACCCTTGACCGGAACACCCGCCCACATCTACACTCTAGCACCGCCCCCGCCCATACAGCCCACCGAAAGCCCAAGCGACAGAAACGCTTTATATTTGCCCACATTAGGGAAAATATGTAGGCTAATTACCACTCCAATCTATTTTAGTATCGTGCACAAGGTGTAAACGAAAACAAGTAACATGTATTGCATGCCGATGATTTAATTGGCTTATCCTTGAAATAGCCCATGCATTTTTAATTGGAGGCAGAATAGTTTACATCAGTGTTAGTTTCCCGTAAACTTAAACATAGATGAGCAGAAGTACAGTACACTCACAGCAATTATTTAGTGTAATGCTGTTTGTGTATTTACTTACCTATGTATTACCTTGAATTAGAGACAGTGAGTTGTATGATGAAAGGTACATTTTGAGACATTTTCACTCAGTTATTCTGAGTGATCGGCTTTGCCTATGATGAAACATTTCTATGCTGATGGGAGTAGTCTCTTCCAGGATGACAATAACCATATCCATGAATGATTTTATGAGTATGAAAATGATGTGAACCATATGCTGTGGCCTTCAGGTCACCAGATCTCAACTCAACTGAACACCTATCCAAGATTTTGCACCGACATGCTCTTGGATCTTGAGCAGTTCCTTTTGGCCTCCATACTTTGCTCTTGCCATCACTCTTAAATCTTGGTCTCTTCTATCCACAAGAGCCTTTTCCAGAACTCTGCAGACTCTTTTAGGTACTTGGTCCTGGTCTTCCTGGGCCTACCAGGACCTTTCTGATTACTTAGTTCACCAGTGCTCTCTTTCTTCTTAATGATGCTCCAAAAAGTGTATTGAGTGAACACACAGACATGCACTCACTGAGCACTTTATTGTACACCTACTTATTCATGTGATTATCTCATCAGCCAATCGTGTGCAGTAGTGTACTGCATACAATCATGCAGAGACGGGTCAGGAGCTTCAGTTAATGTTCACATCAACCATCAGAATGGGGAAGAAATGTTATCTATGTGACTTTGACCATGGAATGATTATTAATACCAGACAGTGTGGTTTGAGTATCTCAGAAACTGCGGATCTCTTGGGATTGTCACGCACAACAGTGTCTAGAGCTTACTCTGAATGGTGCAAAAAACATCCAGTGAGCAGCAGTTCTACGGGAGAATTTCCCTGTTAATGAGAGAGGTCTGAGGAGAATAACCACACTGGTCAAAGCTGACAGGAAGGTGACAGTAATGCAAATAAACAGACATTACAACAGTGGTATGCAGAAGAGCTTCTCTGAACATACAACACATCAAACCTCAAAGTGGATAAGCTACAGAAACAGAAAACTTAATAAGTAAAAAAAAAAGAAAGAAAGTGCATTATAGTGTATTATATATCTGTATATTATATTGATAAATATACATGTATTGTCTTTTCACAGACACTGTGTTCTCCCTTCACCTAAATGGCCATGCTTTGTAACCACCCACTGTATCACAAAACCTCATGTCAGCTGTCAGCCTGCACGATCCGTAACCTATCCATTAAAAGCAAAGCCAAGGAAGATAATATCTGTAATACTTGTCAATGGTGGATGGAGTCTGATCGTCTGCTGTTATGCGGCAGTGGATAAACTGAGGTAAGGAGATATTTGGACCTGTCAGTGCAGAAAAGTGTAAATCTAGGGAAGAGGTTTGTGAAATGAGTGAAATATCATCTCTTGAAAAGGGAAATAATCGAGCTGCATATTATTTTCTAATGACAGAGATATTGTCTGATGGGAAAGTAAGTTGCCAATGGTTTACTATATATGGTATTTTAAGGAGTATGACTTGATTTATGTATGACATCTAAACAGTCTATTTAAACGTATTGTCATACAGATAACTAAAATGTATGTTTCAACACTCAAAGAGTAAATATTTAATATTATTCGTTTTGGGTTGACATTGCACAAAGATTAACTTTTGTAGAAAGCATCACAAATTCTGACCAGATTAGTTGGAACTTGCTTGATTAATAGCAAATTTATTCAAGCTTTTTATAAGAAAATTAGTTGCAAGAAATGAGTAAAAAAAGAGCATTGGATTGAGGAGCTGGGAAATCTGTTGGGATGGCAGCTTCCAGAACAGCCCAGAAGGGCAGTGTGAATGAAATGAGAACTCTCAACCTTAAAACACTGCCACTGCCATATTAATGCTAATGTGATATCAAAATATGAGGTATTGGTTCTAATAATACATTCAAATTGACATTATGTTGAATTTGAATGGGAGTCCAGAGATGAGGCTCATGGTACCTGAGCGTAGTTTATTAAAAGTTTTTATAGACATGGCAACGTGTGTTTACACTGAAAGTGTGGCTTCGGATGTACTGTATATTATTTGCTCTATGGCCTTTCATTTTAATTTATATTCTATCTGACTGGGTTTCAAAGCTGTGCTATATCAATTCTTTCAAAAGAAGGTATTCCTGATAGGAGTCGAATGCAACAATAATGTGTGTTGTAAACACTCAAATGTGACCGTGATTGTGCCATATCAAAATCAAAATGGGTTAATCAAATCATCTCAATGATCTCCCCTCATTTTAATCATTAGATGTAGTCCAGCTCCTTGGAATCCACTTCCAAAACACTGCATAGTGTTAGAAGTGAATATAAAGATAAACCCACAATGGCAAGAACTCACATTGGATTAAAAGTATGTAATTACACTTCAGTTAATGACTGAGAAGACTACAAATCGACATAATATGATGCGCACTTTGTGCAGCTATCAGCATGCACACGTATCTTTTTACAAGTACAAATTTAATCCCTTTCTTTGGAAAGAAATACCCATTTAATTTCATTGCTGGCACCATAAATTCAAAAAACATTGATGTTATTTCAGAGCAGAAATGCTTCTGGACACAAGAGGAGCTCTGTGGGTGAGATAAGTGCTATTTAATAGGTTGTGAATTCCATACTGGCGTCATATACTGCAGTGCCCTTTTGGTGAGGATTTTTATGTGTGAAATGGGGCAGGATCAGACTGCCCTGGGGTCTGATTAACATATTGTGTAACTTATCCTTTCACCACAACATTCTGAACAATGTCAATGGCTGAGCAGCAAAATGGAAGTAAATGTGTTGTAATTAATATATATGCGCAGCTGATCATAAGTAATAGACATAGTTATAGATCTGACTATTAAATGGAAATAACCATTTGCAGTCATTCACACATTCTGAAATTTGCTTGGGTAGTGTAGAGAGTTAGCAGCAAGACACATTTTTAACCTTTAAGCCAGGGTTGCCCAACCCTACTCCTGGAGATCTACCACCACCTTACAGGTTTTCATTTCAACCATAATTTGGCACATCTGATTCTACTCAGCGAGATCTCTAAATGTTGAATAAGGTGTGCTTTGTTAGGGCTGGAGTGAAAACCTTCAGGTCAGTACCATCGATCTCCAGGAACAGGGATGGGCAGCCCTTAGCTCTGTATGCATAAAAAAAAACATCAGTCTGACTAGGTAAAAAGATATATTCATAAATATACTTCACAGTAAATACAGTAGGCTCAATGATGATTGGCAATATGATAAATATGCACAAAATAAAGCATAAGCAGTGTGCTTTATTAATGCTTCAATGGAATCAACCAAAGTCTTTTTCATTTTTCAAATCAAAAAAATATTTCCCCAAAAACAGTCTCTATATTGGCACCCCTGGTTTAATACACTGTGAAAACACACCCCTGGCAAAGATAACAGCCATGAGTATTGCATTTGTGATAAGGCAAGAGAGCACATTAGAATTTTTGACCATTACTCCATTACAGAATCATTGATATGCTTGGGACAGAAACCAGATGCTTCAATGTGTCTCCATGCAGAGCACAGGGACTCCCACCCTGGTCATAGCGAATTCTAACTAGTTTGATTCTGTTGTTAATTACGCCTATATTATTTTCTGCATGGCTCACCAGTGACATCTTGTGGAAAAATGTCTCTGTCAATCATTAAAGGGCAATGTCACCCTAGATCTAACTTTTTCAGCTGCAAAACTGTTTGCATTCCTTCTTCATTGTGAAACATTTTAATATATGCCATTATTTCAACTTTTATGAAATAATATCATTTTGGCTTAAATGGGTCGAAAAGTGTATTCTGCTGCATATACATTTTGAAAAATGTGATCTGCAGTGCACTCGCCTGAATGGTGACATTTATAAACAAATTTGTCAGTTTGATTTAAAGGCTTGTTTTCAAAGTCAGCGAGCCAGCTATTACAGATCAATAAGAAACGGAACACTGTCAGCGCCTGATTGGTTAGAGAATACTTTATGCAAATGAGATGGACATCTATAACTGGCAAACATTAATCTATTTAATTGTTACTTATAATTTTGAATTGCTACCGTTGTAATATTCCATAAAATGGAATTGACATTGTATTCCAAGTAAGTTTATTTCACAACACAAATTCAGCTTTCCAGACATTTGCACAACAACACAAATACGTATACAGCATTTATACAGCCTTTAAAAAATATCCTGACTGACATAAAAATTATTGGTTATATTATCGGGATGTTCTGGGTCAGAATGTTTATTCTCTCTGTGTAAAAAGTTAACCTTTCAGACATGCCTTAAATGGGTTATAAACACTCTATGGGCCAGTTACTCAGACGTACAGTAGATTAAGTTTAGTCCTGTACTAAATTGAGTTTTTATTCTCAGACTAGGCTTAATCCGTGTCTGTGAATTTCTTATTAATTTTTTTTTTGGAAACCCATAAAACAAATTTACAATAAGCCAATCATAATAAATGCCTAATATTTCCCAAACTGTAAAAATATGAAACTATACAGAATATTGCTGCTGTATTATGCCCACCTGAAAGGGTTGTCTGCCCACCCTGGAGAGACTGTGTAGAAGTCTCCTGCAGACCAGCTATCTGTACCACGGGCTGAAGGGAAGTTTACAAATGTGCATTATCCTGCGGCAAAGCGACGGACAATCGCAAATGAAGTATTAAGTAACCAAAAAGTGCAAACCTCCCTCAAACCAAAGTGCAAACCTCCCCCCAACTAAAGTGCAAACCTCCCCCAAACCAAACTGCAAACCTCCCCCAAACCATTCTCCAATTATTTTGGGTCTATGGGACTATGTATAAAAGGATTGTCTTTTCTACAAGGTTCACCCAATATGGATGTAAAAATCCTCAGATTTTAGCTGAAAGTCTGCACTTTATTTGTTTCATTTCAACTGGTTGCTTTCTGGAGTACAACACGTGAAAACAACACAAAATGTGTCACTGTCCAAATACTCACAGACTGCACTGTATTTATTGTTTCATTTCAAATTCAATGTACTGGAATACACAGCCAAAACAGCCAAACATTGTGTCATTGTCAAAATATTTATGGACTGCACTGTACATAAAGCTGCCACAGCACATTTGACTATGATCTGAATCCATTCCCCTTAATGAAGATTATTTTACCTTGACTTCCAGCAGAGAAAGAATCTATTGGAACCAGCACAGTATTTACCAGTGATTCTCACCATTAACCAGAGCCCACAGAATTATTATTTTTATTGTAAAGTATTGTTATTTCTGTGGTGATCAGTTCCCTGGTCTACAATCATTTCCACGAGTGCAGTCATACAAATACATTTAATTGATCAAAAGATTACAAAATAGCAAACCCAGTGGGTCCAGGGTCAATATCAATGAGCAACTTTGGCAAATGAAATGAAGCAGCTACAAACTAAATTAAAGGTTTCCATAAAGGTATTTTTCTGCTCTGTCCTTAGTATTGAATTTTTAACTTGTTACTCTACTCCAGCACCTCCCAGTGGAAAATATTTAACATGGTTTATAATTTGTTAAAAACCACTTAATATTTCTGAGATTCACAACATGTTTATTATTTATTCACAATAGTAATCTAAAACCAGAATGTGTTTGCTTACATTTGGAATGAAATCCCTTGCATACAGACACAGTTTATTCTTTATAGCCTAGTAACAGGTCACTCTATATTTTATACCACATGTACATTAGTAACACAATCATCTGCTAAGCTTTTCAATGTGTAAGAAGTCAGCCCAATATCTGCCTCTTTGAGATATTAGATGGAAAACTAAATGCATTCTGCATTAGCAGGCCATCAATGTTGGAGAAATGGAAGCCAAAATCAATTGTTCTGGACACTCTCCATCAGAATATTCTGAGGTCCAATCAAGGCTGGGGCACCTTAAGTGCCTCTCTGGGTCATGGAGATAGACAGCTTCTTTGTTTTGAGGTATATGTCCTCCAGCTCAAAATGGTGTTGAGTTGCACTGTGTGTCAGATGCGGAGACAATGTCGTCTGGAGCCCTGGAACATGACTATGAGAAATCACTGTGCCCCTCTTATAAACTATACACTTTCCCACATGAGTGTAAAGAGCTGCACTGTTGGAAAAGGGTCTCATATCATGTTTTATAGAGTACTAGGCTTTGTGCTCACATCTGTGCTGAAATAACAGTGCTTCTATTTCTTTGGATAATACTGCATTCTGAGAAATAACATGACAGTGGTGGTACAAATTTTCCAAATGTAGAAAGTACAGTAATATTTTCCTTGTATAGAAATGAGTATGTTCTCCAAGTAGAAAATGTGCAAATTTATGATATATTTCTGGCTAGGGGTAAACTTATAACATATAGGGTATTACTACTTTACATTACATGGCATTTGGCTGACGTTTTTATTCAAAGCAACTTGCAGTTGATTAGACTAAGTAGGAGACAATCCTCCCCTGGAGCAATGAAGGGTTAAAGGCCTTGCTCAAGGGCCCAACAGCTGTGTGGATCTGACTGTGGCTACACCGAGGATTGAACCACCAATTAGTTATTCCCCTACACATTTTGTCCTGCGCTGGATACGCTTTTACTTACGCCGATACATGGATATGGCCACACGCAGTGAAGATATTCAATGCACTAAACGCGTGTTTTAACTGCGCTGTTTAACATCTGCCTCTTTCGCGAAATGCAGTTCGTAGGCAGTCGCATTCGCTAATTGCGTAATGAGGTGTAGGCTTCGTAAACACTTACTTAATTTCAGTACTGCGAACACACCAATACACCCCCATCAGACCGCACTTTGCGCTGCGAGCTTCATGTACGTAAATCTGGCCCTAAGTATAGATCACTTTTTAGATAGAAACTTGACCGAGGCTGTCTGGGATTACTTGGGGAGCCAGAAACAAGCAAACAAAGAACTGTGGCAAGTTAAGCGAAGTTGGAAACGACCTACCTACCAGCTGATTTTCTCATATAGCTGCAGTAAGGTAGGCCTACCTAAGAGAACTGATGCAGTTTTAACGGCGAAGGGTGGGCACAACAAATCTTGGATTAGATTTAGTCCTTTAACTGTTTACTGCTCTTTAACCTAGAGCCTACTAAAAATATATACAGTCAGGTCCATAAATATTGGGACATCGACACAATTCTCATCTTTTTGGCTCTATACACCACCACAATGGATTTGAAATGAAACGAACAAGATGTGCTTTAACTGCAGACTTTCAGCTGTAATTTGAGGGTATTTACATACAAATCAGGTGAACGGTGTAGGAATTACAACAGTTTGTATATGTGTGCCAAACAGTTGATTTGGCCACACCTAATGTTTTTGCTATCTCTCTGATGGGTTTGTTTAGATTTTTCAGCCTAATGATGGCTTGCTTCATTGATAGTGACAGCTCTTTGGATCTCATATTGAGAGTTGACAGCAACAGATTCCAAATGCAAATAGCACACTTGAAATGAACTCTAGACCTTTTATCTGCTCCTTGTAAATGAGATAATGGGGGAATAACACACACCTGGCCATGGAACAGCTGAGCAGCCAATTTTCCCATTACTTTTGGTCCCTTAAAAAGTGGGAGGCACATATACAAACTGTTGTAATTCCTACACGTTCACCTGATTTGGATGGAAATACCCTCAAATTAAAGCTGAAAGTCTGCAGTTAAAGCACATCTTGTTCGTTTCATTTCAAATCCATTGCGGTGGTGTATAGAGCCAAAAAGATGAGAATTGTGTCGATGTCCCAATATTTATGGACCTGACTGTATATTCATAAAGTTTTAATTCCATTATTTTTGAAAGTATTTTCACTGCAGTTATGTTGTACACCATTTGCAAAAACTATGGTTGCCACCTAACTAGCCGACTCTTACAATGAGTGTACTGCTGAATGAGGCAGGCCTGAAACAGTAGCTACTTATAGCCATAGTCCTACAAAGGTCTATTCACTTATCATGTAGACATTTTCGTGTAGCCTACTAGACGAGTTAATCGGATATTATTAATGGATTAACTGTTTATTCAAATGCAAATCGGTCATCCTTTACTTCTGGATTTCGCTGAAACGAAAGTTACCGGTTACCGAAACGAAAGTTACCACAAGCTTGTCTGATTCATGGGAAACGAAACTAAGGGGAATGGATATTATTGCGGAAGTACGGAGCTTACACTCATTCGTAGAAGATGTCGGAGAAGGATATTCTACGGCAGTATCAGACATATATCACACAAATTATCCAGCCATCGTGTGTACTACCTCTGCTCGACTTCTTAAGTGGTGAGTCATACGTTCATCATCAAACTGAGCATTTTGAAAGTTAATTTAAGTTAGTTAAGTCCGTGTTAATTCTCCACTTACTTATTAAGCTTGTTTTGTCCCAAACAGTCCATTGTAACCTTTTTGAAAACATCGGGACAATGCTTCAACATTGATTTATTAGTGTCATTGCCATTTAAATCAATGCAGATGGTTTTCTCAATGTCAAAACTCACATTCAACTGCCACCAACAATCATTTTTTCCCTATTCTGATGGTTGAGGTGGACACTAACTGAAGCTCCTGATCCAAGATCATTTATCTACATCATTGTATGCACTGCACTGCTGCCACACAATTGGTTGATTAGATAATCGCATGAATACATAGGTACAATTAAAGTTTAAAAAAGTTCGGTAATAAAGTGTTCGGTGAGTGTACAAAACAAAAAGTGATATACAATCTCTTGGACAGGTCCAGTTGGCAGCCTCCAGCATGTCCTATATTGAGTCCCATTTACATAAAAGGGTGTGATTTTGGCATGTACTTTATGTACCGTAAATAGCCTACCGGTATGCTGCTCCAAACGAAACATATGTCTCACAATAAAACGCATTTTAGGAAAAAAAGATCCTTAAGAATAAAATTCTACATCAGAAGCCTAATAAGAAATAAAGGCCTGCCTCGAATACAGGCCTTCCCCAAATAAAGGTCTGTGCTTTGTGCAGCCTAAGTAAATAAAAGGCCCCGGCCGCAATTTGAGGATTTACGGTGGATTACGGTGCATTTATAGATGCATGACCCAGACAATGCACATTGGTGATATTTCCTTGAATCCCTGGTAGCCCAGTTCAAGCACTATGCACCATTTGTAGGTGCTACTGTATGTAAATCACACATTATTTTATTATTTTTATGGTATCAGATAACAGGCACAAAGCATCTCAATCGCTCATTGTTTAACCCCATTCTACCTCTAGCCTAAAGTCATTTGCCACTCCCTCCTGAAATCTATCCATTCCTTGCCCATTTACAGAGTTAAACAGGAGAAAATGCATTTCCATCGAAGACCATTACCACTTGCTTGAATCAGTGAAAAAAAAATGTATATATATAATTTTCATATTGTTTTTAGAAAACTATGTTTGAGGGGTTTGTAAAATCTTGCAAACGATGAATTACTAACCCTGGCTGTTATGTTATGCTGTATACCCCTAGTATTCTTTAGCTTTTGCAGTTTGTGTGGTTAACTGCAGATCACAACACAAAGTTGCAATAGTGATCATTGATGATCTGCGTTTTCAGACCATGCAGAGCAGATCAAGACCACTGAGACCCAAAAGGGCCCGACTGAGGCAGCCATTCTGATGATGTCATTTATTTATGACCTCATAGAGGAGCCAGGCTGGTTTCGAATGCTCCTGGATGGCTTCAGCCATGCAGGTAAACATCAACCCCTCTTTATCCGGAAAGAACCATCAGGGCAATTCAAATAATCCCTGTCATATTACAAGGTTCATGGTTTTAGATCAATGGCTGGACCATTTTAGATCAGTGTTTTGTGAGACAGGTCACTAATAATAACTTGTTGGATATTCTATATTTTCCATTAACAATAACCTGTCAAAACAAGTACTATACTTTTTACAAGTAAAGTATAGTGTTGTGCAAGAGTACACACTATAGGAAGTTTGTTTGGCATAATTAAAATAATTTCCATGATCAATAGATTGCATTAAAGAGAATGCAATCTATTGCAAGATGTTGGCTTGACCCCAACATCTTCTACACTGAAAGTAAAATTATCAATGCCCAGCATATTTATGTAAAATAGCCATTGCTGTATTTTTGACGATGTTATCTCTTGGTTTGAGGACCATTGCTGTAATGTCACTGATCCCCACCACTTGTGTTTCCAGGTTATCGTACCCTTGCTGAAGCTATTGAATTGAATAACTTTGCTGGCATAGAGAAGGCGGCAGTCCACAAAGAGGAGGTTAGGAGGCTCAGTGTCATACTAAACAACGTGAAGCCCCTGGACATTCTGTTACACATGTCTGAGGTGCTGCTGCCATCCCAGGGCGAGAGGGTGGAGCGGGTGAGTGAGACTCAGTCATAGACCTTACCACACACTGCATTAACAGTGGGAGAGGTTTTTTTATCAGCAGCTTTTCTGACATAGTTAAGGAGCGCAGCCTGTAATCCAAAGAGCCAAAGGTCATTGGTTTCATAGCCAATTGGTAGACTGCTGCTGAAGCCATATACAAGTTCCTTAGCCTGCTACATCTAAGCCATGCCATAAAAGAACTAAGTAAATCTGTAATTGAGATGTTTTCATAAGTGTGGGTTAATGTCAAATTGCACAAAGGAGCTTCATTTCCATATTCAGGAAGCCCCTTTCTCGCCTTTTCAGGCAACCGCAGAGCGTGGGAATACACATGGAATTCAAACACTGCTGGACTTCCTCCTCAGAACTGACAATCCCAAATGGTACCAGCACTTCCTGGATGCTCTGAGTAAAGGTGGATATGGCCATGTGGTGGATGTCCTGGATGATCAAAATGGAAAAGCATCTGAGCAAAGTGGTAAATTAGTTGCCCGTAAATTCACATTTTGCCTGTGTTGATCCACAGGCAACAATTAAGATGGATCCCCCACCCCTGAATTTCTCTTATCTCAGGTGCTGAAGGCAAGGAAGAAGCATTGGAGGAAATGGAAGTTTCTTTCAGTGAAGAAGCAGGGCCCTCAAATCTCTGTGCTAGTGCAGGTAATTTGTGGTCTTGTTTACCAAACACTGTCATGTAACTCCAGTGCAGTTATTCAGTGGCTCTATCTGAATTCTGACCACGGTTACATACATGTAGGTGCAGTGTTTGTTTTTGTGTTGTCTGTTTCAGACTCTGTGAAAGATGGATGCCAACCAGCATCAGATTATGAGGATGTACCTACTTTAGTGGAACTGCGAAAGTACCAAAACGAATTAGCTCGACCAGCACTGATATGCAAGAACACGATTATATGTGCTCCAACAGGTGGGATTATTGCATGTCAAAGCAGTTTCCTATGAGACAGTGTTTGAAATTGTTGTCAGCGCAGCAGTCCTTAAGACAGCCTTATGCACCAGCTTATTGAAACACATGCTGTAATATGGGCTACAAATCAGGTACAATCCATGTGCTAGAATTTCTGAGCCAATACATTCCAAATACAGATATCCAGATGAATGCAAAAACTCAGTCTGTCACTATGTCTGGCCAATGAGACCAAGAATACTTTGTCTTGGCTCAGGCTCTGGGAAAACGGTGGTTGCCATGGAGATCTGCAGAAATCACTTGGAGCAGCGCACAGAAGAGAGCCAGCGGAAAGTGGTGTTCCTTGCCAACACGATCCCACTGTGCCAGCAGCAGATGGAAATGTTCCAAAAGTACTTTGAAAACACAGAGTAAGGCCTGCCCCATTTTAGGCATTACATCTCACCTACAACATGATATGATATGTAACATGAAACATGTCTGTGTGAACGTATGATTAGAACTGATTATCACAGTACAGCAACGGATGTAAGATTGTGTTCATGTTCTGTGCATCCAGCAGGTGGCAGACATGTTCCGTTTAAAAACATCATGGGTCTGGTTGAAGATCTTTGTATAACCCTGCGATTTGTCTGTTATACTAGTGTTGCAGTGACCGGTCATTTTGGGGACAAGTGCAGCAAACTAGCTATCAAAGTTTCAGTGCAGAATTATGACATCATAGTGATGACACCAAAGCTTCTGGATATTAACCTTGATGATGGCATCATTCCTGGACTCTCAACATTCACCCTGATCTTCTTTGATGAATGCCACCACACCATGAAGAACCATTCCTACAGTGCAATCATGAAAAAGTACATGGACATCAAGCTGGGTCCTGAACCAACAAAACTCCCACAGGTAGCCTACTGAGAGCCTGAACTGAATATACTGTATCTTTCAACCTTGTCTTCCTGGTTTAAACAGTAGTATAGAATCTAGACTCTAGATCATGAAAAAGAATAGTGAGGTACATTTTAACAACCATAAAAACAGCGTTTTGAAGTGTGTCCCTTCAAAGTATTAACATGTAAACTCTTTTAAGTACTTAAAGAAAAATATTGCCCCTATAAGCCTCAACTAGCCTTGACACAAAATTCCTCCATATGAACCTACCTATGCACCATTCTTCAGATTGTAGGGCTGACCGCATCTGTAGGCGTGGGCAAGTCCAAAAATGAGTACGACGCCAGAGAGCACATCTTCCAGTTGTGTGCCAACCTAGACACGGACACCATCTCCACTGTGAAGCAGTATGAGGAAGAGCTTCGCTCCCATGTCTTTGTTCCATCTAAAGGTACAGTGCAGCCCATTTGTGCATTATGCATTTCCTTTATGGATTATCAGTTTACTCATTCATTCATCCACCATGCTGGCCTTGGCGTGTCGGTCTTGATGTTATCACTCCTTCAGAAAAGGGTACGGTGACCTTTTTGTGTATCATTTACCAGTGAAAGATGGCCATTATATTTATGGAATATAGAGATTTCCTGGCCAGAGAAAGCATTCATATGTGTTAGTGTAACTACAGATATTGGAATATGTTGAGGGAGATGTCGACCATCTGTCGGGTCTCAGCTTACACCATTGCAATACTGATTGGCAGCCTGTATATCTGTCCAAGACTGCATTGTGCTGGCACTCTTTTCAGCCTCTTAATGATCAGACCACAGGGAAACTTCTCATCCCCCAGTCCAGATAGTACAATGGTCTCAGTTTCATAATATTACAATTTCATGTGAGATTATTTAATGTCACAAATATACAGTGGACTCTCGTTTACAGAAATTTGCCTTAATTATCTGAGATGGGTCTAGAACTTGATTGGAGTCCACCTGCGGCAAATTGAATTGATTTGACATAGTTTACGCTGCATGTCAGGACAAAAACCAAGCAGTTCAGTTTTGGAGATTTCTCTTTTAGTGCACCGACTATAGCAAGGCTTGCTTTCATAGTTGTACTGTTTTAACAGTGTAGGGGCCTATATTGTAGTCCTGTAGCTCAACTAGTGCTTGGCACTAACACTGCCAAGGTTATGGATTCAATTCCCACTGGTCCTAGCCATCCTGAAAAATGTATGAGCTCATGGTATTGTGCTTTGAATAAAAATATTAATCAAATGGCAGATATTTGAATGGCATATTTTCAAATGGGTGCAGTGGGTAGCACTGCCGCCTCACAGCAAGGAGGTCCTGGGTTCGAAGCCCCGTCGGCCGGGGCCTCTCTGTGTGGAGTTTGCATGTTCTCCCCGTGTCTGCGTGGGTTTCCTCCGTGTACTCCGGTTTCCTCCGACAGTCCAAAGACATGCATGTTAGGCTGATTGGAGAGTCTAAATTGCCCATGGGTATGAGTGTGTGGGTGAATGGTGTGTGTGCCCTGCGATGGACTGGCGACCCGTCCAGGGTGTATTCCTGCCTTTCGCCCAATGTATGCTGGGATAGGCTCCAGCCCCCATGCGACCCTGTTCAGGATAAGCGGGCTCAGATGATGGATGGATGGATGGATATTTTCAAATGCAATGCTAGTGCGTGAGCTATTGATAGGTGTTATAATTTTATCACTTTCTGTTTCAGTAGACTAGAGCATAAAAATGAGGTAACAAGCATACAAAATCGCTTTGTCGCTTTGAGAAAAGCCAAAGAACTGTCAATTCAGAAGAGACATGCTAATTGAACAAATTCCGGTACTGGGTACAAAAAATGCTTAAATGGTTAAACATACCACGTAGCACTGTAAGGGAAATAATAAAAAAATTTAAACATATAGAATGGTTGCAAACTTGCCAGGAAGAGGATGGAAGTGCACGTTGTCCCCACAGATAGTGAGGAAGATGGTGAGGGAGGCAGTAATGAACCCAAGGATCACAGTTTAAGAATTGCAGAGATTGGTTACATCTTGGGGTCAACAAGTCTTAAAAAGAACCATAAAATGGCACCTCCATACCTCTTCAGGGTGACAAGAAGACAGCCCTTACTGAGCACAGTAAACAAAACCAAGCACCTGGAGTTTGCCAAACCTCAATGGAATTATGTCAACAACTGTCATTTTGGTTTACTGTACTAATCTAATATTATATCTTCCTTGTGTGGATCGTGGTTTTAGTGTAAGAGAATAATTTATCACCTGGTTTCTTTCATAGATACTAGAATTGCCAAGCGCCGTATCTCCAACCGTTTCATGGATATCGTGTTGGAACTGATGGCACACGTAGAATCCCTTGCAGAAAAATCCTACAACATTGGTAAGAGGCTATTTAATTTTATTATTTCATGTATGCATTCACTTATTTAGGAGCCATTTATACCCAGAGTAATTTAATAGGTTATTATGCTACAACACAATATGGCACAATACATTAGATGCATCACATCTAAGGACTGCATAATTTTAATATAAGGGACACCCATAATTCATTTTATTTTGATCATCAGATTCTATTCTGATAAATTCAGCAAAGTAAAAGTAATTGTGCATTAAAATGTACATTAGTATGTACCAGATGGCCAAACCTTTGAATACCACTGTATAGCGGTAAAAACGAAGGTTTGTGTCCATTGACATGATGTGTTAGCTGAGTGAAGAGCTGAACCTCTTTAGCATTCTTTCATTGTTTGGATAATTATTTTGGCTCCTTAAATCCACTAGGCACCCTGTCTAAGATACCACGGAGCACTCGTGGGAGTCAGAGTTATGAGCAATGGATTGTGGAGGTCCAGAGGAATTGCAAGGTTCTGAAGCTGGACAATGAGGATGAAGAGAAAAGGGTGTGCAGAAAGATTGTCACCTGTGCAGAGCACCTCAGGGTAGGACACAGCCCATCGCCCACAGCCAGTCACATGAGCCAGATACACCTCCAAAGAGTGACTTGACTCAATCCGACCTTTTGTTATATTATAATATTGTATTTGCCTTGTGTTTTTGCATTACTTAGAAATATAACGACTGCCTCATCATATTGGAAGATGCTCGGGCGAAAGATGCTTTTAAATATCTGCTTGAGTACTTTAACAACATGGATCCAGCATTTTTCGATGAGACCGATGAGAAACTGGTAAACTATTTTGAAGGTAACTTCCAGTGAAAGCTTGCCTGCAGTCTTATTTTTACACATAACACATTCATATAGACAGTAGACCAAGGAAATGAAACTGCAGCTGTATCTATAGAAAGTCTCATTCATCATTTTGTTATAGAAAAGAAGGCCATGTTGGAAGATTTTGCGAATGACAGTGTTGTGGACAACCCCAAGCTGTCTGAGCTGCAGATGGTCTTTGAAGAGCAGTACAGGTTTAAACCTGAAACTCGTACCATCCTGTTTGTCAAGACCAGGGCGCTAGCAGAGGTGAGAGGTGCACCCTATGAAAAAGAAAGTGCCAGAGGCCAGATAACTTTCATTGAAGCAGGTGATATTACAGTAAACATATATCGAACCAGTGAATGTTCCAACTCCACAGCCCCCTCCCTATTAATGCCACCTGCCTTGACCTATTTTATTTGTTTTCTCTGAACCATGGTTTTGTGGACGCTACATGCCAAAAGACAATAATATTGTGCAAGACCATCCGGCAGGTAGACAAGAAACCTATTTTGCAGACCACTGTTTATAAAATGAAAAACAGTATTATACTACACTGCCTTTGTTGGGGATTTATATGCAAAGGCACAGAGGTGTCAGGATGTTGGTTTAAAACCAGGGAAGTAACAATTTCCCCCATTAGCAATGCCTGTTTGACCCATTACATTACAGTATATCGCAAATTTTGTTATTTTTGTTGCTACGAGTCATTTAGCAATTACAGCTTTAGTAGTTGAACTGTGATAGTATTGTTTCAGAGAGGCCTTTCACACAATGAGTCATGCAAAGATGGCAGAGCATTGCAGGCACAACCAACAAAAAGCTTTTGATGCTTTTGTACAGACAACTGTCTATAGTGCTATTAATCAAGTTTAGACTAATCTCTACTTTAGCCCATATATACAGTCAGTATGCTGGCATGTTTTATATATTTCATGAAGATATCTAGCACTTCAGGAAATTGAGGATTGAAATGTCCTCTAGATGTGAGATCTATTGATTAATTTCATAAATAATTTCTAATAATTGCTACCTCGTCTTAATTGTCATTTGCCAGGCAATTAAAGATTGGGTTTTGGAAACACCTGCTCTAGCTCATCTCAGACCAAGAGTTCTCATCGGACGTAGAAAAACTGAAAACGTTGTAGGTAATGGTCATGTCCTCCCTCATCATCTTTGTACAGACAATAAGGAAAAGCCTTGAACCCAAGAATTAAGATTTCCTGAAATATTATAGGACAAAAGAGTAGGTATGGAGGACCTGCCAAAGTGTGTTATGTGTTGTCTTTGTGTGTCCTAGGGATGTCCCTGTCTAACCAGAAAGCTGCCCTGAATGCCTTTCAGGAGGGTGGCAGCAAACTGCTAATTGCCACATCTGTGGCAGATGAGGGCATCGACATTGCCACCTGCAACCTGGTGCTGCTCTATGACTACGTGGGTAACGTCATCAAAATGGTGCAGACCAGAGGTAAGTTGTGAGAGAGCTCTTGTGCAATTGGGTTGCACTTTCCCCCTTACCATGTCAAGCTTGCTTCTCAAAGTGGGTTGTGACTAACTGTTAGGTAAAATGGTTAACCAGGGCTGAGTCACAGTGAGAAGCACTGGCCTATGGCTATGGTAACAGTGGGAGAGTACTGGTCTAGGGTAATGTTCACAGTGGGAGAGTACTGGTCTAGGGTAATGTTCACAGTGGGAGAGTACTAGTCTAGGGTAATGTTCACAGTGGGAGAGTACTAGTCTAGGGTAATGTTCACAGTGGGTGAGTACTAGTCTAGGGTAATGTTCACAGTAGGAGAGTACTAGTCTAGGGTAATGTTCACAGTGGGTGAGTACTGGTCTAGGGTAATGTTCACAGTGGGAAGTGCTGGTCTAGGGCAATGGTCACAGTGGGAACACTGGACTATGATAATGGTCACATTGGGAGAGCACTGGCCAGTGACAGTGTCCTGTGTGTCCCAGGTCGTGGTAGAGCAAAGGACAGCCTCTGCATTCTGATCACCAGCAACTCAGAAAGTGCCACTAAGGAGCAGATTAATATCCTGCAAGAGAAAATGATGTATGATGCCATAGACAACATACAGAAAATCAACCACTCCCAATTCCTGGCAAAGGTAAACTGCAATCCACTCTGCAGACAGTGGCAGACATTTTGCTAAGCAGAACCTATGCATAGATGCTTACTGTAGGTTTGGATATAGTGTATAATCAGCTGTGAAACTTTGTGATGTGACTTGCATTAACCAGAATACAAAACTCATGTGGTAAGCAGAGCAGCAACAGTTTTGATTGATGAACTGAACTCAATATTTTTGGTTTCTGAGTATCTGAGTAGTTTGAACACATACACAAAACAAGTTAATCTGATCAGATGAAAGCTTAACATTTGGGCAGTGACAGGATAATTTGATTTTGTTAGCAAATGCATTCGACACACACTAACAGACACAGTTTTGGTGGGTTTCAGGAAGAATCTAAATTTCTAGGACTCATTTGACTGTCTAGTGGTTTATTCACTTCCATTTGATGATTTAGGTGAAGAAAATCCAGATAAACATGAAAAAAACACAGGATTTGATGAGACAGATGACCAAAGCCAAGAGTCAGGAAACTGACATCTTTGTGCTGCTGTGTGGAAAATGCCGCAAAATGACATGCAATTCCAAAGATCTCAGAGTCATTAAGGTGGAGTATGCATGTTTCTTCTTGTTTGATTTATTTAATTCTTGAAATTTTTAATTCATCGTGTTTTAAAATGATAGTATCGGAATATCAGTATATATCAACATAAATGTCTCAGCAGAAAGTTGCATGTGGTCTGTATAGGTTTGCTTAAAGTAACACTGGATGTGTCCATGTTGGTACAGAACTCTCACCGTGTCGTCATCAAGAAAGATTTCATTGACCTCTGCAATGTCACACCCCACCCCAAACCAAAGAAACATGATGAGATGGAAATGAAACGCAAGATAGCCTGCAAGGAATGTAACTGGGACTGGGGCATCATGGCCTCATACCTGGGGATTCCTGAACTACCTCTCCTCAAAACAGATGGCTTTACCTTTGTCAACAGTCGCACACAGACGAAAGCAGTGGTGGGGAAATGGCAGGACTTTCCAGGGGTGATAGAAGAGTTTGACATCCTGGAGATGAGCACTGATGCACAGGGAACAGGGGTCTAGTGACGTGAAGTACAGTGGCTCTCATATTATTCACCAGTACAGTGTCCTAATTATAATTCTATTATATTATTCATGATTTCAGGTGGCAATGGGCATAGAGGTGACATTAGCCTTTAGTATGGATATATTATGGCTTTTTATTACACCTTTATTAGTTAATATTTCACAATGTATCATTTGTACTAGTGTCATTGTATTAATACTTAGCACTGCATATGTTGTCTTATTGACAACGTCTCGTTTTTACATATCCAATATTTGTATTTTTCCTTTTTTTTTCAATCTTGTTGATCGTTCTATCTTCTCATTTTCTGTTTAGCACTTTTGCCAATTTTCAATGGAATAAGACAAACCAAAGAATTAATGAAATTATTACTAATAAATGAATTGTAATTCAGCCCAGTGCAGTAGAAAGCAGAAGTTTTTAATCAGTGTTATGGGGAGAACCCGTCGGAACCATTCGCAGACTCTGTAGTAAGCAACAGGCTTTAATCGGGTACCACAGAATACAAGGCAATGAACGGCAAACAGGGCTATACAGGGTAAGCAGTTATGTAGTTAGGTAGAATAGGTAGGGTGAACTCCAAAGACAGGCAGAGGTCAAAGCCGGATATCAAGACAAGGGGGGTTGGAGAACATGGGGCTGAAGGGCAGGAGACAGGTAAGGTAAGCAGAAGAACTGGAGCAGGGCTTGGAAGAAAATGGGTAGGCAGGCAGAAGGGCTGGAGCAGGACTGGACAGAGAACCAGGCAGGTAACAGCAACAGCAACAGATAGGTGATCAGGAACTGGCAGGGTGTCGGGAATTGGGAAAACAGAGGCTAGGAAGACATGACATGAAGACAAAGGCATGGCAAAAGAGCAAAGAAACAGGTTGGCTTTTATACAACACTAATCACAAGAAACAGCAAGAAACAGGTGAAGTGAGATGAAACACATCAGGTGCTGGGGTGGGGGGGAATGGAACATAAACACAGAAAACACATAGAAATAGGGAAACGGAAATGAAGAAACAGGCACAGGACATAAACACAGAAATGTAGAAACGGGGAAATGAAGACGGGCACGGGAATGTGAGGGAAAACATGAAAGCGAATATGGAACTAGAAAATGCATAAAATGGAAATCAGGAAATGACACAAATGTGGGACAGAGACACAGAACATGAGAAATGAGCCCGTCTGAAAACATGCAGGCTGCTTCACAGCACGTGGCCTCCCCTGTTGAGCAGGGCTGTTAGAGGCTTGTTTGTATTCCAGGTGAGTGCGGGTCTGGATGGCTGCGGTGTTGCTGTGCTGGTCTGAACCCCCATAGACGCAGCAGAGAGCTACATGACCTTAAATTACCTTAACTCTCCTGCATTGCCGCACTGCCTTTTGTCCTTTCTAAAACATCAGGGACAAATCTGTTAGGAACAGTGTTCGTTCTTTCTTTCTTTCTTTCTTTCTGTCACACAGAGAAGGAGAATGGGGCTAAAAAAAGAAACAAAAGCAGATTGTATGCATACAAACAGAAAATCTTAATATATGTAGACCATATTTTTTCTTTTTGGTCTTCTGGAAAAACTGCAGCAGAATTCTATTATCTAAATCTGAGATCTGTGAAATGTGTGCAAGACATGTACATTACCAATACTCTGATCTGTCATAGCCTTAATAGGTTTGATTTTTGTGTTTAATATACATCAGTGGATGTGCACCAAGTGCAAAAACATTTGCTTGTCTGACAACCAGTCCTGCTCAGTAACTGATTGTGTGGGGTGTCTGTCGCTAGGCAGAATGCAGTGGCCTCATAGACTCACCTCATGTGAACTTGAGATGCAGATACTATTAAGCTGTGTGCAGAATTTCAAGAGATGGCTATTTTGATTTATACTGGCTTACTGACTGCTATAGTAACAATCTAGAATTAAAAGTCAGCAATGTAGTCACAACCAAGAGTCATTTTCCTATTTTCCACAAAAATATTGGAACGGTTGCCCTAAAATGTCCTGCATGCAACAGAAATTGAGTAAACAAATATACACTGGCACACTTCAAAAACACACCAAGTACTTTTATTACACCAAACGCAGTAAAACGACTTGTGAATCTTTAAACATGTTTAACCAACTGATGCAAATACAACCCTCCAACTGACTGGTAGCTAAGATGTGTAGGTGGGCATTGGTTATAAATGTGCAATGTGGATGTGAACAAGCCACTATTCCTTTGATGTTTGTATTCAGTCTTCTGGCATCTTAATTGCATTTACAGCAGAGACAGACGTCAAATACCTGGAACAAGCTGGACATAATCACAGGTGTAACTAACCCTGATTTTCTGTAGACCTGTATTATCGTTTTTTAAACTGCAGCCAAATAGCTAGCGAATAGCGAATTTAATTTATGAGTGAACTGGCCCCTTTACACTGCACTACTGTGGGAGATTCTCTTAGCATTACACCACCAATGAGAACCGAGCACAGTACCATCCCAGGAAATAAAGATAATAGGACATAAAAGATTGCATAGTTCTTTTGACTGCCGGGTCAATGATTTCAGTATTAATCAGGTCAGTGAATTATAAGGAGATAAATGGTGTAATGAGATCTTTCTCCCTGTGGTTCTTGGATAACTGCATATGGACATTATACATTTTACTGTATACTCTACTGTGCATAAACTACTGTATACTCTGTAAACTGAATTTGTCAGTTACGGCAGTTCACCTAGACGTGGTGCAAAATGAAAATATGACAGCAGTCTTTAAATTATAAATGCATCATCACCATTTATTGCAGATTTAAATGAAAAATAGTTCAGTACCAAACAATTGGAGAGAAAATAGGGTGTTCATGTGATGTCAGGTTGCCATGGTCACTGTTCTTCTCTAAATACTCTAAATACATGTTTCCATCCATTCCAGCAGTATTGCAGTCATTCACCCTCATAGACACTACCCAGACACGACTGTCCTCTTCACAGCATGTGAAGAATATTATATTTCACCGGAACCTCTCTATTTCTCTCTCTCTCTCTCTCTCTCTCTCTCTCTCTCTCTCTCTCTCTCTCTCTCTCTCTCTCTCTCTCTCTCTCTCTCTCTCTCTCTCTCTCTCTCTCTCTCTCTCTCTCTCTCTCTCTCTCTCTCTCTCTCTCTCTCTCTCTCTCTCTCTCTCTCTCTCTCTCTCTCTCTCTCTCTCTCTAATGATGTTCCAAAAAATTCTCACTCACTCACTCACACACACCCTCCCACTAGTTGTGTGGATGCAGTCACAGTCACAGACATGCGAGTGGGCTGTGGCTGGTAGGAGAGGGTGCTCAATGAGACTGCTGCAGTGCTGGGTGCATATTACATACCCATAGTGAAAACGCAGCTTCCCACTCCCACGCCTGTGGGCAACGGCATCGCTCGCTGAAGTCGTGCCTGTCGGATAGGACAGAGGAGGGAGTGTGAAATCTACACACAGCATGGGGGAGGAAAATCGCAGCTCGAATCTGAACAGAGTCTCCTGCTATGAATAATGCATCAGTCTATAAATAAACCGTTTCAATCCAAGTAATAACATTTGGAATCTCCATCTATGTAATGTCCTACATCGATGTTCTTGTTATCGTAACATTTGTTTTAAGCGGTCTTACATTTTGTTTCGGGGAAGAAAAAAGCAAGGACAATCAGTTGTGATAAGGGTCATGATTTTTCGGAAAAGGCAGTTCCGTGGAATGATCACCTTTGAAAAAGGGGAAAAAACGAATTGTGCACCATTTATAGCTAAGAAAAATAAAGAAAGATGTTTAGTGTTTAAAGATAAACATATATTTTATATCCACCATAACAGAGGACTCTTACTTTTGGTCCACTGCTTTTATCTCCTGGGCATATAATGATCACATTGACTGTTCCTAGGGTTTCTGTAATGGAACATTCAAAGAATAATCACCTTTCTGTGAGAAAACATAAACAAAACAGTAATTTATGTATATTTTTTATGTTTCCTGGGAAGCTAGCAGCTCAGAACAGTGAAATAACTCTTGACAGTTTTAAAGTAAAAACCTTCAAACCCCTTTTCAGACTCGATGTGGGCAAAGTGCACCATGTGAGTGCAACATAACGGTTGGATAAATTCAAGGCTGAAGGATTTTCTGCAGAGGGTGAATGGTGTAGATTCATGTGGAGATAAGTGGGAAAACATTACAACAGTGGTATGCAGGAGAGCCTCTCTGAACACACAATGTGTCAAACCTTTACAGCAGCAGAAGAGCAATACGTCTAAAAAAGAAGTCACTGTGCTCACTGAGTGTATACTATATTATATTACATTATTGATAAGTTCATATGAAGCCTTGGAAAAAATAGCCCACCTTCAAATTATACTCCGTCACTCAACCAAAATTGCAGAATGTTCATGAACATTCCGACAATGCCTGACATTGACTATGGTCGCTGTTTAATTTAAAATATATTTAATTTACGAAGTATAAACCAAATATCATTGTGACCAGCGATGTTGTTGGTTGCAGTGACAGTCGCCCAACGGAGTATAAACCAGCCTTAAGTACAATAACTGGACGTATGGTGAATACTTACAAAGAACATCAGATTTGAGTATGTCAGTTTGATTCTCAAAATATGCTCAAAATATGTCGGACAACTTCATTTACAACAGCCATATGCTTCAGCAGCAGCATCCACTGGTGGAGATGGAGGAGATGGGGGAGATGGTGGAGATACTGTCCTTCTGCCCACGTTGTGCGTGCCTCACTTTTTTTTGGCGGACTCTATCTCATCTGCTGATGAATCTGCCTCCTTTCCTGAGCGAAACGAGTCACTCCACTCGATCACACCTCCTCGCCGCCTTCGCCCAGGGACTTGACTCACAACGTGGCTGGGAGGGGATATGACTCCCTGTTCTGACCACACCACCACCACACCACCACCGCCGCCTCGCTCAGTGCATTTCCTCTGCGGCAGCCTAAGATCCTCCCAGCAGTGGATAATGCCAGGTCTTCAGCAGATCTAGCCGTGCAGGTATCGTGAGCCAAAAACACATCGCCTGACATTGAAGGGCAGGGAGGAGGTGATAGACTCATTTTCCCTACAGTCTGTGCAAACGGCAAGATGCGCTCAGTCTCGGAAATTATACAAATCCCCTATTTTAATACCCCAATAGCACCTGGTGTTCCTTGTATAGGAAAAGAGGGGACATTTGTACCTGATAGATGCTAGTTGTGGCACCACCGCAAGTACCAAATTGATATAATTCTCATATCGACTCATATTGTCTTTTTATTCTTGTTTATTTTATTACAAATGATACAGCACTGGCCCACAAATAATTGTCATTTCATTGATCAAACAAGTATTTTGTAATTATTAGTTTATGGTTGGGCTTGAAAATGCAATGTGAATATTAGGCAGGCACTTGCTCAATTTCTCAGAGTTCTCAGATTCTCCATGAGAGTGATTTGACTGGCCACAGTCCCCAAAATAAGGAAATATCACTGAATAATTATTTGGGAATGTGCAAAGCGAACAAATAATACGCTTAAGAAGTGCTTTAAAAAATATCTTCCATTGGTCAAGTAATATATATCTCTGAAAGCTTCTGCGCATTGATAGATGGAACATGACAGGCTGTGACATGCAGAAGTCTCAGCTTGTCCAAAGAGGGGAAATGAAGTAACACTGGAGTAATGATATGCTAATAATCAGTGCACTGCTCTATAGAGAAATGTGCGGGGGGGAAAGGCTCAGTGAGACAGGAAGGAGGAGAGAGAGGAGATGAAAGGGACCTTCCTGATGGAGAGAAGAGGAAGTGGTGGGCGTGCGTGGGTGCATGAAAGGCAGGTCTATCAGGCTATAACCAGAATAGCATCTCTCTGATTGCTGCTGCCCTGGTTTCCTAATCCACACAGCAGCCAAACTGTTCATGTAAAGCTGGTGTTTCCCTGTTCAGAGGTAAATGAAGGGAAATATACGTCACATGTCATGGTGCAGGCAGGTTTTGAAGTAGCTCACCTGCTTAGCTGACTAAACCCACATTTAGCAGGTACATACTTAGTCTTTGTCAACGTTACTGAGCCACAACTGGAAAAGGCTGAAATAAACATGGGGGGGGGGGATGGGGCATCATAGAAATAACAAACAAGCTACTTACTAACTAAATTACTTACACCCTAAAAGCCCAA
Organism: Conger conger; assembly: GCF_963514075.1. Taxonomy (NCBI): domain Eukaryota; kingdom Metazoa; phylum Chordata; class Actinopteri; order Anguilliformes; family Congridae; genus Conger; species Conger conger. The sequence continues at coordinate 38,001,535 of NC_083771.1, forward strand.
AAGGAGTAATAAAATAATGGCAATCAATGTATTCTGTTCTATGACACTTGGCAATGAGAAAGAAAAACATTTCACCATAAAAAATACTAACAGAGGAAATATCTCCATCAACTCAGCATAGTAAACAACCCTTAATATCTAACACCACAACCATGTTTATTGTGAAATGATGAACATTATTAAATGGATTGATATTACATTGTGTTGCATTTTTTAAATTATAGGAATGATCTATTCCCATGAGGACAGGGGGCGGTGATCAATCAAAGTAATTGTACATTTTTACCACTCATTCATGTAATCCTTGGTTCCGCTGTTTCCTAAGCTCTGTCCTTGGCATGTACACCCAATGATTTCTGAGCCGCCCCTGGTGAGCAAATTAAGACCATATTTGTCTCAGCTTCCTTTTTCTGTGGAGAATCCTTGGTTACAACTCTGATTCTATTGGCTGAACCAAGGAACAGGAAGTATGACCATGTATGCCCTTCTTAGTCTCACACACCATGCAATGCTATGTTTCATAATTGAGAGTCTGAGCTATTGATAGGCACACTCTTTCACTGGCGCCGGTAAAACTTTACAATAAGGTTCCATGAATTGGCATGAACTAATGTCGTTGTTAACAAACTACTACTGAGAAGTTCATCTGTACAGCTCTGTTAATGTATTTGTTAACTACATTAGTTAACAAAAAAAGATAACATGCTATTTATGTGACTACTCATCCTTTGCTCCAGTGCTATACACATGCTCCTTACAATAGACAATTAATAAAATGTAACTCTTAAGTAAAAACATCTAAAATTGTGCTTTATAAATCACAATGGGCAGTCTGTACAACAAACACATTTTTCCTCAACACTTTTCTGTACATTTGTTGGTAAATTTCTATTATTTTAAGGCTATAAGGTTGCCCTTGCCACTTTTCTTGCCAAAACAACAACACAGAGGCTGCAAGCTGGGAGGAGAATATGTTTCAGCCAACATGTTTTGCCATAAAGGAAAGCAATTCATAAGCATCGAACCAATTATATAAAAATTCAACGTAACATTTACAGCCAGAGCATAACGAACACCGGAAACACCTAATTCTAAGGAAAAGCAGGCGTACACTCAACATGATAGATTGCTAATGCACCCAATGATTGCGCAGTAGTAACGATTGGCATGGTATTCCCTCTAGTACGTCAGGCTGGGCGTTTCTTGGGGATGCTCGGTCGTGTAGGCGGAGTTTGTGGACTAGGGTGACAGGCAAAGCGGAGGCAGACAGTCAGCAAAGCCATACACGGATACGGTAAGGTCCTAGGGTTTTATATAAATACCGCGGCACGGTACTGTAGGTTGTAGACTTAACTTTAACCATGGTATTGATTTGGACTCAGTTTGGTTTGAAACACAAAAACCTTAAATGTAAGGTTCGTGTTATACACAGAAATGACAGCTGGATAATGGGGGTAAGATTTAAACGATTATTCATCAATTCTACCATTATTTCATTTGTTTAAAATTCATTTAATATACATTTTTCCATTCTGTGGCACTACGATGGCTTTTAGTATTATGAATGTATCATTTATTATGTATCCATCTCATGCCATTAGACGTCCTTGTCCCACCCTGTACTGTCAGGCACATCATTTGAAGTGAAAGAAAGTTGTTCAGAGTTTGTGACAGTAACCTACCTGTCACGAAACTATGCCTCCGGATTTCCATGGCTTATTGTTTTTGATTGCGGATATTACTTGTATAGCAGATATTTTAGCGACAGTTATCAGCATCTTCAACTCTCTTGAAAGATTCACGAGTAGGTTATAATCTCTTTCGGGATTTGCTTTCCAGTTCAATTAATTGTTGTTTTTATAAAATAATCCCATGCATGTTCCAAGTAATTTTGTTGAATGTCTTTACTTAACTAGCCTACTTGCTATTAGTGAATGCAGGTCAATTCTTTGAGCGCTTCACAATTACAATTTATTATTATTATTATTATTATTATTATTATTATTGTTATTATTATTATTATTATTATTATTATTATTATTTCGAATAGTTTGGTGTATGTATGCTATTATTAATCTACTGTAGGCGCGCTCTGGTTTGATTTTGCATTGTTCCGGTTATCCGGGGTTCTGCTCGTATTTAAAAGGCACTGACGTCAGCTTTGCACTGTCACCGGCTATTTCATATTTGTGGGAATATCGCCTGCTTTATCGTTTAACACAGCACGGATCTAGCCGGGGAACTGCGACCGGAATATTTGATTTAAATAATACTTAACGGATTTTGCACATATACGCCAAATTGCCTCGGCAAGTGTCTTTGGTTGGAGATATTGTGTCTTTGTAAAAAGCTTCTTTCACAAATTGCCGCATTCGTGGGGTAATGTATTCATAGGATACGCGTTTTTTTCCACAGTTTATTCCCTCTGCTGAATTTATCTACATTTTCTAAATACATAGGCTACATGTATTTTTCACCGTGCAAACGTAGGCTTTGGTCGGGTTATCTCTACGTTTACGAGTGAATGCGATGTCTACTGTACAATAGCTATAGGTTACGATTTCTTTATTGCAGTTATGTAGGCAATGTGACAGGCAAAGCCAATGTTGAGATGTTCTTTGCTCATTACAATGAATAAATACCAATTATTGCTACTTTTCTCGTGTCAGGCAGCTAGTCACAGTCGTGCCACACGCTGCTGTAGGCTACCATCACATAAGCCGAATGTCTTTGCTTTTGCATTCTTTATACTTGTAACATCTAGTTTGTATATAGCTATGCATATTATCTAGAATCCACTGAACACATTGCATGTTCATATTGTTGTTTAAAAGCCACATAGGCTACTATAAATCTCAAAATTGAACTACACAGTGCAAATTGAGTAGCTCTGCTAGAAGTCTTTGTGTTCACTGAAGCTTTGTGCCTGTTGAAAGCTACTCCTAATACATTTGCTAGAATCTGTATTTCATGGAATTCATTGAAGGCATTAGGTCTTCACATGGCTATAAGCTGTGTAAGAGCATATTTGAATGGCAGCATAACATTGTTACAGTCTATATTTGATAGCGAGTTTAAGCCTTTGTTTCTGTGCTGTAGGTATACACATCTATACCCATTTGTCCTCATAGTTCACATTTGCGTTATTATTGTCTTATTTTGAACTGGATAATCAGGATAGCAAGGGGGTCCAGGTCCAATTCTTCAAACTGAAAAAACAATATGTAACATAATGTTTGTAACATAACTATGTAACATAATTTTTGGATTTTTGGGATGTTACCAGGCAAAGTTTAAGTCAGATTCAAAGGAGACTGGACCCCCTTTGCCCATGGTCATGTTCATATTGTGTTAATTAGCCAGTATAACCAATTAACATGATGTTACCCTATTTTCCAGCAAGCACGGGTGGTCCCAGAAGTGCACTGTCTGTCCATCAAGGCCATGGGGAAAGACTATTACAAAACGTTGGGCGTCCCATCTGGCTCCAATGAGGATGAGATTAAGAAGGCTTACAGGAAGATGGCCCTCAAGTTCCACCCAGACAAAAACAAGGATGCCAACGCTGAGGAGAAGTTCAAGGAGATCGCTGAAGCCTACGAAGTGTTGAGCGACCCAAAGAAGAGAACGATCTATGACCAGTATGGAGAGGAAGGTGAGTACTCTCTGCCCTGAAAGGGTTTCAGATAGTGCACAAAGCTGAGGGCATCCTACACTTTGAAGCAGATTAATGAATGTGGAAAGTTAAGATATGTCATACAGAACTGTGAAAATGTAGACTGCTTACAGACAAGACAGTTGGCTGTCTATTGCAAGTAAAAATAACTGGAGTGGTGGCGTGTTTTCGACTACGGCTGCTCAGTACTATTCTGTATTTCAATGCCAGTTTGCCTTCGTCGCCAGGCTCTTTGCCAGCTTGGGTTTTTCTTTTCTATCTTGAGAGTCAAGGCTTTTAAGAAGCACAGAATGATTCACCTGACCTCTTTTTACACCGTGTCTGCCAGTGATAGAACCCACATGGAGCATCAGGGAACAGCACCAAGCTGGTGCTTTAATGCTATCGATTGAGTGGGTCTAGGATGCAGTTAAAAAAATTAAATAAATAAATAAACTGTACTGATGATGCTTGTGTGGTGTCTACAGTTTTACAGACTTTCTGCCATTACTTATCAATCAGTGGACATGAACCAAAATACTGTTGCTATTCTGCCATTTTCATGGCTTGTACACAAGACAATTGCCTCTTAAGGAAACAGTTTTGTCCTTTAAATATACAAGATACAAGATATTATGAACATGATTAATTAGGCAAAAGGAATACAACATTTTTGTGATTATGAAGCACATGACAGAGATTAATGTGGGATGGTCATGAACAGGATGCTATTTCCCTAAAATATACACAGCCTACATACACAGGAATTTCCCTGGCTTGTGGTGTAATATTAGCAGAAAGGTGGGCAGCTTGTGTGGGAGCAGAGTAGCTCAACATGCCAATTTATGGGGTCATTCTAGCAGATCAGAATGAGGAGAAAACTACCTGACATTGGTAAAGTGCTTACCTCTGCATACACTGCATAATTACACAGCAGCCTACAGAAGAGCCAGGAGTCCAAGCTTATTTAGCCAATCAGCAGCACCAAATAATCTATCAGGGAAATCAATGTGGTAGGCAGGGCTGGCTATCAAAAGTTGTAATGGTGTGAGTAAAGTAAATCAGCTAGTGTAACATAACAGAGTTTAATATAGATTAAATGTATATGCTGCTAGTGATAATTGATTCAATTTTTTTTCCTCGAAACTCAAGTGAATACGAGGATTTCAGAAAAGGCTGATATAAATGTTTTCTGATTACTGATGCCATTTTAAACCAGTATGAACCACATTTAGATTGCACATTAGATTTGCAGTATACCCCAGATCACTGCATTCTCTTTCTCCATTCTGTTAGAAATGTAACCTTTTTACACACTTCAATTAGATGCTCTTGTCCAGAGCAACACACCTTCTTCCTCTTAAGTCATATGGCCCTGTGGTCTTATTACTTCGGTTACAATCTTATTAAATTGCACTGTCAGTCTGTTGATGCAGCAGGTATAAATATAGAGCTAGTGCTCTTCACATCCAGAAGATAAGCAGATCGGGTGTGATTGTCAACCATAGCAGTGTTCCTCCTTGCATACAGTATTGTAATTTCACAGACACTAAATTTGACAGATGTCCTAGTTTACTGTAACCCCTAGAGGTATACAGATTATTTCCCTACTTTCTACTGTCTGTACACTAGAAACCACAATTTACTGCACCATGCTGTGAATTTGATTCATTCTTCACTTAGAACTGCTTCAGTTGATTCAGAACAAAGTGTGATTCAAATCAGTGTCTTCCTCTTGGGCATTGACAGGTGACTCCAGGAAGAACATCTACATTATATCCCTTCATGCAGAAAATGAATGCCACTTTTACCCTATAATGTTTTGGGTACATGTATGAAGTTCCTTTCTCCTTGTCTTATAGGTCTCAAAGCTGGAGGGAGTGGACCAACCGGAGGGCAGGGGAACACGTATCACTACACCTTCCACGGGGACCCCCATGCTACATTCGCCTCCTTTTTTGGGGGGTCTAACCCCTTTGACATCTTCTTCAGTTCGGGACGCACCCGGGGCAACGGCTTTGGTGACCACGAAATTGACATTGAAGTAGACGGAGACGAAGACCCTTTCAATGCTTTTGGCCGGTTCGGCTTTAACGGTGTCAACGGTTTTCACCACGGTGCCGGGCCCGGCAGGCGGCACCACGCAGAGGCCCTTCACGGCCGTCGCAAGCTCCAGGACCCGCCAGTCATGCACGACCTGCGCGTCTCCCTGGAGGAGATTTTCCACGGCTGCACCAAGCGCATGAAGATCACTCGGCGCCGCCTGAACCCTGACGGCAGGACCCTGCGCACGGAGGACAAGATCCTCAACATCGTCATCAAGAAGGGCTGGAAGGAGGGCACCAAGATCACCTTCCCCAAAGAGGGCGACGAGACGCCGGAGAACATCCCTGCCGACATCGCCTTCATCCTCAAGGACAAAGGGCACCCACACTTCAAGAGAGACAGTTCCAATATCATCTACATCGCCAAGATCAGTCTTAAAGAGGTGAGTGTGTACCTGAGCAGTGATGAAGAGGGAGGCTGGACACCACCAAAGTCAGAAGAGATATTTGCAACAGAGTGAGCTTTACTCTCTGAAGGCCTTACGTAGGAGTCCCTAGTGGGAAAACAGAAGCACTAGGAGACACACATGGCATCATACGTCTCTGCTAATCATAGCTTTGCCGTTTTATCATCCTTGGAAATGATGAAGCCCAGACAGGCAGCTGCCAGGTTCATAATCACCCCAACATCTGTATAGGCAAGGCTAAATGGTTTGTCTCCAATAATTTATATACTCCAGAATTAAGACTCATTTTACTTTCACCGTCATATCCAAATTCTAGAGGTGAAAAGTTCTTCACATTTTTCAACCCAATTCCCTGCACTGCTGCAGAGCGTATGCGAAGGATTCTGCAGGCCCACTGAATAGTAATTGCCATATTGTGCTTTCTGGTTTTTGTCTCTTTACAAATGGAAAAGACAAAAGAATCGCTGATGAGACTGATTAAATGAGTAGGTCCTCTTGTCCTATTAATTGTTCGTCATGAAGCATATTCTGCATAGTAACTAAACCCACCATGCCTACATAATTTTAAACAATATAAAATGTTATTAGTTGGAGATAAAAGCTCCCTTATCCAACATTACAACAGCTTGGATAATTATCAGACAGAGTCACAGATGGCAGTGTGATATAAGTGTGACATTGACAGTAAAGAAGGGATGACGCATTTGTCTACCAACCTATCTCATTCTTATTGGCTGACAATTTGCAACACTTACACAATCTTACACATATTAGGTTATCTATTCACACAGCCATGCAGTTTTTTAAAGCAAAGTACCTATACCTAATGATACAATAGTGCCTCATTTGACAGTCCAGTGTACAGACTATTACACAACAGTGAACAATTTTGTTCTTTTGAGGTTGCTTTGTTCATTCAGACTGGCTTTGTATGAAATAGACTACAATATAAAAGCTGACTGTGTCACCGTGTGACAGCCACACAATTGACTGGGATCTGTCAGTTGAGCCCACATGCAGTGATTACCCATACTGCTGCCAGTTATATTAATGCGTCTGAGCAGATTCCTGAGCAAGACACCAAGTGCTGTGTAATATTTGCTCTTTGTCTTGGCCGTGTGAAGACCTAGGAATTTCGTACTTGAGTGTAATGGGCCCAGTCGACCCCACATTAAAAAGCTATACCAGGAACGTGAGTGAGCAGATCAGCTTGACCTGCAAAGATGGCTACCACATACAGCCAATCAGGTTAGACTTAAGTGAGGGCCACTTCACCTGGGCCTTGAGGTTATTTTCACGTATAAAGTTTTTTACAGAGATACAAATATTCTTTATAGAAGAATTGCTCAAGTTATGTAGTAAATGTAATCAATGATTAGCACCTCACTGACTAGAAACCAAGGTTTTCATTCTAAATCCAAAATTGAAAGATGCCCTCACAATTAGGTGCTACTGTAATAAACTGTCACCATACTGCAAGAGCTCCAGTGCTTTCAGTAAATGTCAGATTCAAGCCCACAAATCCTAAGCAATGACTCGTCTGCAGTTTCAGCAGCCCACAAATGTCAGAACAGGCACTTTAAAACATTGTGTGAAAGGGATGACATCACAATGAGTAAACACTGTGGAGAGGGATACATTTTTCATACATTTGATGACTCGATTGAAGCCAATCAGGATGAAGATGCGAGGAGCATGATTCCCTTGCGTTTATCTGCAGCAGATAGAGCGATACCTGATAGAGAATCTGCACAGGGTCTGAATGCATTTTAGGGATGTCGTTGTGTCTGAGCCTGGCTGTGGAACATTTCGTTCTGTTCTCAGCCCCTCCTCCCGAGCCCCCACTCCCACGCCTCTGTCCTCTAGCAGTCTTTATCCCAGCTTGCACCACACCTGCCTGCCTCCTTGCTAGCGTCTGCCATAGGCTGATCCCATGGTTACCTCATCTGTGCTAGAGTCAGAGTGGTGGCTAAAATTAGCCCCACTTCTACACACCCCCACACACCACATTCAGTTGCACTCCCACACAGTACGCGGTGTACCACACTCAGACATTCACTTCCCCTCCCACACACAAAAGCTCTTGCTCATCCTCCTCCGAGTCTACGCTCCCACTCCCACAGACTCGTCATAGGTGAGGTGACCTACATTGCAGTATTGTAACCTTCCTGTGAGCAGCATCTTGACAAACTTATTTTCACAGATTTTGAGAAACTGGCGAGTACGGTTCTCGAGAGAGTAAACTAACAAGCAGGCCTTCTCCTCCTCTTCCCTCTCTGCAGGCTTTGTGTGGCTTCACGGTGAACATTCCCACCCTCGACAACAGAGTGATTCCCCTTCCGTGCAGTGACGTCATCAAGCCGGGCGCAGTCAGGAGGCTACGAGGGGAGGGACTGCCGTTCCCCAGGTGCCCCTCGCAGCGAGGAGACTTGGTAGTGGAGTTCCAGGTGCGCTTCCCAGACAGGATACCCCCACAGTCAAGAGAAATCATTAAACAGAACCTGCCCGTGTCTTAGGATCCTGGGTGAACTGTGGAACTCTGGGAATCGCAGGGAGGTTTGTTATTTTTCACAGACACTAATATTTATTCAGAAAGCAAGAAAAATGGCCACAGAACTGTTGAGTTGATTCTTTTGGTGTAAAGGTGTTACTTGTGGATCCATAGACATATCCTGGAAGGACTGGGTGGTTGTGTAATGCTGTGCTTCTGAGCGTGTTGCTCTTTCCCAGGGCACAATATCAGTCCTTTCTTTCTGAAGGACTTGCTACAACTGTTCCTTTCCTCGTGAACCTTTTCTGTGAGAGGGGTTTCGAGGATAGATTTTTATTTCTATGGGGAAAAAAAAGAGTATTCTACAATGAAAGCAAGATGAATGTTGCGACATTTATGTTGTCTTTGCCGTTTTGTTCTTTTCTCAGCTAAATGCTGTTTATGACATGGGCAAGTGTATGCCCATATGCTTATTATACAAAATAGATATTGTGTGGAAATGTTTTGGGTAACAAAATCCTGGTCAACTACTGTATTCATTTAACTTTCAGGCCCAAATTAATGCCAGAAAGGCCTACAATTAAAAGGTGCTTTGTTCCCTGTGGCATTGGTGCATTAATGAATGATAAAATAGTCTTAACTGCCTTAACGTCCCTTGATTTTTAAACCAGGTGAAACATCAGAGATTTTAGGTGCCTTATTCTGGCTCACACCAGCAGCCCTCAATAGGCCTACAATTGTCAGCCATCAGGTGCACTTTGCATTTTATCAAATATATTAACGGATGTTTGGGGAAAGCACCACAACAAAACAGAGAATAAATATGTAAGAAGCCATGCTTCCCATCTACTACAGCAGGTTAGTGTTTTATACTAATCCTAGGGTACCATCTGTACTTTTTATTCTCATGGTGTTCAGTTTTAGGGTGTGGAAAGTTCCATTTTTCTACCATCCTCCTGACCTCAAACAGTATGACGGGGAACAGCATAAACAATGCTCAACCTGACTGATAACAGGCCATTGTATCAACAAGGTACAATCAACAAGTCTATTTGAATACTATTTGAATACTAAATATTTGAAGAATTTCTTTAGTTAATTAAAGGCATGTGTTCTTTTCTTATAAGACTGCATGTCTTTTTCTTTACATGAAAATTAGTAATAGTATAATAAAGAAATCTGTTGATATGTTCAGCTTTCGCTCAACTGAAATTCCCTCACAGGTGACAAAAAAGATGAAGTAAAAGGCACCTTTGAGCATTGTTTTCCCTCAATGTTCCCATCATGTGCATTGTGCATTCAGCAGTGGCATTGTGTGGGTCTAAAGTACAAAATGTCTGTTGGCTTTAATCTTATTGAAATGACTGTTGTGTGACTGTTCAATAAAGGGAACGCCTAGGAGGGACATCAGCTGCTCTTTTTAAAGTGCAGCTCTGCCATAATGTTTGCAGCGCCCATAATCTCTGGTTCCCCACCTTTCTGTCAAGCAGGAAGCGACTTGCTCCTTGGAAAAGGCCCTCGCTTTAGCTCTTTGCTTCAGCTCAATGTGACAAAGGCTTAGTGCGATATGTTGTTCAAATTGTACCATTTTAAAAAGTCAACATGTTTGTTTATACTGTAATTAACATTAACTTAAAATATCTTTCTTGATTCATTTGACAAGTTCTCTTTGTAAAACAATATTCCAACTTTTTATGGAATGTATATCAAAGGTCTTGTATTACTCTTTCCCATGGACTAAAAGAAAAAAGCAAAAAAAAAAAAAAAGCATATGTATACAGAACCACAACTTGTATGTTGAAAACAATCCGGAGCTTTTTTTGACATCATATAATAAGCTTTAAATCAAAGTTGTGATGGTATACTCTGGCACATACTGAATATGGGCCCATGTGTACTTTTGTACATTAGTTTCAGTATTATATACAAAACAATTGCACTTTACAATGAATCTGTCTTCACCTTTCTTAAGGCTGATGGGTGTTAAATGCAGTCATGGAATGCATTGGTTTTCATATGCTTTGTAACATGAAATATAGCAGTGGGGGTTTGTAATTAAAACATTAAACACATGAAAACTGTACATCAGTGTGCTTTCTTCATTTTCTCTGATTGTTCAAGGTAGAAGACACAAGAGCAGCCATAGTAACCTCAGGCAGAAGATATGATTGTTGCTCCAGTCAGGAGGCAGTAATAGTTAGTAACCAGGAGATGATCTTCCAGTATTCCACAAAGACTGAGGTTACTGCATCAAAATAGAATAAAGAAAAATGGAGCAATGAAAATTATTAGAATTTGGCTGTTACCATTGCCGGCAGAAGGGGATATTATAGCATTTTATTCCATTTTAAAGGCTAATATCTTTACACAATTCTGAGTGAAGGGTATTGTGGATGCACGCTTACACAAGGCCTTATAATAACTGAGGGCTGGAAACTTGCTTGGTGGATCTCTAGCCAAATGTATGCTAAAAATAGACACCCCATTTGTTATTATGATGCTGATGTTATCCACCAGGCTACAAAGAAGCTTGTGGTGGCAAAACAGGACTGTACTTCATAGCATCAACAAACTTTACTGAAGAATTGTCCTGGGCTTCGAGCTCCCTACATTTAAATGCTCAAATGTATTTAATATTCAGTATTTTTATTTAGAAATCACATATAAGAGGTCACATATAATAAATATTGCATTTACCCCTTTCAGTCCCAAGCCCAATATCAAGTGGCTCCACCCAAATCCAAAGGGGTTTTGGCTTTGGTTGAGAAAGTCGAGAAAATTTTGTAGGGTTTTAATTGGGGCTCAAAGCAATAGTATAGCAGCCATTTTGATTGGTTGAAAGGGTGTAAGGTCGATAGTGTTATATGGCACTCTGGGAAGTGAAAGGGTTATTTGCAGAATTGTGGTTTACAATTGTTGAGAAACCATAATCCTAGATATAGTATATAGAACTAAACCAACATCTCAGACACTGAGGGTTAGTTTTACTCTTCTAGAGGGGCAGCACAATAAAAGACTTGAAATTATTAGGCTTGGTTTTTTTTTTATGTGCATTGCAAAATCAAGCCTTGCACACAATCCTTTAGGGAGGAGAAAGGTTATTAAAGCCAGAGTAATATCTTTCATGAAACCTCAAAGCTGGTTCTCATTATCCATCTAACCAGATGTTATTAAAATGGAATTGGATATGATATTACAGAAGAATACTTGCAGATATACAAGTATACTCATATGTGGAGAGATATGTTATATAAAATATGATATTTATATATTACAATAAAGGACACGCACTAATCAGAATTTTTATATACATATCATCAGTACACATCCACACACTCTCAGCTTTACCCCCAAAATGTATTTCATAGACCCAACATCAAACCAATTCACATACAATCCACATACTAACACCCATACTCACGCTCAAGTCTCTGTCTCTGTCCAAAATTTATCTTGTTCTATCACAGCTGGTATCATTTTCAGTCAGGAAGGTTTAGGGGGGGAAGTCAATTTTCTCATAACTGTATAAAAACACACAGCAGGATAAGATCATTTTTTCAGTGCTGTCTAGACTGTCTGCCTAGCGCTTACTACATTTTTTTGGCAAGGCATTGGACCTGTGCTCATCCTCACATTATGCAAGAATACCTTAGGGGATCTTTCTCATTACATGGCATTCGTAGCATTCTGCCATTTTTCCAGAGGGTACGCCTACTGACCCATGCCAGAAAAATGTACTTCAGTCCCAGATAGCCTTTTAATAAAGCAACTGTTTAGTATAAGAATGTTTTAATAGAGGACAAGTGAATTCTGTAAATATTAGATTTCAAGAAGCCCAGGTCAGAATAGTAATTAGCATGGATTTTTTTTTTCTGCATTGACACAGCTCTGTTCCAAAAAGATCATTACTGCCATCTTGTGACACATACAAAAGTTACTATTAATTTACCCTGGCAAAATTATACCGTTTTGCACAGTACTTTTAAACGCAATTCATATCCTTAATTACAGTAAGATAAAGTAATACAATAAAGTGTTTACCCCTCAAACTGGCAGCCATTTTTGAACATATTTAGACCACTGTATCTGATGAACTGCATATTACCATACCGATCGAGTTTTATTCATCTTATTACACAAACAACATCTGAATGAAGTATGAGGGAAACATAAGCCAGTAAAACACAATTCTGGTTAATATGCAATTGTTGTATTGAACTTGCCTCCTCAAATGATAAACCTCCCAAGATACATTTCTAGATTTATATATCTTCATCATTCTAAACATTTTCAGCATGAAACACATCTTGAGAATTAATTTTATTTTACAAGCTTTTGCAGCCAGCATTCAGGGAGCCAGGCAATACAAGGGACCGCATCAAGTGGTCTATGGCGATAACGTGGCTATATGTCTCGCTAAAATAACTGATTTCCATGGCTGTCGCTCAAAAGGCTAGATTTGGTAATTAGGTAGGCGGGAGTTCATGACTCCACAGGAAGTAGCCAAGACCCTGCGCGAAGTGTATCGAAAATTAAAATAACCATAATTAAATGCAGTTCACATACATATCAGTGTACTGATGATGGACATTTACCGTGTCTTAAACATGCTAAAAACAATTAACACATTTTAATGTGCCACAGGCCTATACCGGGGTCTTTCCTCTCGAGCGTATTCCTTTGCGTAACAACATATAATAATTTTTTTCTTTTTACATTAAAACCAACGCACGTTTCTTTTCGAAAAACAAGGCACATATGTAGCCTATTGTGCAGCATTCCACTCAGTTTCATACCATGCATGTGTGGCACGCGAGACAATCCTAGTAGCTACCTACTTGTAACCTATTATCATTTCAAGGGCGTAGGCCCATCAAACTGCACAGGACCAATTTAAAAGTGACTACCAAAATTCACAAAGACGCTTTGGTAGTCGATGTTATCTACAGCATTCGGGCGACTTTATTCTGGGCGGTTTTCCCCCATTGCACGCATCAAACCTGGAAAACTATTTACACAGTCCCGTAGAGGCTACTTTTCAAATATATCGATTACATTTTACTAGGCTAGGCTCCTATTCATAAAACATGGCTTTTTTAAGTTCGTGTAGCCTACCTTGTGTTCGTGCCAAACGCCGTTTGGAAATCCAGTCAGACGCCTTACTGAGTATAGCAGCAGTGGTAGAATTGAGTGGTTTGAAGCAACCTGTCCATCTGACCTTTGGTGGAAACATTGCACACCTGCGTTAACTACAGGAATCTGTTTGTTTTTCCAGTTTGTTTTAATGCCACCGCAATATTTTAATGCTTTGATCATCTGGTAAAATACTGGGCCTGACATTAGACAAAAACATTATTTGAAATGCGATGTCGCAAACTGGTCCACCTGTAACACCCTCCTCTTTGACCGAAGGTTTGCCTATTTCAAGTTTAACTCTACTAATACTCTTACTAATACCATGCGTGGTTCTTCTCCTCTTATTGAACTGCCTGATATTGGGACACAAATTACTCATTTTAGCGAAGCGAAAGGGGGGTAGGCGACGTTTGAGCTCCGAAAGCACGCTTTTACAATCAACGTTATCTACTCAACAGAGAATTACAAGAATCTCGGTGCCTTCATTCTCGAATCAAAATGGGACAAGAAACTTTATATCGGTTTCTGAGCCATTGTTAGCGCCGCCGGTGACTTCGTCCCTCACCTCTTCCAAGGAGCGGGCGACCAAGGGTCAGAGAATCAGGATTATGAGGCCTGATGGGGCTACAGGAAGAGGATCCGAGTCTTTGAGAGCACCAAGTACAATATTAGCCACGATGTCAACAACTGGCTCGACCACAAGAGCCGACCTGCCCCGTAGGACATGCATGTACACAAAGAGCACGCTGGACTGGCGGAGAAGCGCACCAGTCTTACTGCAGTCTAGTGATTCGGAGGCAGATCGTCCTAACAGGGTGCCCCCAAATTCCCCCGAGCTGAGTACCGCGTTAGGGGTGAGTATACATACAAACATGGTCCCTCGTTAAATGTGTCAGTTTATAATCTATTGGTGTTTTAAATTTGATGGGCATGACAGGGCACTTCAGGAGCCATGCGTCGAAGCAGTACTATGGAGTTGGTGAATGAAATTAAAAGCACGGATGTTAACCATGTTGACTCGAAGATGGAGTACGAGTATGCCAGCAGCATTCCCCTAGAGAGCTCGTGCTTTATTGCGACTGCCAACTCTTCGATCGTGGGTCCTGGCTTAGACAGTGACTTTGGAGCCAGCGCAGGTGGGTTCTTGAAAAATAACATATCAACAAAATGGATTAAAAAAAGTTTTTTTATCCGGCCATAGTGTAATAGTGTTTAAAATTATTTAATTATAATGACGATATGAAGGTTCATTATGCTGATAAAAAATGTGCCTGTCTGAGAACTATGTTCACTTCCAGGTATTTCCCTGCGGATTCTCTCTTGTGACAGTGATGGTCTTTCCAGTGCATTCTTAGGGTCAGGCCTCGAGTGGGACTACTATGATCCAAGTTATGTGAGACAAAACCATGTACCCAAACACCTGCACCACATGCCCACCGTCACCACTAAACAATATTGGGTTTAACCTCGATTTTATTTTATTTTTTACTTATCCCTATGCACTTCACTTCGGAATGTCACTAATGAAAAAGATGGTTATGGCCACCATATAATTTCTAATGTAACATCACAGTAATACACTGTCACTGTCTTGTTCAATTAAATCTGAGACCAAATCGCCTTAGCCACTTAATGAATATTCTGTTCATGTTATGTTTTTCTACAATTGTTTTTTCCCCACAAAATGTTACACTAAATCCCTTCAACTTTTGTTTTAGTTATATACACACGCCCACACACATCACCTTTTTGTGTTCAGATTTTCAGATTTAAGTGCATTCTGTTCCACACTTTTTCTAAGGTGAGGTCTCATTTGTTTTCTTAAATTTTTTTGAAAGCGTTCCCCTGTCTCAGTGCTGCAATTCCATTATGTATTAGCTTCTGCTCCAACTAGTAGGAGACTGACCCATTATTCAAACCAATCCTTCCTTAGCTTCATAGGATCATTCAGTAGTTATGTAAATAGCCCCTCCCTATTACTTTTAATTGCCCACTGTCCGCCATCAATTTGCAAGGGTGCGCACTACATGTCTACATGTTTTATTTTAGTTATATACACACGCCCACACACATCACCTTTTTGTGTACAGATTTTCAGATTTAAGTGTTTTTTGTTCCACACTTTTTCAAAGGTGAAGTCTCATTTGTTTTCTTAAATTTATTTGAAAAAATGTAACGTTCTTAACACAACATACATGGGTGTGGTTTTCATTATTTTTTTAAATACTTTGTGTAAACTGTACCCTACACCACGTTGTATATAATAAACTTTTTTAACCAATCTGTCAGAAGTGGGGTTTTTTTGTGTTTCTTGTATTTTTACTTTAGGCTTAATGACTAGATATGGTTTAAAAAATACAAGCGCGCTATTTTCTACATTTGTAAATCGTGTCTTGAAACAATGAGATTTCCATGAACAGAACTGAGGAAATAATTCAAGAAATAGCTAATGGAATGTACCCAAGTCCTGTAGAATATTTTTAGTTTCTCAGATAAATTAACAGTATACAAAGTTCATGATAACTTCACCAACATTTTGTGTAGATCCTTTACCAATTCCCAGCAAGTTATAAAATAAACCATTGATATTTCAATCACAACATATTTTTATGTTTTCACGTGACATATGTGCATTATATTAAAATCTGCCTTGTGGGTCAGATCTTAAGGTTTATTGTAGACTATAACAGCAATGGGAGTAATAATTTCATTATGTGTACAATGGCACTCCCATGATATCGGAGTGAAATAATATTTGCCATGAACAGTGACCGTTTCATACATCAGCGATGAGTAGCACATGGAAGCTCTACCCATTGTGCTTCAGAAGCCTCAGTCTCCCATCTTTCCATAATGGCTGAATGTGGCCTCTACCCATACATGTGTGCATTCTCCACCTTTCTACACTGCAGTACTTTCTCTACCTCTTACGGTCTGCTTTTGCCTTCCCCGTCTTAAGTTTAAAAAACAAGAAAAGAGGAGGGTAGGCTGTCGGCTCTCCTTTTAAAAATAAAGGAATTTCAGGAAGCCACCAGCATCACACAAGCATTTCACAGGCACCATCACCGGTTAATTTATTGTTCTGTTCCATAAGGTTTTATTTTTAACGAACATTTTTCAAACTAATACATTAGATGCTACGTTCATAAAAAATGAAGCAATTAGCAATTTTCATTTTTTCCTTCCTTACAGACTAACATAGTAACCATGACTTAAAGCGGCTCAAAAGGTAAGGTCATGAATTATAAAGTTGAGGATTAAGCCACTCTGCAGAGATTTTTTTTTCTCTGCAATGTCCCAAACCAAGCCCTTTCATGTAATAACAGGCTCTGGAATAATGGTCCTCTCAAACCAGATCAAAGACGAGTAGCTACATGCTTTCTCCAACATTTGTAGAGGGAGGGAGAGATGTTTTTAAAAATTAACATTAAGCATATAGTCTTAGAAATGTGGAATTTTCATACGTAGGTTTGTACAACATGGCCTGGTTAGATGGATCATTTTGGTCCACCGTGCGGTCAAGTTTAACCATAGAGGTCGTCATCATTGTCCTCGTTGAAGACTGGGCCACCGCTGCCCCCTGTAGGTCCTTGGCTTGGTCCAGCGCCACCCGGAGTGCTGGAGGGGAATCTGAGGGGAAGAGGGTTAAGAGGGCAGTGGTTAAAACGCAAGACAGTTAAACTGACAGGTCTTCCATTTTCATTATCATCAATAGCCTAGATCAAGCTACTCTTGTTCAAGCAAGACCATTTAAGTGATGGTCAATAGGCTATTTTACTCCAATACAGCGTTCCCCTGTCTCAGTGCTGCAATTCCATTATGTATTATTAGCTTCTGCTCCAGCTAGTAGGAGAGACTGACCCATTATTCAAACCAATCCTTCCATATCTTCGTAGGATCATTCAGTAGTTATGTAAATAGCCCCTCCCTATTACTTTTAATTGCCCACTGTCCGCCATCAATTTGCAAGGGTGCGCACTACATGTCTACATGTACCCCCAGTCCTCGTAGCAAGCTGTTAATTTGTTTCACTGTACAATTTACCAGCTGCCACAGGCACTAACCTGAAATTTGTTCTGCCAACAGAAACCTTCTATCCCTAAGCAACACTATGGCTAAAACAGCATGCACAAACTGGGAGCAAATACTGAGAGTTGAAACTATGACTTGGAGAGCAGTAGCAGAGTGGGGATTCATATGGCTCATTACAGCCACGTACCTGAAGCTGCCAAACCCTCGGCTCTGCTGCAGTGTCTGGGCGAACATTTCATATTTGCGGATATCGTTATCGCTGACAGAGCGGCGGGCAAAGCGCATGGCCTCCTCAAAGTGGTCCTTACGGATCTCTGGAACAGGGTCATCCTCTTCAACCTCCTGTATGGAGAGAGAACGTTAGTTTAGCTTTATTAGCGTCTCCCCCACCCCCTTTTGATTTCGGCTTGGCTTTAAACCGAAGTCTTACCATTGCTGAGGGATTGGTCTGCCTCTCTCGCTCCCGTCTGATCTCATTCTCAATGGACTCTCTGATGGCCAACTTGCAGGCTCGCTGGCAGATCTCAGTCAAGTCCGCTCCAGAGAAGCCATTGGTCATTTTAGCCAGGAAATCCAAGTCCACATCCTAAATTAGAAAATGGGACAGGTTAACTACTTACGCATCATAAGGTATAAGAAGAAAATCATAGCATAGCATATCAGGAATAAGGTGCAGAGAACATCAGCCAGTGTGTAGGACCACAGGCTGGTGAGGGCAGGAGAGAAGGTCTTGCCTTAGAGATGGGGGACTTCCTGAGGTTGGCCTTCAGGATGGACATGCGGGACTTCTCGTCGGGCAGGGGGATGTAGATGAGCTGGTCGAGGCGGCCGGGGCGCAGGATGGCGGGGTCGATGATGTCCGGCCTGTTGGTGGCGCCGATGATGAAGACGTTCTTCTTGCTGGACATGCCGTCCATCTCCGTCAGGATCTGGTTGATGACGCGGTCGGCGGCTCCGCCCCCGTCCCCGGCGTTCCCGCCGCGAGCTTTGGCGATGGAGTCCAGCTCGTCGAAGAACAGCACGCACGGGGCAGCCTGGCGGGCCTGTGGGCAGTGGAGCAGAGGTCACGAGGTCAACTTCACTTCTACAAACTCACATCTCCACGCTGCGGCGTTCAGACAGTTAGGAACCTGAACATGGTGTGCCCTGGGCTATTCCACATCACTGCCATAAAAGCTAATGCAAAGCACACTTTTTTAATTCAGTAGGTATTGAATTTAACGATTCAAACTTCACAATTCAATATGGTGGTTTCATGATTCCATACATTTTCGATAGTGAAAACGAAAAGGAAGGCCTGAGAGTGTTTAAATAAATTGAAATTGGAAGGCACATTGAACATAAATGTATATTTGTAATATAATGAAACATTGGAGTTATGCTGGACTCTTTTTCAGTTGTTTGTCAGCACAAAACAAAAGCAGTGCCTTCAAGTAAAAAAAACAGTGTACACATTTAATTGCAGGCCTTGTGAACTATTACACCACCTAGTGGCTACAGTACATAGCATACAGGAAGAAAATGATATATTTTTTTATATAGGTTTGGTTTTATATAAGAGTATACATTACATAATACATCTTGTGTAACAGTATACCTTATATAACCATACTATAATTGATATACCCTGACCCATAATACATAATTTCACAAGATGGTTTTTTATGCATGTATGCATGCATGTATGTAACTGGACACCTTGTCAAAGATTTCCCGGACGTTGGCTTCAGATTCTCCAAACCACATGGTGAGCAGCTCTGGGCCTTTGATGGAGATGAAGTTGGCCTGACACTCGTTGGCGATGGCCTTTGCCAAGAGCGTTTTACCACAGCCAGGCGGTCCGTAGAACAGCACCCCCTTAGAAGGGGTCATTCCGAACTTCAGGAATTTGTCTGGATGTTCCACAGGATACTAAAAGGGAACAAAATAATAAATGACTGTGAAAATTACTCGAGCCACTACTACATTGAGCCCCTTCCTCAGTCTGTCAAGCCGTTTCCCTGTTCACCAGCTGAACTGAATGCTGAAAAGTCACCTGTGGCCCTGTGATTTACCTGTACAAGCTCCTGCAGTTCTCTCTTGACGTCCTCCAGACCACCAATATCCTCCCAGGTGATATTGGGCACTTCCACCACAGTCTCTCGCAGGGCTGAAGGGTTACTCTGACTCAGGGCCCACTTGAAATCAAGCCCAAAACATAGAAGCAAACCATTAAGCTTATTTGCAAGATGCAATGAACAACATATCCTGCAAAATCTTAAAAAAAAAGCAACATCTAGGCAGCCAATTACACACTTTCACAAACCAGTTCTAATAAAGTCCACCATGGCATGAACCTAGCAGCGTCATGTTCTCACAGAGATACTATAAAGTTCTCACCCTAAAGTCGTCCATGGTGACAGCCAGGGAGTTCATGACCTCGGCATCGATGGTCTCGTCCTCCAGGTCGATCAGGTCCATCTTCTTCCTGATGGCCTGGAGAGCAGCTTCTGAGCACAGAGCTGCCAGATCTGCTCCCACGTGGCCGTGAGTCTCGTTGGCGACCTGTGCTCACACAAACGCATGCATCCAGAATATCAAAATACAAACGGTTTACAAACACCGCTCTACATAATACTGGACCGGTGACATGTTATATTAAATTCTAAAGCTCTGGTATGGACTAATGCCACTCATTCACTACACTGACATATGAGAGTCATATAAATCCTGGTGTGTTTGAGCTGAAGGAATATGTTGTGCTTAAAAGAAGAGCTCCATGTAGACTGCTATAGGAGTGAAATGGGTTGCTCGTCTACATTTCAGACACAGACCTGCTCAAGATCAACATCGTCAGCCAGTTTCATATTCTTAGTATGGATCTGGAGGATTTCCAGCCGCCCTGTTGCATCAGGAATGCCAATGTCCACCTCCCTGTCAAAGCGGCCTTGAAAGAAAGCAAACATATTGATCAGCAAAGACTCATGTGAACAGATACCCAGCAAAGATATTCATTCCATATTCCGAAATACACCTAGCGAGCAATTTAGTAGGTAGACCTGTACACCAGCTTGTTAATGCAAATACTTAATCAGCCAATCATGTGGCAGCAACCAAAAGCATAAAAGCATGCAGACGTGGTCAAGAGGTTCAGCTCAAATAACAGAATGGGGGGGAAAAAATGTGATCAAAGTGACTTTGACCGTGGAATGATTTTTTGTTGTCAGACAGGGTGGTTTGAGTATCACAAAATCTGCTGATGTCCTGGGATTTTACACAAAATAATCTCTAGAGTTCGCAGTAAATGGTACGAAAAACAAAAAAAAAACATCAATTGAGCAGCAGTTCTGCATGTAAAAATGCATCATTAATGAGAGGTCAATGGAGAATGGCCAGACTGGTCAAAGCTGACAGGAAGGTGACAGTAATGCAAATAACCACACATTACAACAGTGGTATTACATTACATTACATTAATGGCATTTGGCAGACGCTCTTATCCAGAGCGACGTACAACAAAGTGCAAACCCATAACCAGGGATAAGTGCGCTGAAAGACCCTAGAGGGGTCGCACTATGCAGGAGAGCATCTGAACACACATGTCAAAACTCGAAGTAGATGGGTTACAGGAGCAGAAGACTTGGTCTAAGAAATAAGTCCAATAGATACCTAATAAAGTGCCCACTGACTGTATATTGCCATTACAGAATTCAATAAAAGCACCAGTTGATAAGATCCCTTACCAAATCGCCGGAGGGCTGGGTCGATGCTGTTGGGTCGGTTCGTAGCTGCCATGACGATCACATGCGCCCGCTGCTTCAGCCCATCCATGAGAGTGAGCAGCTGGGAGACAATGCGCCTCTCCACCTCTCCGTGAGTCTGGGGAAAAGAGCCACGCTGTCAGCCTCTCACTCACACTCAAACGCTCAGGGACACGTGGCCTGGAGCCACTGTTAAAGAACCAGGTAGAGTTCAAATTCGGTTCTACCCCAATGTAAGTGCATTGCAGAAGCATTGCATGAATTACCCAGAAGAAAATGTGGTGGTTTCAGACCAGACAGGCAGGGCTTACACCACTGAACAGGATAGATGTGATCACACAAACACTAAAAGCATTTACACATTTGTGTTCTCATCTTTATCCCTGCACTTTACAGCATGTATTCCTTTACAGATGATGATGTGAAATACATAAATGAATAAATTCTGCCTATTCACCCAGGATGAATTGACCTTGGGCCCCAGTTCCACAAGTGTATAACATGTCAAAGGTGCGCAATTTAACCCAAAAGGGTAAAGCTTGACTTCAGAAAATTATGTCTAAGAACTTCCTTTCTGATATTTATGTTACTGTACACAGCCCAGTTTTCAATAAGCACCTGACAATCTTCCGGACGGTTATAAAGGTGTTCCACTTTACCTTTTCTCTTTTTGGTGCGATAGCATCAAGCTCATCAATAAAGATAATGGCAGGAGCATTCTTTTCAGCTTCTTCAAAGGCTTTTCTCAGATTGCTCTCTGACTCTCCAGCAAGTTTACTCATAATTTCAGGGCCTGAGAAGCAAATACAAGCATTAAAAAATGATTAAACAATTCATCCAATTAATGCACAAAGACTTTAAAAGGAATACAAATTCAACATCATGTGTTTCTTTTTTTTTTTATTCTTTTTTTTTTTTTTTTTAAACATGGAATTCAAAATGCCTCATTTGATATTTTGTGGTGAACACCCACAGAATTGCGGTTGTCCTTCATAGTTCAGGTAGAATGAAATATTTAATATTTGTCCTGTAATTAAGGGGGGACGAGACGACTGTGCATTTGCAAGCCTTCCATTACATTTGGCAGTGGTATGAATGCACATGGAGGCTGTTGTAATAAAGCCTCGTTTGCACACGTTCCCTTACCGTTGATGAGGAAGAAGAAAGCTCCGGTTTCATTGGCCACTGCTCGAGCGATCAGCGTCTTTCCTGTTCCAGGAGGTCCATACAGCAGGATGCCACGTGGAGGCTAGGCACAACAAAATGGCAACCGTTTTACACACAATACTGCAAATTCATGAAAATTTATAAAATGGTATGGCACCCTTTAAATTAGGTGGGGTTTCTCTCACCTTCACACCAATGGCTTTGAACAGAGCTGGGTGTCTCAGGGGTAGTTCCACCATCTCTTTGATCTGGGCCAGCTGCTTCCGGACTCCTCCGATATCGTCATAGCCAACCTCATTCAGTGACTCCTCTTCATCCTGGAAGCAGGAAAGTGTGCTCAGGGCAACATCTTTTTGAAATTAAATTTAACACCTCAGTATAACCACTTATAGAGCAGGGTTTTGTTGCTAAGCACAGAATGCTAAAGAAAAGCACTGTTGGATTAAATATTTCATAATTCTAACTTTCAACAATTGCATTCCGCCAGCCTCCTCTGTCATGACCACAAACAAAATACATGTAAAGCACATGAGCTCAAAACAATTATGTGATTCAATCGGTCTCAACTTCCCACATTTCAGTGTGGTACATGCTAACTGATTACTGCCATGGCAGTCCTTTTTAACATATTGCTTTCAGCCATTTTGAGATGACAGTATTTCAATTTGAGCACAACCAGCAAATGAAATGGAACCTCAGAACAGTAAACTGAAGTGGTAGTAACAATTTTAATATTCACTCTTTACATTAAACAAACTAAGGCTTAAGCGCTTTCGTTTTCACATTCAATGACAGTGAGGTCAGCTATGGTATCCAAGCAGGGTTGTAAACAGGCACAAAGAAAACAAGGAAGAGGAAGAAATCATGCTCCTATTCTAAAGAATAATGTATACCAGTTTGACAGGTGATTAATTTATCTGCACTACTATGGTGACACCCAAATTCAAACTCATTTGTGCCTTGCTGGCAAGAACTGAAGTACTGTCAGTGCTACTGGACCTAAATTTATTTATTCATGTTTATTCATTTATTTATTTATTTACGTATTCATTTTATGAAATTAAGTTTAATGTTGGGTAACGAGCAACATCAATGCACAACATCAAATTCTACTTCTCCCCTGGCCATATAGAGGAGAATCTCAATCCAGGCTGCTGTAACCACTTTACGACAGCTGACCTACCTCACGTTTTATGGGCTCTCCCTCACAGTGGATGACTGTGTCTGGAGCCACTATACAGTAGGGGCTGGGGTCTGTCTCCACAACTTTGAATTCAACAGCTCGCATCCCACCTCTGACCAGGAAAATATCTCCTGCAATAGGAGAAGTGATTGAAGTTGTAAAGACACCTTAGAAACATGATAACCACAGAAATCACCACTATTTCCTTGTCATTTTAAACATCCCACAGCTTTCTGGAAGCAAAATGTAACATTATATAAATCTCATCGAATTTTAAGATGAAAATGAAAATTTTTGATTAATATTTGAAAGATCAACAAACTGAAATCCATCATGGGGGACATACCAGCAAACAAAGAAAAATACCCCGCTTATACTATCCTGAGAAAAAAAGGGCTCATAGTTCACATGGTTTTTGCACACATTTACCTTTCCTTATAGGCCTGTAGGCTTCCAAGAAGTATGGCTTGAGATAAACCTCAAACAGGTTCCCTGTGATCCCCTCCACGGTGTCATCAAGGGGAAGAACGTGAATGCGCTTCCCATATTTCACATCGGGACACGGCTGGATGCTACACAAACATGACATTTAAAATGCATTTGTAATTGTTAACTAAATGTTTGTCAATATAAATTCGTCCTGCTTCTTAAATTGGTACAAGCCGTTTGTGCCAACAGCCAACCCCAAATTTTAGGACCAATCAGAGGCTTGTTTTTCAGGAAGGCCATAAGTACTTGTTCACGGCAGCTATAAAGAAATATATATTTTGGGGAAATAAATTCTACTCTCATTTCAGACATTAGGTAAGGATTGGGTGTGTTAATTAAGTCAAACACATTTTAAAAAACTGCATTCTTATAGGAGCCACACAATAGTTTTCATTGAAAATGAGTAAACAATGAGGAACTGGTGTCCAATACAGCAATACAGAATGCAGAACAAAATACTGACATACTACGACCCTACTGCAGTGGCGTCTCACCTGATAACATCTCCCAGGCGCACCCTCAGGTTGTTGCGGACAACCCTGTTCATGCGCACTTTCTCGTCAGAACAAGTGTCGTCGGAGAGCACAATGCACACCGACTCCCTCCTCTTCTTCCCCTTCATCAGCACCGTGTCTCCCCTGAAGAGCTGCAGCTCGTCCATCTTGGCCTGGCAGGCGGAGCACAGAAGGAAAGAATGATTAGGACTCATTTAAAAACCAATACAGTCAAATTCAATCAGGTACACGCATGGCCGAATGGATTCTCATGCTGAAATCAGCTAACAACTGTGTTGTACTTTCTGTGGCCAAAGAAACAGAGCAATGGTGAATACAATGAGACAGAAATGATGTACATATAAACATACAAGGATTAATTATACATTCATTATGCTAGAATGTAAATGATTAAAATGAAAACATTGGATATGAAAATGCTGTGTGACATTAAAATGTATCTTTAGATTAAGCCGTATGTATATTCACAATCTTTACTATATCGTAAGCCAATCTAGAGTCCCGGTATAATAGTACACATTTATGCTCAGTGCTGCAGATTTTGTCTCAGTGACAGGATTAAACGGATCCTTTTTCATCTTTTGTCAAGCCACAGCCACTGGAGAATTTCTGTCCCCCAAATAAGCAAATGTAAGGACTACAGTTCAGTTTACAAAGAACTATAAACACTAAAACCAAATCCAGAACACATTGGTCTTTACTGTAACACACAAGTATGGTAGCATTACGATATTTGTATCATTAAGTGGCATTAGAACATTAAATTATTAGTAAAGTCTTAAAGATGCCTAGTCCTAATTCTATGTTATGATGTACAAAACCCAAAATCAAGGAGAACAATAAAGTCAAAAACATACCTGAGAAAGAGAGACCACACTATTATCTTCATTGATGGATTCATCCACAATCAACCGGTTGGGTCTATTCTTTTGTTTTAAAATTGCAGTAGAAAGGTCATCATTTTTGGATCTGTAAAAACATAACATTAATACTTCTTCAGATTGCCATTTAAGCCTTTATTATTCTAAATCCAACCAAACCAATTGGATTATTCAGCATCAATTGGGATGAAATGCATCATTATTACACATTAAAATAAATGCAGTTTCTGTGTTCAGCAATTAAATCACTTAGCATGCATGGTCACATACAGTGTATTCCATATTTATTTGGTCCAATCGCATATTGGTTCGAATAAATTCATAATCAAGAAGTGCAAAAACAAACCATATTACCTTCTATTTTAAGACAGTATACATACCTATGGTAGGAACTCAAGCATGCATGCGGTTGGAAACACTCTTTACAGGAGTAATATGATCACATGCAACTTGAGATCGACAAAGTGTGATGAATAACACATTAAATGCTACAAGAAAACGTATATTATTAAGGGCAGTCTATATCCACTAGGCCCAGCTATGGATGCTCGACCTATACCCTAACTCTCATGTCATTGAATTCAATTACATTTGTCCCGACAGAAACAAAGCTACTTTTGGCCGGTATGCATTATTCCATCACTCCACAAACGTTCCACCGTTCCCATTATCGTTTATAATGGCAATTTATGAAGGTTACCCCAGAGAGCAAATTAACCTAGTTAGAAAGCAAGCGATCTAACACTTAACAGTTAAGTTACTTTAACTAAAGCTAGCAAGACACTTTTCATCTAACCACTCACGAAATGCTAAACAATACCATATAGTATGGAAGCTACGTTAGCGAACTAGACATTGAGTCGTAATTAGCCAGATAGCTAGTCACACCTAACGTTAGTCAATAAAGCAGGCCTGATGTGATGACACAGCAAGAACCCTCAAAACAGCCTAAAACTGTTTCGCAAACAGCATCAACCTTGACATCAGCGTCACGCTGTATTTAGCACTTCGCTAACTTGCCATTACACCAAGTCAACGGTACATACAAAGGGTTATTCAAACGTAAGCCATTCTAGCCATCACGTAGCCATTGTACTGGGTGAATTTAAACACACCATAACTAAAAATAAATCACTTTTGATTAAATGATAACGTTATACTATGTGGAATCGTGGCAAGTACGCACGTTAACCAATGACGTTATTCATGGTCATTGTCTGGGCAAAAAGTTCAACCGTGGGCATTGTCTGGGCAGAAATCCTAAACTATATAAAATAGGCACATATTGGCTAGCTAACTTAGTTACTGGGGTTAGATCGATAGTTAGCTAGCAAGCGAACATTGGTTGGATTAAACAAGTAACATTAGCGATCTAGCTAACGCAGCACCGTCTACCTCATTAGCCTGTGCCGGTAGGCCAGTGCCTCCTAGCTTCAAAGGAATGACTCGTTGGAATATGTTACGTTAACGTTCCATACAGCCAGCGTAACACCGAGGTAATACAACTTAGTTATGTTTAAGTATACACTAGCAATCAAGTCATTTGAAGCAGCATAATAAAACACAACAAATACATTTTTGTTGTTTTTAATCTTGATGTCAATTTGGCTGAAGTTAGCTACTAATGTAATGCTCTGCCGTAGCTAGCTTAGTGCTAGGTAGCCTTGGTCTAGCTAAAACGATTAGCCAGCAGCTATGTACCTAGCTAACGTTAAGTAGCTTGCTAACGAAAGCTACTTTGAACTGAAGGATACGTAGCTAACATTAGCTCGGTTGCTCGCGATGCGTGTTGTTTAAGTGAATGACCTGGCTATTCTAGCGTTAACACGGGAGCAAATGATGATAGTTAGCTCACTGCTACCTTGAACATTTGGCCCCGTGACGTTGGGATAAAAACGTCAAGACTGTTTCTGTTCCTCCGTGTCTATTGAGGCAAAATCTCATCAGCAATGAATCATGAGCTACCAAATAATTTTCCAAAACTCAGACAAAATGCTGTCACAATTTTTTCCCAAGTTTTAACAGATCTACTTACTCTCCACCTGAAGCCATGTTGGTCCTCTTGATCTTTGAAAATTAACTTGACTTTATATATTTTTCTTTCACAACGCTCTATTCACAGCTAGCTATATTCCTGTAAAACTGAATCCAAGGCCGCTCATCCTAGGGCTGCAGGGAAACTACCAACACAGGAAAGAAATAACCAAACAGAAACGTTGTTATTGCTTTGCGTCACCTAGTATCTATGTGTTCATTGGTCATGTTACAAAATAGCTATCCAATCGGATAATATATACAAACTGCGGAAACGTGTTCCTCCAAGCAACAAATATGTTATTGGTTAAATATTACGCTTATTCCCCCTTAAAATTTTTATTGAACGCTATATTATAATAACCCAGTTCCAATAAAATTAAGGCCAAACTTAGTTTTAATAGTTAACTACATAACAAAAAAAAGATTTAAGTTATGGACTGCTCTTAAAGGGTGGAGAACATTAAGCAATCCATTCTTGAATGAAAATATAGCCTCGGCCTACATTACATTACGTGGCATTTAGCAGACGCTCTTATCCAGAGCGACGTGCAACAAAGTGCAAAGTACATGTGTTGTCATTGTCCTGTTGTGTTATTTTATGCCTTGTCTTTATATTTGTAATAGACAAATAACATACCCACATACACAGTATGCTATATAGCTATGGAACTGACTTGTGTTACTGTTTTCACAATGGCTCTTCACTGATATAGGTAGTTCATATTAGCAACATTGTTGTGCAAGAAGCAACTTCAACGATCAAAACTTTATTTTTAGATTTATTTAATGGGAATTCTGTGTAGAACAATACAAATATTCATGGCTTTTCTGAGAAAATTGTTAATATTCTATAACATCTTTGTTTGTTTCCCACTGAGGATACAGGCATCTCTCAAAGGGCAAGCAGGAGGGGCAGTTCACCCAAAAATGAATGTTTCCACTTGCCCAAGTAGTATCTGTTTATCCAGATTGTTGCCAAAAGACCCACAGTACGCTTTTCCAAGGTTAACTACAGTAAATATTTAGAAAAGCAACACATTTCAGTAAAACTATCTGGATGAACAGATACTACTCCAGGTAAGTGGAAGCATCCCTTAATTTCATTTTTGGGTGAACTGCCCCTTACTGGTTTTACGTCAAGCACTGCCATATTGTACCTTGATTGTGTAGTGACTGAGGTACAATGAACAAAGGACAGGAATGCATTGTATTTTTAAACAAAAGCAAGCTGCACTTCATGATGTTTAAATGCTTTCAATGCCAAGGCCCTTTCCCAAGTCAAACATCAATTTAGTTGGAACACATTTTCATAATATTTCATGTTCAACATCACACGTTAAATCATTTCAGAATCACTGGCTTAAACACACAAATAAAATACATGCAAACAAGAATTATCCCAAAGGGGTAAAGAAAACTTTGGACACTCAGGCGGGAAAACATAAGTAATTTGGGATGAGGAATGGCACAGCGAGGGCAGTGATATACAAACAGAATGGCAATACAAAACTATCCTTTAATTTTGGGACAGTCACAGGAAAACGTATTTACAGTAGCACCCTACAGAAGAGATCTTAAAAATTCTCTTAACAGCACAGCACAAATTCACTGCAGATTATCTCCAAATATTGGTTTCCATTCTTTGGACAGTAATTTTGCAGAACATTTAGTTCATTTCCCGGTTAATTTATACAGTTTTGACATATCATCACAAAAAATAGCTATTCAATTCTATGAATTGGAAGTAGGAAAGCAGCTGGTGATTGATCTATGCAGGTTATGGTTTCCTGAGTTTTACGGTGTTAAATCCTGTATAATGCAAGCTGGTTTCCCTCTGCTCATTCATACATTCAAAATGGCAAGACAATACTACTTCTTCTTTCATTTCTGTTTCCATTTTGAGAAATAGTATTAATTTGGGCAACACACATATTCATTAACAAACTTACACATCCCCTACAAGTATTTAATATAAACAGGAATATGTGCCAAACATTTACAGTTACAGAACAAGGCATCTATTCCATCAGCAGCAGCTGAGAGGGGAGAAATTATGTCCTTTAAAAAGCCAATGAGTATTTATAAAGACAAGTATTTATAAGTCAAATCATCTTAGAACAGAAGCAAATGACCCGGATAGGGTTTGGGCAACAAAGCTTGGTTGCCTCACCATCGTTGTGGACAGTTTTGAAGTGTCACATTAACCACTGTAGACTGAAAAAGTGAAGGTAATTTAAATTGCAATCATTTGAACAAAATCTCTACAATTCCTCCCTTTTATCACTGCTTTATAGGAGCTCTGCAGTAATAAAAAAAACTAATTTCTGTAACCCAGTTCCTGCACCAGATAAGACTGCAGAGTCAAGCTGGCATGGGTAAGTAATTTGGCTTTAGACAAAAACAAACAAAAATCCCAAAGCGTAAATTCAGTCTATCAGCTGGGTTCCTGCTCTATAGAGAAATACAGAGGTAGTTAAAAAGAAATTATAATAATTAAAAAAATTCTGATCACACAAAACAGAATGGACCTTCTAATTTACTGAAAACTTTATAAACCAAAAATGCTTCTTTTTTTTTATACAGAAAACATTGTATTGCTATGCGGTAAGATGGAACATAGCAGCCAGAAGTACACAACGGCATTCATTATTCCAAAGTTGAGTAACTTCTATTGCTTTTGCTTTTTCTGTCATTCAGGCGGAAAAACTAAAATACATGATCGTTCAATGTTCAATGCTTCCCTCAACCAAAAAAAAGGTCACGAAAGTTCACCTATACAAAAAAGGCAATATGCAGCATTATAAATTACAATAAAAAAATCTTATTTTGCCAACTTCAAAAATAAAAAAGGACAGTTCATTAGAAATGGCAGTACTGATACGGAGCTGTGGAATGGGAGAATGTGAGTCTTGATTTAGTCCAGGGATATGATGTCGGAGATGCTGGCCCCTCCTCCGGTGATGACGGCCGTCTCGGTGTGGCTGGAGCTGCTGCCATGAGCACTGCTCTCGTAATGGCTGGAGGAGGTCATGAGGCCGGTGCTGGAGGTGGGGATCTGCAGGCTGCTGGGCAGGCTGTCCAGGAACATCGGCGTACGGTAATGCTGTCAAACAGATAGATCCATCATGACATTTATATAGCGCTTCTCTACTCAAAGCACTGACAGTGATGAGAGAGAAACTTGCCTAAACCACTACCAATGTGCAGCACCCACCAGGGCGATGCATAGCTGCCATTTTGCACCAAAACACTGACCACACACATCAGCTGAGGTGGTTTTTTTGCCAATTGAATCAGGGGACGATTAGATGGCAGGTTGAAAGAACCAGGGTTAGGAATTTAACCAGGGCACCGGGGAACCCCCTACTCTGTGCCAAGAGGACCACAGTGAGTCAGGACCTTGGTTTAACATCTCATCAGAAAGACAGCGCGCCTCCTACAGCAGTGTCCCCATCACTGTGCTGGGGCATTGGGGATAATTTGACCCGTAAAGGAATTAATCACGCAAATGAATTTAAATGATTGCTACCGATTATAACAAAGTTTTGCAAGTCGCACAGGATGCGAGCATGTGCTATACAGAATTTCTAAATATATTAACACTAAATACCAAAATTCAGAATGCTATCTTGTATGAAATGTACTTGCACCTACACTCATTTCTTGTTTCTTCAAAAAAATACAATCACAGATTACTTGATCACATCCATGGCAATGATTCACATTTTTTCCATGACATTCATTTTTACATCAAGTGAGTTATAATGGTAACACAGGAATGACATTTAAACACTCTGAACTTGAGGAATGCCTTCAGATCAGATTAAAGGTATCTTAAATTCAACATACCTGCGCATCTCCCTGAATCAGTGAGAACAAATCCAGGCCTATAAGAGATAGATTGAAACGCTCAATTTCTTTGGTTAAGTGTGAAAGGTGTCATATTCTGTCCTAAACAGCACTCCATTTTAACATTGCATTAGTTATTTAGCAATTATTAACAAATATAGCCATTATCCTAATTGAATATACACTGAAGAAACACACCTCATGCTTCTTATGCATAAGCTTACACTTTGTACAATAACAACTACAGATCCATTTGTAGATTACCCTACTAGATTAATTTTTCCCCCCAAAACATGTGGGAAACCATATAAAGTATAACAGGGAAAAGGGTTAACCTGGCATGTCTGCAGAAATAGTGGACAAGGCAGTGTGATGGAATGGAACTGCATAGTCCGCAAGTGAGGAAGTCAAGTAGGATGTGTCCACAGCTTGGATATTGGGCATTCGCAATGTTGACGGCTGATAGGCCAGAACCCTGAGACAAAAAGAGGGGAAAAACAGAAACCTTACACCTAAATACTTTTTTTTATTTTTATTTTTTTTTATTTTAAAAAAAGAAAGCTTTTATACAATCATTCACAAGTTTCACTCTCAACAGAAACTGGGAATGTAATATGCGTGTTAAATCAAGCCTTTGATGAACAGACCCCTTTGTGTGCGCCTCCTCGGCCTTTGACATGTAGAGACAGCGCTTCTTCAGTGGATGATCCTCCACTTCCTCCTCCTCTTCCTCCTCCGAGCTGTCCAGAGTGAGGTCAATAATGTCGGCTTTCTTGGTGCTACTGGGTTCACTGGGGGACACCAACATGCACGGCTGCACAATGGCAGGGCCTAACGGATGGAAACACAGTGCACATGAGTGGCGGAAAGGGCTATTTCATTGTCAACAAATCTTTAGAGTTAATGTTCAGTGCCCATGGAGAAATCGGGTCAACCACACTTCATATGGTCAGAGTAGTCTGGCCAGGTTCTTCATGGTGAGTCATATAAAGAGAAATGTGCTTATTATCAGCACACTTACTTTCTACTTTAGCACAAAGCTGGGATGACAGTTTTAAACACTCCTTCTTTGGCCTCATTGGACACCACGTTCCATTTTCCTGGAACTTGATTTCATCCACGTCTGAGCTGTCGTTCAAAATCTCCATGAACAGCCTGAGGAAAAAGAAATGCAGTCAATATGAAGACAAAGCATTCTTCCACAAGAGCACAGACTACCTTTCAGACAAGTCCATTGCCATTATCCTAACTGGCAGAGTGCAACAACTTGCCCGTCAATGATCAGACTCTCGTAAGCAGCCTTCTTGTCGCACACAGGGCAAATCCAGGTGGGCTTTTTCTCATTCATCTGAAGGTAGAGGGCTGCGTCGAAACACTGCAGGTGTGAGCATGTAACCGCTCGACAGGGCACGGTCAGCCGCATCTTCCCCAACTGGAGAGAGGAAGAGAAGCTCGATCACTATCGCACCTCAAGGACAGGTTATAACCCACAGACTGTCCATCTGTCCCCTCACAACATGCCATATCAACAGCTTCATCATCAGGTACATTTCAGTGAGAAGATCCCTTCTGCTCAGAAGGCAAAAAAAAGCCAACGGCAACCATAAATCCAAGTTTTTCTCCAACTTTCCCAAATGGGAAAGTGATAATTCCTCAGCAATAAGAAATGTTAATATATTACTTGTATTTATTAAAAACTGAAAAACTGCTTTAACTAAGATAGTGAGCAGAAAGACCAACCATTTAAGAGGATAACATTTATAATTCCACAATAGCATATTTTGAGTACTCTAGTTAAATTCTGTTGATTCGTTTTGACAGGTATGTAGTAAGTATGCATCAAACCACCCTGAAAAATAAGTAGGTATGCAAGAACATTGATAGAAATGGTGGGAAATTGACATTGTTACCCTGTGTACAGCTAGGAGAGGACCATATGTCACAATTGATGAGATACTTACAGGGCACATCAGTGAAACTCGCAAACTAGTCGTTGCAATCTCACTGTCAGGATCAGCGGTTAGTTTTTCTTTGACTGAAATGCAAACAATAAGGTGAATTGGGTTTCAACACAGTCATCTAGTCATAGTACATTTATATTACACCTAAAATGGAGAAATTGGCATATTTAAATTTTCCATTATGAATTAATGGCCATCACTTTTCTTAAAAAGTTTAATTAATTTAATTTAATTAATTTCTTGTGTGAAGGGATTGGAGGAGCATATTACTTAGTGCTCTAGAATGGTCAGGATTCCGGATGCCCTTCATCTTTAACCGCTGCAGTAACAATGAAGACGTGAGCTGCCTGACCAGGAACACGGACACCGAGTACGTCTAGAAGAAAGCAAAAATGACATGCATCATAAAACATACATAATCACTTTCATATACTCACTTGATAATTGTGTACTTCACACAAAACACTGAAACTGCAAAAAAAAAATGAATACTTAAGTACTGGGTGCGTTACAAACCAAGGAAAGGTTAACAGACTAAAATCAACCTCAGAAATAATGAAAGTCTGTTTCAGTTATTGAATGAAATGAACTGAATTAATGAAAAAGCATCGACAGCAACTAAATGAGGATGATGGGGGGGGGGGGGGGGGTAATTCAAATTATTACCTTTCCAATTTCTGGTGCCCATGTAACTGAAATCTGATTGGGTACTGCTGAGGATAACCTAACCAGGGAAGTAATATTCAGGGGTCTCCCCGGTCTCTTCTGTTCTACTCCATTCTTAGGAGGCGGAGCATAACCCTGGGGCAAAAATAACCAACATTTATTTATGATCCACATTAACATGATGGAACTACTGTAGGCATGTACTGTGTACATCAGTTCATATACAAGTATGTGCACACATGATACCTGCTGAGTGCATGCATGTGTGAGGTTTGTATGAGGTTGCTCTCTTAAAATGCAAGGATATGAGAGCATATAAACATAATACATTTTCTTTACATTTGTCATTTGTGTATGCCAACAGCAATTAATAAACACAATGATCCATTTGAAATCATTATTTTGATTAGACTGATTCACATATTTCACTAGTAACAAATTACATTCCTAATAGGATGCTGCCATGGCCATCAAAATGTGAAGGAGCCCATTTGTAGATCTTTCTTTCTCTCTCCCATAATGGGATTGTGTTCATTTATGCCTGCTCAAGTTCTTATTGCAACCAGTGTGCAAACTATAGCAGAATTAACAAAACGGTTTGAATTATTTCATATATTGAATTGCATCTTATCGCTCTGCACTGCATCGGAACAGGGTTGAATCATATTGTTTTGAATTACTGGTTGCTTAAAATGTATCGTTCTTGCATTGGATTCTTGATCATATCGAGATCTTTCAAACAGTAACATGGCCATTCTGTTCTTGAGGCTAGCCAGAGGTTGAATTACTTACGGATGCACCATGTGTATGAAACATTATGTTTATTTAACAAAGTCATTCCTCACATACCGGAAGAGGAAAAAGCTTGCCATTCACTTTAATGCACAGGCTGTTTGGGTAATTATCTTCCTGTGGGCAGCTGGTCTCTGCAAGGCAAAATCTGAAGACATAAAATGACATTAGAGAGAGCTTGCAAAACAGAAACTCTTAGTGAAATGTAATTTAAATTACCTCAGGGTTCTGTTCCACCTAAAAGTCAAATTTACCTTTCTGTTTACTGCTGCAAATCACCCCTCAAGAATTCAACTTTCAGGATAATAACACTTATTTAATGATTACACCATGCGTATGGTGAAATTAGTATAATTATTTACCATTTCTATCTTTGGAGTCGATTTTCTCAAAACGTGATTTTAGACCATTTTTCTCAGTGCATTGTCATCCTCTCATTATGAAACTTTGAAAACATTCACTCCTTCATGAAAAATTTCTAGGAACATGACTACTGGATACTGGTGATAAAAATATGGCTCAAAACAATGTCTTATTTAGAATTATTATATTAAATTGAAATTATATTTTGAAGTCCATACCATAATTGAAGTATGTACCTCTGAAATGATCTGGAAGAACAAATGAGTTTTTGGTGGAACATAACCTTAAAAAGATGCTTTCCCATGAATAGTACAATCCATCAACACACAACCACCACTCAGTAATAAAAGTAAAAGGCTTTCACCTTCATTGAGTAGCTGCAATCACCACTGGTAGCACTGAATAAATATTTAATGTCATAAAAATATTTTTTTAATTTTAACTTGTATTTAATTTCTAAAAAGATACGTTTTACAGGAGTGATTTTGATTTAAAACATATTTACATAAAGATATGCATACTTTAATACTTTGGAAGCGTTGGTATGCAAAAGATTTTAAGTAAAATTACAGAGTATGCTGGTAAGCCTCACCTTAATTGTATCTGAACCATGTAGTCTCTCCTACCACCAGGGAGAAAGTCCCTTTAAGCATAAACAACCAGTTACTTACACAAATAATCATACAGTTATGTCAGATAGTATTGCATGAAATAAATGTGCATCATCTGTAGGTAATGGACTCACCTGGAAATGCACACCTCACGTACTTGCTGTGGCGTCAGTGCAAAAATGAAGTATTTCTCCTGGAAGCGCTGAATGCTGCTGGCACCTGAAGAAAAATGTTTCAGGTTCAGCACTTTGATGTGAGCCCTGACCTCCCCCTCATCATCAGTCAACTAGCTAAGAGAAGTTAAAATAGTCGATGCTGCCCATCATCTGTTACACGCAGTTCAACATTTCCTATTAAACTATGAAAGAGTTAATCCATTTGAATTTTACGATGGATTGATGTTTTGGCCCTTGATTAGGAAGGTTTCAACTTCGTAAATGTTTTTGTTAATATGGTGACGGGGCCTATGGCCAGAGGCCATGGAATCAAAGAATTCTGGGTAGCGTCATCCTTGGATGGCCTAATGTCCCAATCAGACAATCGACTCCCAACAGCAGAAAAAAGTTCCACTTTAAAGTCTATGACAAACAGCAATATGGATGAGGAGGTGGAGCCAGTAAGAAAAATGACTCAGGATTTGCTGCAACATTAACTCATAGTCAAGCACTACCACAACAAATCTGAAATTAGCTTGCTCATGTTTAGATTGTGTTCATTTCGGTATACCCGTTCCAAGCCATCTTGGAAGAGCAGCTATGCGTGGAGTACCAACATAGCTAGTTATACCAGCTTATAGACACTAGATATAGCCTACTGTAGCCTGCCAGATTTAACCTACATATACCTTCCAATCAGAAGAGTTACATTGAGCTAGCTGGATTGGTAGCCAGCAGAATGGAGTTTTTAAATGCAGAATGTCCTTGGAGTAATGTGATTTTACTTAATTTATGATATAGCCAAGATAATAAAATGTATATTTTCACAACTTCAGAATATTTTTATGGTAAAACACAAGAAACAGTATCATCTTGTTTCATTTTGTATCATCAAGTTTCATTTTCATTACGATAATTAGAAAACTGATCAAGTGGTGATCTTAACTGATGCAACAGGGCAGTGAAGTGGACTTTTTATACTTCACTAAATTACAAAAATACCATTTAGAATGTGTACTAAGAGCGAATCAGGAAAGGAAAAAAATACACTTTCACTGCACTGTTCATCCATTTTCCAATAGATGGGGCAAAATAATGTAATAATGTTAATAATGACCCTAATGAGAACAAATTACAAAGAGACTAACCCAGACTTGAAGGCTTGATGAGAACATCCAGGACATCATAAAAAGGAAGAGACTTCAGCTGCACGTCGGGGTGAACGGGAGGTATGGGGGGTGCGGACTGCTGCATGTCGATCCTGTGCTTGGTCTCTTGCAGTAGGACAGAACTGTGGGTCAGAGAGTGCTGGGACTCCAGGTTTGAACCATGAACGTGCCCAGCTCTAAGGGAAAGGTCCGAGTCCACCAGCGAAGTCTCGTTTTCCAGGGAAAACACAGAATTTAGCGAAAAGTCAGGAAGGCTTTCTAACGTCCTGGGATAACGCCGTCGATACAGTTCTTTGATTTTGTTCTGCACTACTGGACTGCAGCCACTCTTTAGCAAATGCAGAGCTCTCAGTAGTAGTTCATGCTTGTGACCACTCTTGTTATGTCCTGCAAAGCCCAATAACACCTGTAGCTCTGACACTCGGAAACTTGATACCATATTCTGAAAATGTAAAACAAAATAAAAATAAATATAGACAAAGACAAAAAACACATCACAATTATGTACATATTGAGGTCAAAAGTACTTATCACATGGCTTATATGGTGGTTTGCAAGTGAAAGAGGAAGACTCTCACTCCTTTGATGGTATGCTGCACATATTAGTGCTCAAATAGAACTTCAACTAGGCCAGGGGTGAACACCGGCTGATCTATTTCAGGATTTTGTGATGTTTATGATTTTTCATGAACTGCTCTTATTTAATTATCGTCATCATGTCTAGACGTGGCATTTGTATAATATAAGCACTAGCTATAGATTTGTGTATACTAAATATTTTACTGTGCTCAAATACAGAAGCGAATCAGCATAGTTTTTAGAGCTGTCAACAAGCAGATCAACCTTCCCGGGCCAGGGTTGTGCACCCCTGATCTAGGCTAATAAGGTTTAGAAATGTTCCTTTAAATACAAAATTTTCGTAATTTACAATGTTCGAAATATTGAATTATTATAGAGCTAATGATAAGGTTATCAAACAAGCATATTGTCACGGGGAAATAAGTTTTTCCATCAAAAATAGTATAATTAATAAAGCGTACAAGCAAATTAAAGTATCCAAACATTAATAGTATGAGATAACGAAAGAAAGTTAATATTTTAGAAAGACATAGCTAGCTACAACTATGCCCTGTGTTTTGAGGCCACCGACCCCCCCCCCCCCAAACACAATCCCATTCCTAAAACACACAAACAGGAAAGAAGAAAACCCCGACTAACCCTTCGATATTTGGTCCATGCTTGATTGTTCAAACGCGTTTATCCTTTTCTTTACAATTCCTAAACAAATATGATCGTAAGCGCTCTAAAATTTAAGAATAATTCCAAGACCCGTTAAAAGAAAGAACAAAACAGAGGATAAAAACACAAATGTTGCAAACGGATAACTTACAAGTTAGCACATCCAGCTAGCTTAGCTAGCTAGTGAGTTACTAACTACCTAAAAAAAGAGGTTACACCAATTTATCCAGTTCTCCAATTCTCCACATATGTTATATATAACTAGCTAGTAAGCAGCATAGAAGAGGCGCTTATTCAGTTGGCCAGCTAACGTTACAGGCTAAACAGCCATAGGCTAGCTAACGTAAGACTGCCATCACCACCATAGAGATGCAATAGCTTACGACAGCTATAAGAATACAAGTTAGCGAGCTAGCTAGTTGGCTAAAGTTGACAACAAAACAAAGCCAGCAGTAAACCTCCAAACTTGAAAATAAAATACAGGTTATAGCTAGTCTAACTTAATTCCATTTCAACACTGAATTAGTTGCATGTTCTGGGAAATCATAGCATTTGATGTGAAAGTAGTTAGCTAACTAACTCATAGTTAATAAACCATATTAACAAATATTCCGCATCTAGCAGCAAGCATTCAAGCTTGCAATAGTTTAATGTGGCTAGCTAACCATTAACGTTAGCTAGCCAAGTCAGCTAAGTAACATTAGCTAGCTAATCACTGGCAGAGGAACACACAGTTTCACAAAAAAAATCCGAATAAAAGTGATGCTAACATTATATGCGAAAGACGTTCGGTGCTCATTCTAAAAAAACGACGTGGTAGTTTCCGAAATATATACTTCCCCCTACCCTGAGCTCGTCAAAATCCGCCATTTTGCGACCATCCTGCACCGCTCCAAGGTGGTATAACCACGGCATACCATTGGCTAGAAAAAAGTGGACGGAACTTATGGTGGTCGATGTTTATTGGTCTTTCCACATGTCCACACGTCAAAAATATAGGCCAAGCCGATGGAACGAGTGCTTGTTTCCACCACTGAACTACCACCAACTGACTATACGTGGGCTTGTGAAAAGCGTCTTGCATGTTCTTTTGCAATTTCATGGTACTGATTATTACCATGAACCATGTTCAAGATTGATTTGGTTAAAGTAGTTTCATATCATGGACTGGGATGATCTAAACTGTGTCCTATATTTGTTCTCACTGCGACATGGCTGCGACAATTACAATCGTGGCCTTGCTGTGCCTCATCAAGGTGCATTTAAAAAAACTAGAATTGGAAAAGTTAATTTTGGATAGCTGGAGCCTATCCCAGCATACATTGGGCAGGAATACACCCTGGACAGGTCCATCTCAGGGCACACACACCATTCACTCACACACTCATACCAACGGGCAATTTAGACTCTCCAATCAGCCTAACCTGCATGTCTTTGGACTGTGGGAGGAAACCAGAGTACCCGGAGGAAACCCATGCAACCACGGGGAGAACATGCAAACTCCGCACAGAGAGGCCCTGGCCGATGGGGATTCGAACCCAGGACCTCCTTGCTGTGAGGCGGCAGTGCTACCCACTGCACCATCCATGCCGCCCTTGATTTCCAAATGAAATGCAAAATTTACTTTCATCTGAAAAAAAGGACTTTGGACCACTGAGCAACGGTCCAGTGATGTTTACAGATGTCGCCTTGTTGTACAATTTGGAGCCAGAGACTGCACTGTAGGGAAGCCAAATGTGGTTCCTCCACTGAATGTGTGAGAGAGAGTGACTCAGCAGTGATGCAGTCTGCTCCTGATTCGTCCGCAAAGTATTACTCTGTGGTCCATTGACTTTACAACAAACAAATCAGATACTGGAGTTAACCTCCTTGGCACTAGTGACGCCATTTCTCAGGAATAGCTTCAAGAAATAATTCAAGAAATAGCTTGGTTTTGGCCACTTCGGCGTAACCACAGGACAGTTTTATTGGCGTAACTGAGCAAAAGAACTGACTGGCTAGTAGGCTATTTTCCGACGATGCCAGGGTTGCCTGGACCATTTGGATTTGATAGGTCTATGCAGGTGAGTCAACATCAAAATGACCAAACAAGGGAAAGTAATTCAGTTTTGATGAGGGAAGCAAAGTTACATTCTGAATGTGGCTCTTTTGGTGAAGTTACAGCTTGAAAATCAATTTTTTGAGGGCACTGCAGGAAGCATGTCAAGGGAAATGGCACCCTCATGCAAGCATGTCTGATCTAGTCAGAAGTCATGTATTTTGAGATGGTTCATTGAAAATAGAACTTCGTCTTACACTAAGACTTCATTTTCTGCTCTGCTTTCAGAAGCACTTCATATGCATTTTAGAAAAGAATCCTTGTGA
Organism: Conger conger; assembly: GCF_963514075.1. Lineage (NCBI taxonomy): Eukaryota > Metazoa > Chordata > Actinopteri > Anguilliformes > Congridae > Conger > Conger conger. The sequence continues at coordinate 38,042,542 of NC_083771.1, forward strand.
CTCACTCTATGCAGGGAGGATGAGCAACTCTGCTGAGGTACGTTCACTGTGCATAACCACGACAAGTTGTGTGGCCGAGGGCAGGAACACAGGCAAACTTTAAGGATTACCACAAGAGTGTGCTGTAACCTTTCAAAAGTAACTGGGAAATTATATTATAAAAAGTACCAAAAGAACCTAGCTTTCTTTTGCTTAGATTGAACTGCTTATACTGCATATATAGCATCTATCAGTATCATATATCAGTATATACTATCACTGAGCACTTTATTAGGTACACCTGTACACCGGCTTGTTTAATCAGCCAATCATGTGAAAGCAACTAAATGCATAAAAACATGCAGACATGGTCAAGTGGTTCGGCTGTTTTTCAGACCAAATGTCAGAATGCGGAAGAAATATGATCGAAGTGATTTTGTCCGTGGAATGATTGTTAATGCCAGACAGGGTGGTTTGAATATCTCAGAAACTACTGTTTTCCCCAGCTGAGAAAAACTTATTTGAACACTGTGAGCCTGAATTTTTAAAGGGGTAATTTAATATAGGAAATATCAGTCACAAAGTGTTTTGACAGCATTTTGCTTTACAATCATTTCATACAATCTTCTTTCCTTCATTTCCTTTTGCTAATGACTGATCAATTGGAAAAAATTTTTTAAATTGTTTGTTTGTTCATTCATTCAGAGCCGAAATCTTCATCAAATGTAAACATGAAATGCCCTTTTGAATTGTAAAGAAACAAATACATTCTTATTTATTTATTATTTACTATAATATTGAGTGCAATTTAGCAGGAAACAAATTGGTTCAGCAATTTTGATGAGAGACTAGCCATGATTTTTGGCCAGAGTTTTCAATAATTCAATTTGCTGAATAATTGAGCAAATAATTATGAAGAGTTTTTGAAAATGACATGATACAAAAACAGATTTCTAGTTTTGATAATAATGACTTAAAAGCCAAAATATGCACCACTGACAGCCTTTGAAAAAAAAAACCTTGAACTGTTTTTTGGTCCAGAAGGTGTCATACTGACTTTTCCCAATCTGGAAATTATACTACAAACATTACAATAATTGTAAGGTTTATTTGAAGAGCAATAAACATTTTAATGGCATTCATGCTTCACAAGTATCTCCTTACTGACAATAGTATAATAAATATCCTTCTCCACCTACTCCCTTGTACACATGTTATTACTGTCATCAAACTCAGCCCTTTCCTTTAAATCTAACCTATGGCCTCATTAGCATACTCTTGAACTAATTCATCCTTCTGTGAGTATCCATGGCAGATTCAACCAGTGCTCCATTATTACTGAAAACAAGGCTCTGGTCCCAGTGCTCAAAGCTTAAGTTCCATGGAGCAAAGGCTAATCTGAACATGATCTGCTGTGTCTACAGTTATGATGTGAGTCTGCAAACATACAGCTGAACAATCTCAGTGAGGCCTTTGATCAGGTTTCATTTCAAAGGAGTCATACATGATCTACCCCATGTGAAACCAATACATGCAAATAGAAAGGTATATTCTAGTAAATTGGCTCTGTGCAGCACTGAATATGACTAATATTGCCATTGCTGATAATCTCTAGTGTGATGAAAGTATATGTTTTGCTAAGGTGCCTGGGATATTAATTTGTAATGTAAATCCTCGCAATTTTAGTGCTGGTCAAGAGACAGAAAACAGTAAAATATTGATACAGTATATACAGAAAGCATGTTTAGCTTTTTTCTCTGAGCAGTCAAGAGTAAAACACAAAATCTCAGTAAAATGCACTGGAAATGTTACAAACAATAGTGGAAAACCTTTGGAATTTCCTGGACAAAAGCAATTTAATCAACAAGGGAAAGTTTTTCCTCCAATAAAAAGTAAAACTCCACTCCGAAGACCAATGTTCCTCATTTTATCGCCACTGGGGGAGGGGCTCTCTTAATGTGGGTAAGGTGGACAGGAGGCAATAGGCTCCATCACTGTACCCTGAGCCTGTCAGGTCAGGCGACAACTTCACAAACAATAATACCTTTTTGAGAATTACAGGTTCTTGGTCTGAAAAGCTATCATATCTGCTTAAGCTATCAAAGGTAGATTGAGTTACAGCCATTCTGAGCCATTTCTTTCAAAGAGCATATCCACACCATTTTTCTATGACCTCATACAGAGCAGTAAGTCTGCAAAATTATTTTGTAACAGAATGCGCAGCACTTCTTAATTATAATTTATAATTATAGTTCTGTATCTCCAGAGAAACACATATTATGATATTGATACAAATACACTAGACATTTGGGAATGATAAAGATCTGGTTATCATAGGGTTAACCTATATTGTTTGTTACAGTAGAACAACTATGACATTTGAATGAAGTAAATTTCATTTTAATCTTTAATCTATTGACCACATCTCTGAGGCATGGTCACGAAACAGGAACAAGGAAATTGGAGGGCCAAAATAAAAGAACATGGCTGGACCAGCAAAGACGAAAAGTAATCAGGATTGATTCCAGTGTCTGTCTTTTGCATAAAAACTATGCACAACTTGATTTTCTGTTCACAAAATTAGTTGAAATATATGGTGAGGCTCTGTGTATAGGCTTGGTGTAGTATGTATATTCTTAGACATTGCAAGTGTATTTTGTAGATTTGCATATATATTAATTTTGTATGTTATCCAGGATAAAAGTTTTGAGCGTATATTTGCCAAGCACACTACCAAGCCAAATCAATGTATGGTTGCACCTTCTCATTAACCAACTACTCTCTTAGATGCTCTGAAACCTGACTCCCTGTTGATCTCTACAATTTCAGAAACTATACCCAGCTCACAGCACTTATACTCCTTAATTACTGGGCCTCTGCTGTCCACGCTCAGCCCTTGGAACACACACCTGATGCTTTTACTGTTATTGGATCTTATTGGCAGTGCTTGACAGAGGTGAGACCCCAATTATTGCAGAAATCAATCTCCTGCCACTTTTCCCATAAAGCAGGGAGTGTGAGCTGTACAGTGGATAGGGCAGCTTGGTAAACAGATGCATGTGAGCTCCTCTGAGGTTGTCTTTACAATGTGTGTCTTTATGTCCATTGCCAATCCATTCTTTTCTCAATAGATGACAGGAATTATCCTACATGGTTTCTTGTGAGATTTTAAAATGAATACTAATAATATTGTAATGTGCAAAATAAAAGAAATTATTTTCCTGTTAACTTATATCATTGTTTACTATTCTAGAGCATAGTGCATCAGATGAGTACCATCAGCTAATGGCAATAAAATTTGTGGTTGAATAGGTTTTAACTACAATGTATTCTTACAATGTATCTTTTTTTGGATGTCCTTTAATTCTTTCCGCTTTTCCGTTAACCCTGTTAGCCAGTGCAATTACAGGTTTACATCTATAGCAAGTCCAAATCCTGTAATTATGCACATCTGTATCCTCATTCTGCAATGTGAACACAGGAATATTCCTAAACTGTCTGTCGCCTGAATATAACACATTATACCTTGTTGGAAAGGGTAGGAAACGCTGTATAAGAAGCGTGCCATGTTTTACATTAGTTTGGTACTGAAATGACCTAGCAATGCATTTACGCAATAATTAATGCAATGCATTTACTACACTAAATACTGTAAATTAAATAAAGCATTGTGTATGCTTTAAATTGTGTATGCTCACAGGATAGGGAATAGCATGAAAGGGAATAAACATCTGTACACTATGGACATGTAACCATCATTTAATAGAACAATTAGCATACAATTGTAAACCAATATTCAGAATATGCATATTTTAAAATGCCATACCAGTTGCACCTCTATACAGAATTTTAGTTGAAAAGACGGTAAGTAATGTCCCCATCCTATTGACAGTTTCATCAAACTTAATGCAAGGAAATGTGAAGCTGCAATTGATTTTAAATCAATTGCTACATCATCTAGTACTATCACATTTCTAAATATAAATGCAAAACATACTTTCCCAAGAGGCATGAGTTGATAAGCTATAGTAACAGACATTTCGGGCCAGGATTAGTTCATTCAAACATAGATCTCAGCTATCGAATGACAAAGTATTACATAATAGTGATAATGGTTTTCGAAAAAGCATTCAATAATGTTGAAAGCCTGAACGGACGACAGGAAAACATCAGAGCATTAAGAATGGTCCAGCCATAGATGCAAAAAGCCTTTCGATTTTAAATGAATTTAGCAAGCAACATCAACTTGTAGTTGTTCTTTTATGAATGTTCATTTGTAAAATTAATTCTGTAGAAATATGTTGCATTGTCTTTGGAAAAAATATAGTTCTATATGTATACACAAATTCACAGAATGCTTTTATGTCCTGTTCACCTTTACAAACAAAAATAATAAAGCAAACTGAAATTATAGTGCAATCGTGTTAATAACTCAGGAAGAAAACTAGAAGGAATTTTAATCTCTGTGGGCATTCACCCAAAATGAAGCATTAAAAATGTGTATGGTCATTAAAGATTCCATGGCACTCTCTGCAAGTGTAGGCGGTTCACTGGTGTCCTGACTAAATTCAACCTACCACCGAATCATCCCCTGATTAAATTGGCAAAAACATTGTTCTCTCCCTCTGCACCTCAGCCTGGGTGTGATGTATGTTCTGGTGCAGTTGTGCAGTTGTGCATCACCCAGTTGGTTGCATCAAACAGGTGTTACACATTGGTGGTGGTTGAGGCGAGTTTCCTCCTCTTCACTGCAAGCACTTTGAGTGTCTGGAAAAGTGCTATATAAATGTTATGATGGATCTATCTAATTTGATGTTTCAAGTCAAGTATGTCAGTAAGGTACCATCCACACCTATACAAGAATCTCCAGTTGAAGCATGAACTCATCTGATCCACTTTCACCATCCGATTTATAGACACTCTGCCACTAAACGCATAAAAGCATGTAGACATGATCAAGATGATCAGTTTTTTTTCAGACCAAATGTCAGAATGGGGAAGAAATGTGATCTGAGTGACTTTGACTGTGGAATGATGGTTGGTGCCAGACAAAGTAGTTTGAATATTTCAGAAACTGCTGATCTCCTAGGGTTTTCATGCACAACAGTGTATGTGAATGAGAGAGGTCAGTGGAGAAGGGCCAGACTGGTCAAAGCTGACAGGAAGGAGACAGTAGTGCAAATAACCACACATTACAACAGTGGTATGCAGAAGAGCATCTCTGAACACACAACACATCAAACCTAAACTACATCAGCAGAAGACCAACAGGTCTCATAAATACCTAATAAAGTGCTCACTGAGTGTATAAACCAGTATTTAACTCTTTTTTTGGCCAAACAGCACCGTACTCCCTTTAGTTTAATTTTGAATTCAACAATATAATCTTGCAGGGCTGCAAGCAGCATGTTCTATAAACAGGCATGGCCGGTTATTCTATCAGTGTGCCCCAGTACTCCTTCTTAACCAGTAGCTTGCTGGTCTTACCCCTCAGTGACCTCAGATGTATTTATGTATGATTATTATTGGTGTTCTTGTAACCTACTCAGGACCCCACCAAACTGTTAACTTCTCATATCGTCCTGAGACTCGCAGGTTTATTTTTCACATACAGGTGTCTTGGAGGACAAAAACATATGCACATTTTTATTGAATGTCCTTTGTAGTATAGGTTTTGGCAGAGAAGAATATGTGGTTCATTTAATTAATCTTCTTATGGTGATGAATTTAAAGGTGGGTTCTAATCCACCAGTAAGCTCTGAGCAGCAAATACAGAGCTTATGACCCTATACAGACATACACTGTGGCCAGTGTGTCTCTTACAATGTAAATTAATGAAATGACTAGAGGGAGACATGCGTGACACATTTAATATAATGAACCATTTAATTTGTAAAGAATTTTATTCAAATAAATGAAGAGAGTGACTTTGCAGCTCAGCACTGAAGTGGTTAATTAGTATTGACATAAAAAGATCCAGTCTTTCAGATCAGCTGCACAAATCCTCCTTGACAACTGTGAGGTGATTGTGGCCAGGAATTCCAGGATACAGGTGAAAGGTCAGTGCTAAATCAATGGCCGTCAAGCAAACAGATAGGGAAGGTAGCTCTCTCTCTGTTGATTTCTGTTGGTAGATAAATAAAGACCAATTTCCTGTAAGCCAAAAAGTGAAATGTAGAAAAGTACATTTCTATTGCAAAAGTAAATGCACGTACTGTAAGAAAAGGGAATTCCAAACTTCATGCTTTTTTATAGCAGTCATATTGATCGAGAGTGCGGTTGTCAGTGGTGCATAAAATTAACACAATGTTATATGGCATGGATTTCTGTCAGTCACTGACAAGATAACCCATTATTGGAAGACTACTCTTAATTTGTTTTTGTTTATTCAGAAGTGTAATCTAACACCCTTTGTGCCGAATAATGACTCTATTACCTGTAAATCCCACAAAGACCATGGACGTGTGCTTATCTCATGCTGTGCCTAATTACATCAGGATCTCAGCCACTCATTTACATATTTCTTCTCCTTTCCTGCCACTTAATCCTGCACACTTTGGCTTCGTTAGTTTAATAGCCTATGTTGGCAAATGAGAGTCTGACCTTTGTCCTCTGAAGATGGCTTTTTCTTTTGCTTGTACTAATTGGCCTATTTTGCATAATTTCCTACACGTCTTTCTAAACATTTTGCCATCTGGAGATTTATGTGATCATGTTATATATTTTTTATGTACAGCCATTGAAGCACAGTATGAACTTAAACTCTTTCATACTTTTATTAAAGGGTATTTTTATACATTTCGTGTTCACCATGCAGTAATTACAGCACTTTTTATATGTAGTCCCCCATTTCAATGTTTGAGACAATTTAACATAATGTCAAATAAAAGAGTCATGTTTCGTATTTGGGTGCATATCCTTTGCATGTCATGACTTCCTGAAGTCTGTGACCTATCTACATCACCAGAGTCTAGCTATCTTATTTTGATTGTCCTACAACTCTTTACATTTGAATGGATCTCTATAGGAATTGTGGGGTAGGGCTAGATTCAGCTGAAGTTATGCCGATACTGTATGGACAACATTTGTTGGCTAAATGGTTTTAAGTCATCAAATGAGCCTCAAGCCACTGTTCTGCCATCTGATATGCAGTAGGTACTACACTAATTGTTTCTCCAGAATATTTTTTCAACAAGAGGATTTATCAGGAGAAACAATTCTTGTAGTATCTGCAATATCTGGCAACAGCGTGATGGTTTGAGGCTACTTAACTACTTAATTCAAGTAAGAACACATTGGCATTTACAATGTGTCGAGCAATGAGTTGATTTAGGGCCTGGGTGAGTTTTATTACATCACAAGCTTACACCAAAGTAAAGGCTATTGCCAGGTCCTGCTGGCCCAGGTCGATGAGAGAAGACTGGGTTCTCCTGTCTGGTGTACCAGCGCCTGGTTCTCCATTTGGGCTCTTTAGGGTGGGAGCCTCCTGTGAACACCTGGTGGATTTGGCACGCCTGGGAAGAGCATGCTAGCCACATATGTCAGGTACTGACCACCAAAGTACAGCTTGGACCAGGATGATGGACACTATGTGTGCCATTTCAGCTATCAATAAATAACTATTGGCCAAGCACACTAGTGGGGGTTTTCTTTCATAGAGGAAATGTATCCTTAAAATGCACATGACATATTGGTAGATTGTTGATAATGATCAAATGACAAAAAATCTGTTAAAAGCAGCATTTTATTTCTACATGAGCTACAAGTGAAATGGCAAAAACAAAATAAAATCCTCTTTTGTGTCATTTTGTGTTTAAATTTTAACCCCTGAGCACCACAATCCAGCTATCTGATAATGCACTGGATTTATCCAAATTTAACAAAAAGAAAATACATGTAAGCTTCATATACAGCATGTAAAGCCATCATATACCAGCATAGCATAGATAAAAACTTTGAGCAAAGTAAGCCACATACTATTGACACATTTATGAATATATTTATTTTCTGATGTGCTGTTTTCTTTTTTCTTTTATAAATGTACGTGTTATCGGTGACTTGGCGATCTTTGGTTACTGCACTTTCATTTTCACAGTCAGCAATGCCGTTTTTTAAAATCTTGTAATCCAGTTATTGCCAATCCGCTCTTTTCACATTGGCCCAGTGCTGACTGAAGTGAGGGGAACAGTCCTATCTGTACAGTATGCATAAACTGTGCCTGTGCTGAGAAAACAGCTAATACATGTCTGATATGTACATCAAAAGCAGTTAAAACAATACGTCCAAAAATGTGCGTATCATCTCCACTTTTGTCCTCATATATATATATATAAATATATTTAAACTATCCTTTGGTAATTTACCACGTACTCCTAACAAACAGTGATAACATGAATGCACAGAATGTCTGGTCTTTAGATCACTGAAGGTCAGCAGCACAAAGGCATGTCTGGAAAGGATGATTCATTCTCAGGTACAATGCCACACCAAGCCTCTCCCAATGTGTCATTTCCCAGTTACTCTAAATGTGATAAAATGACACAACTCATGTCCTGGACTTAAACACAGTATTTCCTTTACTGGGACCTGCCACTCTTTACATTTTAGCAAGCACTTTATGTGAACTAGATTTCATGTATTTAAGAGATTAATACATAAAGAAACAACCACCTTCAAAAAAGAACAGTCCAGAAAATGTTTCATTCAATTGATCTTTGTGATATGACATTTCATTATTATTTCAACATTATCTTTTCTGTACATGTAATAGAAAGCTATTCAACTATTAAATATGACCTTGTCATTCAAATACCTCAACATAGTATCATTTGTACAGAAAAATAGAATCTTTCTGTTCTTTTCATAACCGACAATACACTCATACAAACATCCTGCCTCTTGTCTCACAGTCCGGCTGATTTAATACACATTGTTCCTGCAAATAGTACATGTGGACCTACAAATATTAACTTGAAATTAAGATTAGTATCATGTTTATTGGCACAGTCTCTAACAAATGAGGTAGATGTGCTTTCATAGAATATTCCCTTCTTTGGTATAACAATACAAAATGAGAAGAAAGAAAAATCCAGTGATCTGTTGGAAAAATACGTTTTTCAAGTGGTGTTACAATCGAAAATATTAGAAACCATAATTAGAAATAAAAAAGGAGGTATATGTAAATCTTCTACTTTTTGGAGCATAGATAAGTAAGGTATCTGCATCCAAAGACTTGTTGAAATTGGTTTAAATTAAAAATGTCTCAGTGGCTAATTTCTTGGTTGCAAATTCAAGAATAGTTACAAAATAAATGCATAATTAAATTCATATGTTAAATAGAATCAATTGGAAAAAGTCTAAATACTAACCCTCTCTTAACCCTTTTCATATTAAAATAAAAAGGAACAAAGAGAACCTCCAAAGTCTTACATACAAGTGCATAAAAATGAATTCAGTTCAGTATAAATCCACTACATAACAATTGCTAACACCTGCATCTTCTTTGTAATGTACCATTGTAATGTATCATTTATGTCACCTTGACTGGTCTTTCCCCAAGCTTGATGCAGTGCAAATGCCTGCTTGTGATCGAGATGTATAGTTCATCTATGTGCTATCTTTATGACTTACAATATTTCTTCCTTGATACGTGAAAAATAAGATATTCTAAATTTCCTGTTGATGTTCTTCTTTCTGTTAAGAGCAAAGCCTTTCAGATGTATGACAGGCAGTATGGACTCAGCCCTGGGGTAAAATTGTGGAAGTAAGTACACTTTTCACCACAGTTGGTGTTGCTGTGTTGCTGTGGTGGCTGACACTATCATACTGAAAGGCTTGCCAAGCTTTGCAGTAGTGCTTTTACAATGGTCATGTCTTAAGAACTAAAGTCAGATTCACCCAGTCAAGGTTTCTCCACCTTCTAAATGAGGCCTTGTAATATTTAAGCAAAAAAGCGATGTCTGGAATAATTTATAGAATGTAGTGCTGTTGCTGATTATGATTTGTAATGGTTGTGTTAATGCTGACCGGAAAATATCCTTGTGTTCATTCTGAGCAAGCCAACATGACTTGTTAATTGATGCTTTTGTTTGATCATGTCTTTGGTATGAGCTGGGAGTACCCACCTCTGTCTGTATCAAAACACAATGCAAGCAGAAATCGGAACCATACTGCGCATTGAATCAAACTTACACCCATACTTACAGTTATATTCAATAAAAATAATAAACCATGTCAATCACAGCTTTTGCAGAAGCTAAGAGTAGTCAATCCCATCATCTGATTATCAGCATTTTCTTACCAGGTTTTTGAGGACTCGGGGGAAGAAAGCTGATTAACTAAAACAACTTTTGTTCAAAAAGTATTAATTTTATATCCCCCAAATGCGGCTGCCCTTTATAAATGACCTTTATTTTTACACTTGTCTAAAAAAGCAGAAAGAAAATTCCCCCTCACCACCAAGTCTTATTCTCTCTTATTCACAGAGCACTGAGCATTCAGTGTTTTCATTGGAGACGAAGGCCAGGGCTCAGGGAGAGGAGCTGCAGGAGGCATGTCCATGGGCCGAGGATGAGGCAGAGCAGAACGAAGAGGAGGAAGAGGAAGGCGGGATGTGTGCTGGCAGCCCCAGGCTGGCCTTTCCCTGGGAGCTGCTGAGGCTGATCCCTTTGCTTCCTGGCATGACTGGAATGGCTTGCTTCCGGGCAAAGAGGACCCCTCAATTAAAAAACAGAAGCAAAAATGTCAGTTTCATCCACTTTCCAAAAGTCTGCTGATATTCATTTTTGTTTGCTACATTCCATAAAACTGCACAGTTGCACTAATGATAGCATTACTCCATGATCATTTTCAATGTGAATAGTGAAAATTTAATTCACAGTTTCTTTTATAATTAAATAATGTAATAAATGGTCTGATCCTTTGTAAAAATGAAAAAGGTCTGCAGGAAACAAAGTAAAACCTTGAGTCCTGGTAAATTGCCTTTCTCTGAATTGTAAATGGACTGCATTTATAGCTATTGAGTTAGGTGTCTCACTCAGGGACCCTTCTACTCACTCCAGGCAGGGGATCGAACCGGCAATCGCTCTTACCCCCTGAGCTAAGGTCGCCTCCTAGGCAGACAATATCCTTCATTTCTACAATAAATTTGGTCTTAACAATGAAAACAAATGAAATAGACGCAGTAGAGTCTTGCGTACAGCAAGTTTTAGCATTGTGAGGTACTAGCACTTCATAAAGTTTTTGAGACAACTCTAATCTGGAGGTTGTACTCAATGTTTCCAAAGGCCAATGAGACTGCATTAATTACCCATCAAAAGGTAATAAAGCACCAAGCTCAAGCACGCAGGCACCATCTTCTGCTAAAAAGTGGTCCTTCTCTCAGCCCGTAAGACAATAAGTCCCATCGACCTGAGATCAACAAGCCCATTTTGGAGATATTTTAGTTTTTTAACTCTATTGGACTGGCACTTCATTACAATAGATTTTATTGCAAATACATCAAATTGTGAGGAGGGCTAAGCACAGGAGCGCTGCTATAACTTATTGAATTTCCTGCCTGCAATTACATCAGCAAGTGGCCCTCTATTTACCTGTGTAGACAACTCCATTTATTTCTATTGACATGTTGATGCTGCTAATGCAGTTGGTAGACAGGTTCAATGCAGTGTCTTGTCTGTCATCTGTCAGAAAGAAGCCGAAGAGAGAAAAACTCAATATGAACATTTCTTAAAAGGAACACAAGAAGCAAGAGGAGATCAACACCAGTAACAGTCATAACCTCTGAGTGGCAGGACTTTTACAGCACTTTTTCAAAGAGTATAAATCAATTTCACTTTATTATAGCTATCACTATACTGTGTGTAGGCTACTATATAGCTCCATATGCAGCGCATGTACGTACTTTGATGGTATTCCTGATTAGTTCAATATACCCTTTCAATACAAACACCATACATTTTTTAATGTTGCTGGACTCACTTATTACAGAGAAAATTCAAATTATGAGTGCAATTTTCGCCAGGGTTAAATGTCTGCTCTATTCTTTAATTAGCAAATTTTCACAATACCACGAATATAAGATGTGGTCATGTTGAATTACAGTGCTCATTTCTATCTATGTACAGTATATATCTATGAAGATATTATGACATTGGTGGATTTGGTGTCTGTTGATATTAATTTCAATATTTGTAATGCCATTCTTGAACAAAACTGAGCAAATTCACACCGAAGAAATAATGCTTGCCTTGTGCTGCCAACTCAAACATCCACAGTTGAGCTTTTATTTTAGAAGTTAAATGTTGCTAATTTACTGCAACTGCTAACTGTGGTAAGAAAACCATTCCAGGAGGCAGCTAAACATTCTGCTGTTATTTATATATATATATATATATATATATATATATATATATATATATATATATATATACATATATATATATATATATATATATACATATATATATATATATACATATATATATATATATATACCATATAACTTCAACCCACAGTATTTAAAAGTCACATTTTTTCAAACAAACTTATGATAATGTACTCCTAGCATATCTGCATCCTGGTTTGTGCAACACTTCAGTGAGAACAAATGAACAGCATTATTTCTTCCACCTGGTTCGGCCCTCACCTCTGTTGCTGAGCTTGATGTTCATTGGCAGCTGGGTTGCCATGGCAAAAAGGTTCTGCTGGAACGCATGCTGCATGATTCTCTGCTGCTCTTCGGCCATCAGCATCCGCTTCTTCTCCGGGGGCTCGGCAGACTCCAGCTTCTCCCGCAGCTGCTCCAGGGCTGCGGCCTGTGCAGCAGCAGCGGCCTGCGTATGGTGCCCTGGCAGGGGCAGGGGGACGGCCAGCCGGCCTGGGAGAGAGGGCTCCTCTGTAGACATGCGCAACGACAGAACTGTTACCGCACCACTCTCTTTCACAGGCCTGCTCACTGTGGGTGCTGATTTTATTTCTGCTGTTCTGTGTCTCTGTGTGAGTAAAGCCTTTCCAACATTATACATAACACCTGATAATAGCTTTGCTCAGATTAAACACCACAAACCAGAACAGGGCTGACATGCAGGGAACTGATGATGTCACTTCCCATCAGCTATCTACCCCCCACACATTTTTTATCCTCATATTTGATTAAACACATCCTACACGGAGATCTGCAAAAACAAACACGCAGATGCATAAGATTTTCTTTTTCCAGACAAGCCCATTTCAATGGTTCTTATCCTCTGTGTCAAGCTAAGCTACGGAAAAATGTGCTGAGGACTTGAGGAAGTCCTGCAAGATGTTTCCTCTCAGAACCAGGATCTCTGCCATTGTGAAAACAGCTCAACACAGACTGTATGGTTTCTTATCAATTTTAGGGTGGCTTAAAAACCTTTGGAAATGATGTTGTTGAAATGTGCTGTTTTGAATTTCCCAAACAAGACATTGTACAGATGAACATGAATGGGTTAATACAAGGGACATGCACTACTTATAAGCATTCAATCTTGTATTTATGGTCTTATTCTGCCAGATGATTATTATTTTTACAGAAGATACAGACGGTTAGAACATCACTGGTTCATGGTTCTCTAGGGCCCTAGTCAAAGTCAGTGCTCCTCTGTTATTTCCTTGCCTTCATCTCAAACAGCAAACACATGCTCTCTCCTGACCTTTCTTAATGCAGAAGGCCTGGGAGACGTGGCTGCCATTGGGTGCAGCCATGCTGCAGTGGGGCATGTGGATCTTTGGGGAGGAGAGGAGGCTGGGGGTCCCCATAGGAGAGTAGCTGAACAGGGATGAGCCATAACTCTGCCTGCGCCCCTCCCGCCGGTTACTGTCAATGGCTGCTTGAAGCTCTCCTGGGGAACTCAGTGCTTGTTTCTCACATTCGTAGGGGTAGAGGTACTTCATATACCTGAGAAGTGATAATAAGAAATTGTGACAAATGTTGTTTCTTGGTTATTGTTTTTTTTTTTATAATAATGTTTATTCATATATTTTTATGCTGCAGCAGTTGCATTGGCTAGATATCTATTGGCAAAGTTACATTGCCTATATTTGCACTTAAAGAAATAACTTATTTGAGGACGATGGAATGAAATAATATTACATAATATTAATAAGAATAAATATTATATTAGTCTTGGGGAGTGACTATGTTATGTGCTTCATTGTGTTCAGGCTAGCATAGCATCCCTAACAACACCCATATCTATATTATTCTGGTTATATACTGGGTCCATTTCTGGGATATAATGATGGTACTAACCAGTGTCATGCCACCCAATAAATGTTAGAATATTATTAATATGTCAGATTCTTATTATTCAGTGAATGAATGTTGCATCATTTCACAATATGGAGCACTATTCAGTTTTCTTTGAAACACAAGAAAGTTTTACGACAAAATATTTTTTTCTTGAAGGTAGTATAGTGCACAAAATGCCCCACAAAAACCTTTTTTTCATCTGTCATTCAAAATATATGTAAAAACCTATTTCAAAATATTTACTTCTGTTTGAAAAAGAGACACAAATAGTTTTTTTTAATGCACTTGGTTCAGGCCTAAATTTGAAGGTACACTCTATCTCCCTCTCCGACTTGTCAGAGCTGTTACTCACTGTGTTCGGAGAGTGAAAGCTGCACTTGTGATAGAGGTAGGGAGGTTTAGACCCTTGGTGATCTCGCGCCATATCTTCTTATTGATGACCTCTACTAAGCCGCCTTTTTCTGTCACGAGCTTGTACAGAGTGTAGAGATCCAACACCTGCTTGGCCATGATAGGAATCCGATTCACTGGAGTCCCTGCAGAAACAAACACAATATCCACAATCAATGCCATTAACTCCAGGCCATCGACAGGCTTCTCCGCTGGTTATAAGGCCAATTAATCTCCACTAAGTAAAATGTCTAAAAGCTCCACTCTTTCAAAAATGGGAAATGTCAATTTCAGAACTTAAATAGAAAATCTCTTTTCTCCATTTAAGGTGCCAGGGAAGACAGTCCTGTTTTTGTCATCTACATTTTGTGATTTTATTTTTCAAAAGCAACAGATTGCAAGTGATTTGCAATTAATATATGACTTAAAAATATTTAAAATGTGTCATAATGCTGTTATGTTTACATTTGAAATGATTGAAAAACAAAAGCCACTTCAACTTTGTTTTCCATAGGCTTTCATGATGCTAAAAGTAATTACAACACAAAGCATTCCAGATAACCACCCAAAACAGAACATATATATGATAAGTTCCTGATAATGTAACCTGATAAATAACCTGCTCTGACAGAGACTAAGAAAGACTGCCTGGTTTAACAGGTTATATTGAACTACATCGCTCCTCTGGGTAAGGTCCATTGGAAATCCTTGCGGAGGCCAATAACAAATTTAGGTTGAGCTTAATGTTTACAGGTTTTCTGTTGTTTGTGGAGAAAATGAAACACACTCTTGACTGAAGCCACTGAGCCTTCACTGCATCGATGTGCTAAACCGCTAAGAGTTCCTTTAAAAGAAAAGTCAAAGCTTGAGTTGTATTGCTTGATCTGGTTAGTATCTGAGATTGTTTTGTAAGCCCCCCACCCCAAACACACCCACACTCACAAACATTTGGCCAAACTTCAATATACTTAAGTGCTCAAACTGTTACAGTCATATTTTTTATATTTTCATTTCATAATGAAAAGCAGCTGTAGTCAAGGCTTTTTGAAAGGTATTCACCAGGGTAAGAGAAATTAATTATCCAGCTCCTGCATTGCCATTAATTAGCACAACACAAAAATAAGATATTTTCTCATTTTTTCCTTATTGTGAGCTATAATGTGAGGGGTCCAAGTCTTCCATGTGGATGAAAGAAAAGCTGACCCTGAGATAATTAACCTGCCTTTTGCTGATAGAGTGCTATTGTGCACATCGAATTTACCATAATAGCAATCAATAACCAGGGAAATACAGTGCAAACAACAGGGAAGCAGATTTTATTGGAAGAAAGATGGAAGCAGAAATATTGCCTTAGGTGGTAAAAACACATCAATTAAGCCTTGTAATTATTGCAATGAGAGATGTGTTAAAATAAAAGATGCATTCCCACTGTCCTTGAACACAATGCAGGTGTTATATTTCAAGATGAGACACCAAAACAACCCACAGCCATTTCTGTTAAACTACTTCTCCTAAGCTGTCTATATGTCAGGAGGTATTGAGAAGAAGCTGAATGTCCAGGGGACTTTAAAGGTTAGTTTTAATTAAGCTGCTGAGATAATTAGTGTGTAGGTGAAGACTGCTACATTTATCTTGAGATCTTTCTTTTTTCCCCATTTCCTTTCTTGTTCTGTTCACAGTCTGCCTGTAACTAGCTACAATTTCTAGTCCTGCAGAAGTAAATACAGAATACAGAAGGCTATTCATTTCCATTGGTACACTATTTTTTTCCAAGAAAGACACTTTACGTTACGGCATTTTTTTTGTACCAATGTTTTTGATTAAAACATGAATTCTGAAGTATGAAATAGATACTAAAAGCTATTTTAAGAAGAAAGAGATGAACCATCAGTTTTCCTCAAAGGAGCCTGTATTGTACTTAATGGAGGCTGCAGGAATATGAATTGCTGGATATAAACTAGCAAAGAGGCATTTCTTCTCCTGCTGCAAAAGAAAACAAGCAATGTGTGTGTCAATGGACTGCCCAGACATGTTTTTCTGAGCAGAGACCAGACCCATTAGATGGATGCCCTCAGGCACATTATATTTTATTCTGTCACATGCATGAACACAAAAGCCTTGGAACTATTTTAAATGTCAAGCTATATGTACATGTGGCAGTATATATTTAGTTTTAGTTGCAGAGTTGATACTGTAGCTTTCCCCAATTTCTCCAAAAGTGATAAGAAAAATGAATGAATTATTAAAAGGGCTCAGATTCATTGTTTTATTTGAAATTAAACATGCTGGAGTACAGAGCCAAAGAAAAAGAAAAGAAGAAATAATTATACTTGACAAATGACCTACGACCCCAATTTATCTACAGACATCACTTCAATATAACTTGCATTTTTCCCATTTGAAAAGCTGGTTTTGAAGATACTATTCTGAAGATTAGATAGATTAGATTGCATAATCTGTCTTCCTTAGACATCTGCTTTCTTTGTTATGGACAGCAGAATGTATTGCAACTTTTTAACCATTTAGGATGAATGAACTGGCATTAATTAATGCTGAACTGACATTTATTATATTATGAAGACAGATAGAGGTCTTCAAGAAGCAAGAGATCTTAACGGTAATGTCGAGAGGAGAAAGTGTGTGCACCATGGACAATCATGCGTCGTCTTATCTCGACAGGACCCTTTTAATTAAACGAGACCCTGATGAGATATTGATACACATTGTATACATAATAATAACCATAAGAACGCAAAAGGCTCTCGGGAAATATTACAATACGTTGCATTTTGCAGGTTATTATCTTTTTATTATTCACTTTACTGTAACAACAGGACAGGTTCTTAGCTACTTACATGAACAATTCTGAATAGTTCATCTCTAACCATTTTGTCTTACTGAATAAATATTCAGTAACACTTTATAATAAGGTTACATGAATTGGGATGAATTAATACAGTTGTTAACTAACTACTGGAAAGTTAAGCTGCAGCTTTGAGTACGTATTTCTGCATGTTAACAGCTACATTAATTAAAGGCAGTTCATATTGGGAAATTTTATTTTATTTTAAGTTCACTATAAGTTTATTCTATGGTTTGCTAATGTAATATTAATAAATATTCACATAACTAATACATTATTTATTTTAATTAACAAATACATGAACTAATGGAAATGTAATGTTTAATTAATGTATTTGTACATCAATTCCTATATAATGGCAATTGATGTACCCTTATTGTAAAGTGTCACCTAATATTCTTATGAGTTGGATGACAACATGGATTCTAGGCTTTTTCAATGATGGTTTTAAAATGTGGCACATTTCAGTATACTGCCATCTAACTAACATTTGTATTATCTACACAGTATACCATTTATGTAAGGCCTTATGCTTAATTAGATTAATTCTAATTCAATGCCAAAGAAAACTAGATGTTCCTGTGACAAACTGGATCAATAATGAATCTTATTATAATGACAGAAAAGCTAGAAGAAAATCTTTAAAACTGTTGTTTATCAGATGAAAGGGTAACCATACTTAAAGTCTTGGGCCCATAAATAAAAACTGCTCCAGAAAACCTTTGTGTAGTTTAATCTAAAACTGGCCATGCTTCTTAAAACAAGATTTATGCTTTTTCAATAGCCAAAGTGATATATGTCTCCCTCAAGATTCTCTGAAAGGGATACACAGAGAAAAAGATGGTACAACTTTTTGTCAGCGGAAAAGATCTGTGAGACCATGTATCATTATGACAATGAGCAATTGTGAATTAAAAGGAAATAAGCATCAGCAATCTGTACCTCCCACCTGCTGCATGAGAGTTTAAGTTTAATTGGAGCTCAACACAATGGGCCTGCATGACCAGGGTAAGCCTGACTTCAGACTCTGGTTAGAGATAACCAGGATTGCTTCCTTTTTAGACATACAACTATTCAAACCACAAATGAACATTATATCGGGGGCCCCAGAGATCACCTTTGACTCTGTAAATTCATTGAATCAAATAGAGCAACAAACAGCCAGCTTCAGTTTGCTATAGCAGTGCTCATTAGCTGAGAGCAACAGGTCTGGAGAAACTGGTTCGCCTCCCTGCTGATTAAATACAGGAAGGCTGGGGACACATTCCCTCCCAGGGGAAACATGGGTTTGAAACAGGCCGAGAGAAAAACTCTTGGGTAGAAAAAGGGCCCTTGCTCAACCCCTTAATTCTCACCCAGGGCTGGGCCGATGTGCATGAATTCCATTTTTCACAGTGCAGTTTTCAATCAGTATGGTAATAGAATATACCATTTGAAAGTGTTAAAATTTGTGGTTCTACCTGCATAACCTATTTTAAGATGCCATTGCTCTGCGAAAATAGTTCTTTATTTTGTAACCTGTGGGTGGCAAAACAACCGTGGACCTCACCTTCTCTGCATTTTGGAAATCCACAAACGACATAAAATAAGGTAATGTCAGTGTCCTTTTCACAACAAGGGTCCAGTGGAAAGTGTCTATCCTTCATTTCTCAGTTTTGGTGGATGTGGCAGAATCTTTGGTGACTGGGGGGCACATAAGTTTGTTTTAACACTCCAAATAACAGAGTTCCATTTCAAACGAACGGGTGCTTTTTAAAATATATTTGGAGAAATAAGACTGACAACAGACAACTAACAATGTTCTGCACAGTAATATTGAGCAAAATATCCATTTAAAGCATAATTTTAAAGATGAGTTTTGTATTTTAGGTGTTTGCTCTTCAGCATTGCTCATTCAGGACCCTGTGAGTGCATCATCACATTTGAATGCTAGACAGGAATGACCAGGGAAAAACAGCATATAGAGGAAGAATTTAAAATGCAAGCACATTAAATCAATGTTGTTACAAAAACGCCATCCTGGGAAGGTATCAAAAACATTATTTTCGATATGAAAAAAATATGGATCGACACTTTAAATTCACTACAAACAACTTAGCACAAACTGCCTTAGAGTTAGAATACATCTCGGCTGGGGGATGATTTTTTCACCAAAGTCTGACTGGCAATCCATGCTTTAAAAAGCAGGATTTTTATTCTGTTAATTGGTATTCGAAGCAATTATAAGGAAACAAAAAAGTTCACTTATTCAGGGAAAAGGGCTGATGCCCTCTGGGCAAGGATCAATGCCTAGCCAACTACCAGCTTTGAGGAAACAATTTATCAACCTGGATATTTATCACACCACAATAGTCCCTACACTCCTATTGTCCGGTTTGATATATAGGATCAGAACATTACGAGAGACCAGTCCTTTTTTAGCAAACCACAGGCACACACGAGGACTGAGATCACACTGCATCATCATCACATCACTGAAAAAGGCCACATACGTGTTTTGTTTTCAACATTCAGGCTTACAATACTAATTTCCCCAGAAAATAGTCCTCATGATGCAGTGGACATGCTAATCTTACTCTTACATGAAATGTCAAGTTTATGTGCATTTTAAAAAAAGAACTTCTACATTTTACTCATTGAACAATTTAAATATTGTTATAGCGCACATTTTGAGAAAATACATTTTCTGTTTTTTGCTGTGAAGCTGATAGCCCCTGGATTTGAAAGAAGATACTACCTTGGCAATACTCAGAGGGCCCAGTGACAAGCGATTGCTATTTGGCAGCTTATGATTAATGGCTTCAGGGCAGGAGGACACATTACAGGTCAGTGACCTGTTGACTGGGCCGAGCCTATGGGGACAGGAGAGTTGGAAGGCACAAATTCAATTTCAAGCTGCACATAGTGGGAGCTGTCTTTAAGGACTTGATTTTTATATACATTTGACTCAAGTAAATGTTGGGGTAACTTCTGTTATAGGTTGTCTTCATAGTGAATGGTTTTCAATGCTTAACCAAAAATTCTAAAACTCAAATACAACAGACCTCGAGCATTCTATAATATGAAAACATATCTTTTGAATAAACCACCTGCTCAGATACTTTTTATTTAGTGATCTTGGGGCCAATAATGTGCAACAATATTTAAGAGCTGGTTATAGGTTTTTGAATACTTCACTTACAGGAACAATTCATATTAGTTGATCAGTACCATTCCATTTGGTTATGAAATGACAGCAAACAATAGCAAAATTTGGATTTTGGATTTCGTCAAATATTTGACAAAATAGTACTGTACCATAATAATCTCTTCTTGAGCTTTGTGAAATGTATAGGTCAGGCAGTCGTGCAAATATAGATCTGATGACAGCAAAATAAAAAAAACCAGGACATGACATGTGGATCACTGGTGAAATGCTGTGTGCTCCCAGCTATGATCCCAGCTGTCCATGCTGCAATGTTAGATACAATGTAGAGGCATGCATTGTAGATTACACACCATTCACATGCCTGCATGTCATCATCACAGGCAGAATAATCCTATGCCTATTCTTTTTTAAGGATTTATGTTTCCAGTCCTTGCATGTTATTGAGCATCAGTAATTATTGACCTTCCAGTCAGGTGAGAAACAAAAATAAATACACAAGATTTAAGACATAAATCGAAACAAAAATATTTTCAATGATATACTTTCAAATACTGACTTTATTGCTGTCTGACTAATCCAACAATTTCTTTCTGGAACAAACTGTTATACATGGAATTTCCACAAAGTCCCTTCAATGCCTCACTTATATGGTATAATATGGTATCTCTGATAATTGGCCTTTCATCTCTGACTGATAAAAGATGAATATAGATTCATATAAATGTGACCTATGGGAAACGTTGCCCAATTTCAGACCAATGATGAAATGACAGCTGGGGGTTTCAGTCCTTGGACAATCTAACTGCTTTTTGAGAGAAAGTGAAACACACTTCAAAAGGTACTTTTATCAGCATTAGAGAATGAGGTGAGATTGTATTGATTTTGGTATTTTATGCGATACAAAACATTCATACTTCAGTTGAGGTTATTTGGATTAAATGCTTAAATTATGTGTGTAGGCATTTATAAAATGACCATCAGTGCAGCCGTTTTCCTAAATATGGGGCAAAACTTATTTAGGAAAAACAAACACGTCCAGTGATGTCACTGGATGTGTTTGGCTTGAATCTCCAGCCTGTGTTACCCAGAAGGTAACAAATGATTTTTTTGAGAGATAGATAAGTATATATTACTGTTCCCCCTTATAGTCTTTGTTTTACAAAATTCCAGATGTTCTGATCAGTTCTTCAGAGCATAAAATAGATACTGGATCTGGGACAAGGTGTAGGGGTCAGGGTTGGTGTTGTGGCATTCCTAAACAGGAGAGCAGAGTGGGTGCCTTCACTGAAGTAACAATCATTACATGGAAATCCCCTTCAGTGTGTTTCAAATGGCATTTTTCAATTTACAATGCAATTATTTGCCTGATCACTCCCTAATCTTTTGGGCTTACTTTATACCCAGGAAGAAAGCTAACAGGACATACCCCTCAGATGAGTAGGTGTGAAACATATAGTTGGGAAAATGGACATATAAGGCAATGTACGTATATAAGGGGTAGTAAATTAGGCATTTGTTTACAACCTTTGAAGTGTGCTGTTTTGGACAAAATGCTGATGTGAAACAAAGGTTTCAGACATGAGCTACATGTAGCTACAAGCAAAGGCTGATGGAATTCCAATGACATGTTCTTTGAAACATCACCACTGAACAGCTGTTCTTTCAGTATTTCTGCACAACTAGATTAAGGTTCAATTGATCCTGTGTTCATAACAGAAAAGTGATACAACATAAACACAAGTAACACCTTTTTTCTCCACATACAGTGGTGACTTGACTGGGTCAGCACATCCTTTAAGAGCGGAGAATAAAATAGCTGATCCAGATAGGAATGACGACAATTTACAAATGTCATTGGACAGAAAATATATATGTCCACATATCAAACTGAAAACAGATCTAGGCAGTATTGGCATGGAAAATTTCCATCAAATAAGGATTAGAACAAGCCCAAGCTCACATAGTCTTGTGATTGAATTCATGACATATGCAAATAAACCTGTAGCGAATCTTGAAGTGAGTGCTCTGAAAATAGCACCATCATTGTTTTGCTTATTACCAGCTGGTGGTAAGCTTCCTCATATTATACAGTCCGCTATATTTCCCTCAATGAAGCATCACACAAGGCAATGTTCTGTGGGAGAACGTATAAATTATCCAGTCCAATGCTCAATAAAGCCGGACATTAATCATGCTTTCTCAGGGCAACACAATTCCAGGATGTTGGTTTCCCCTTCGCAGCAAAGTCTGCCCTCCACAGCTGTTTTCTCAGAACCTCTGGGCAATCATAAAGCAAAGGGCAGAACCGTTGTTGCGGTAGCACTGGGAGATGCATTGCAGTATCACACTGCACTCATTAGGTAGGCCAGAGTAGAGTTTCTGCAGGAAGCATAGACGCAACTCCAAAACAAAGACCTCATTCACCCATTGTTGGAGGTGCTGAATCTGCTAGTGGTTAGTGATGCCCGTCATTCCGAGATGTCAGAAAGGCAGTGATAATGTAATGTTGTGGTGTAGCTACAATATTTAACATGTGAAAAAGTCCTCCTGGAAATTATTATTTGCCTGGATTTACTGTTATGTTGTAATGTAATGTTACTGTTATGTTGTAATGTCATGTTTTCCTTCTGATAACATTAGATTCATTTTCTTCACAGACATTATTGCCAGGCAGTTACTCCCAGGTGCCTCTGGTTTCTAGCATCAGGACCTCCCTCCCACAGAGAATCTGAATACTATGCTGCCCAGATTTAATCAATAACCATCATAAACATTTACACACTTCAGTCGCTAATGCTTCCCAGAAAGCATGAATTCCCTGACAAACAATTGCAAATCCATGATGTGTATGTTCATACAAACAAATACTAGTTTAGGAGTTATTGGACAGGGAGGGGTGCTTCTTTATTTATTTTAAATCAATTTCAGACTCTATGAGAATACAAGTATAAAGCAGATTACTTTTCTTGTCATATTTGGTGTCCGGAAAAAGAGACACAAATGAGACAGAAAGAGATAAATCTACCACAATTGAGTTCCATATAGTTGACAGCAAGACACAACACATTGAGACAATTGGCATGGCCTGTAACATCTCAAGTCCTGTTAATGATGATTCACACCTGCGTTATTGACCAACCCATAGATATTACTAATGAATTAATCTCAGAAAGGGGGATACTCACCTCTTTTCTGCATGAAGCTGAAGAGACCATCCAGAAACTCCTTTCGCTTTTCATCATCATCCAGCTCATACAACTGAAAGAAAATACACACATGCATCTGTTTTAGGCTGTTAGGCTCTTTGGCTAGCATTAGAATATAATTACACTTAAAATGGTAAATTACAGTGACGATATTGCCTGAGGAGCTTTCCCATCCTGACAGCAATTTCAAATAAATGTAATCCAGAGGATACACTGGGGTGTCATACAGGCAAATCAAGGGCTGGAAGGTCCCACAGTTAACAATGTGAATGTGAAGAGATCCCCGCTGGAACTCATCAAGACACTGCACTGGAGACGGAATGAAATTAGATCTAGAAAATATACTTTACTATTCCCTCATAGAAAAAACAGGTAAAGAATACTATGATTGATTCATATACAGTATATAAGTACACTCAGTGATCACTTTAGGTAGAAATACATTGTTAGTGAGAGAGGTCAGAGGAGAAGGGCCAGACTAGTCGGAGTTGACCGGAAGGTGACAGTAACACAAATAACCACACATTACAACAGCAGTATGAGGAAGAGCATCTCTGAACACACAACGCATCAAAGTGGATAGGCTACAGCAGCAGAAGACTTAAAAAGTGAAAAAGTAATAACAGCTGGTTGCAATAACATATAAATTCATGGTGTGTCAAGGTACAGAGAAAGCTGTAAAAAAATAACACTGGCTTTTGACAATCACTTCCAACTTCTATACTAGATGCGGCCAAAAGCGACTTCTTCCCAGATATGCAGCAGACTCTTCAGTGGCATATCATTTATGATCCCTGTGCTGATAGAGACGTCTCTGTGGCGTCTGAGGCTTTCTTTAAGGAGTGGCTGCTGGCAGAAACACCGCCCGCCCAGTGAATACATGTTACTCAATGTTCACTTCCAATGAGTCCCTGACCATGTTAACGGATCGCCTGATCAATACAGGAAGAACAGGGCGATGACCTTTGGAAATGCAGGGCCCAGGAAAGGAGGCCCCAGAGATAATAACCGATCATTTAGGAGTGTATTAGCTGCAGCCAATCTCACAGAACCAGAAGTCTTCAATTCTAGGGAAACAGAGGGCTGCCTGCAGAGGTTTGTGAGGAACATTAGCTTTTTGAAATGCAATGTATGTAATAGCTGAAGTGTTTAACTACAGTGCCCATGTATGATTATAGATACCATGATGTAACAGCTGGGGCCATCTCAATCTAGTGAAATACCAGAAAAATTGATTTGATTGATTTTTTTTGGCGGGTTTGGACTGTGGAACTAAAACATTAATTCAGATGTACCAATCAGATGTACTCAATATATTTGTAGTTAAACAGAACAAAATATTCTTCACAGCCATTTATCCTTTTCAGTACAGAGAATATGACCACTACAATATTGTCATTTTGCAACAAATATGTTGCAAATAAAAGATTTGTGACAATGAATTTCAATTTAATTAAATTCATTTAAATGTTCAATTAAAATCCTGAGGAGCAAACTCTTTTGTCATTAAATAATTTCACACAAAAAGACATTGCCATGCCCACCAATTTGATATAATATATTTTTATTATTTCTATATTTTTTATTATTTTTAGAATAACTTATTATTATTATCATTATTATTATTACTTAAGGTTTGTATTTCAACTGAAATTCAAGCAAAATGGCCGAAATAGACACAAACGAGACAATATTTGTAATTCATACAGCAATACAGAACACCATATGTGGACAGTTTTTCTTCATCCCCTGTCCCTGGTGCTATTGTGATTACAATATGGGGCCAAAGGCCAAAAAATAGCAGCTCATTGCTGAGCATTACCACTGGAATAGTTTTGCCAAACTTCCGGTGTGATTCCAGTTTAGCTCCAAGCTCAGGATTAATCCTCAGGGTAATTATGTGAGAGCCCTTGAGATGATTATTTTCAATATCTGGTGAGTGTAGTGTACCACACAGAAAGCAAAGACAAGAAGTAAAGCAACACTGATATCTGAGTTGACCCAATAACCATCACACAGCCGCCGGTTGAAAAGTAATTAGGAGTCTTGTTTTTACTCACATGTAGCAATACCTTACACCTCACCGACCACTAAAGGAATTAAATATTAACTTAATTAGTGGAAGATTCACTGCAGGGTTCCATTATACAGTACACCAATCAAGGAAATTATCATATCATTCAGAATTTGATAATATCGGTGGTGTACATATTACAGATAAGAGACACAAAGCCAAAAGAAGATACAGTATATGTATAAATTGACAGCCCCTAAGAAGTAACTACCTCCAGGTGTATTGCTCTAATTCCTTTAATCTGAACAATTTGAATATCAGGCTTCTGAATGCTCCCATAACATAAAACTTCACCCCCTCCTTTACCCATATCTGGAGCCTCAGGCATGCATACATTAAACAGCTTCTGAATGCTGGATTCAAGAAAGATGTCCAAAACATATGCAGATATATAGCATATGCATATATACATACAGTACTGAGCAAAAGGTGCAGGCTCATGTAAGACCCTAAAGATGAGGCAAGCATCTGCAAAATGTTTAAAACTAACAAAATTAAATTAATAGTACTTTTGTACTATATGCCAATGGTGATAGCTATTAGCCTTTCTGTGAAGTGTTTTTAGTGTCAGTTTGTAAAGGAACTCAATTGGTTTTGGTGTTGTCATGCGTGCTTGTGACCAGTATGTTATATGGGAGAAGATCATAGCATAGAGGTTGGCTGCCTCTGTGGCTAGGTATATGCCTAAAGTTAGCTAAGTTGAATTTGATAGTAATGCGTGGTTATTTGCATTACTGTCACCTTTCTGTCAGCTTCGACCAGTCTGGCCCTTCTCCTCTGACCTCTCTCATTAACAATGCTTTTCTGCCAACAGAACTGCTGCTCACTGGATGTCGCACCATTCTAATTCAACTCTAGAGATTGTTGTGTGTGAAAATCCCAAGAAATGAGCAGTTACAGAAATACTCAACCAGCCCGTCTGGCACCAACAATCACGGTAATGGGAATTTTGTTGATGCGAACATGAACTGAAGCTCCTGACCTGTATCTTCATGATTTTATGCCACACAACTGGCTGATTAGATAAGTGAGTGTACATGCACATACATATACGCCCAGCAGTTTCAATGGAATGCTCTCATTATACCCGAATGAGTAATTGACAGGATTAAGGGGGGCTGATCTTGTCGAGAGACCGATGTATGACTGTGCAATTTCACTTCAGGGCTTCATAGTATCGAAAGGTTAAAAGGGAAGTGTCTGCTAACAACTACTTTGGAAATTCTCAGAATTCAGTCATTCATGGCCTCTGTGACCATGGGTGTATATCTCCCGGCACTAAAGTCTCATAACTATTCCATAAGCAAATCATTTTATGAAAGGGTAAACACTGTTTGTAAAATTCAGTATACTTATTGTGAATTTACATTCCATGAATGTGAACTGCCTCAGGCTTCTTCCGATTTAACTCCTTGCAGACCTGAATGCTACATGGGCAAAGGAAATATACAGCACCTGGGTGAAATCTGCACAAGCAGATTGAGATACACAATATATATGAGATCAAGAGTGAGATACACAATATATCTATGTGCGCACTGCAGATAGAGACGACAGATGCTGTTTTGCAGCATTCTTTAGTGCTGTTTGCCAGAATTTCACGCCCAACCTCTTTTACAAATGAGCAATAGCAATGTTGTCATTTTTTTAAAAAGAATTTTTGTCCACCATACTTGAGGAGTAATGGCTTCTTCATTTTTTAAACATATCGTATGGTGTGGCTCAAGGTTCCCTTATCTCTAAGAAAAATCTCTACAATGGCCTGTGACCAGTATTTGCATATCGTTGTTCTTTGTTCAAGGAGCATGCCATAACATAAGTATATCTAGATTCAATGTATATGAAGCAAACTTTATTATATTGTAGCATTGGCAAGTGATTAGTGATGTTCACTAATGCAATGATATAAGGTTATTTCTGGTTTGTACTGCCTCAACTGAAAGACCTTTTAATTCGTACGGAGTAGACTAAAATTCAACAAATAGCCTATTTGACTTGAGAATGTATACAACTGTTTAAAATATCTGACTCTGGCTATAACTCTGGCTAACTATTTTGTGTTCTGACAATTTCCACAGTGCCTAATATTCTTATTTTTCCTGGGGCACCTGCCCCTCCCCCATCCTGAGTTCACAGACCGTTCCAGCCCTGTTCAAAACCCTGAGTTCACAGACCACTTTAGCCCTGTCCCCCATCCTGAGTTCACAGACCACTCTAGTCCTGTCCCCCACCCTTGTCCCACCCAACAAAGTCCTCTACAGTTGATGATTGATGGATTCCCATCATAATTATCACCTGTCTAACAGATCAGGAAGCAGGTGTGGATGTGTCAGTGACTACTGTCCGCAGAAGACATTACATTACATTACATTACGTGGCATTTAGCAGACGCTCTTATCCAGAGCGACGTACAACAAAGTGCAAATCAAACACAAGTGCAAATCAAGACTACCCAAACAGAACTACAGAGGCTACGCTGCAAGATGCAAACTACTAGTGAGCCACAAAAAAGGATGGCAAGGTTACAGTTTGCTAAGAAGTACCCAAAAGGGTGTCTCGGTGGCGCAGCCTGTAGATCACTGACCGCATGCTCATTGCGAGCCGCGACGTCGGCGGTTCGAATCCGACCGTCCGACATTTGTCGCATGTCTTCCCCTCTCTCTCGCTCCCATTCTTCCTGTCTCTCTATATTATATACTGTCCAATAAAGCTGAAAAAGGCCTAAAAATATCTTTAAAAAAAAAAAAGAAGTACCCAAAAGAGCCTGCAGAGTTCTGGGAAAAGGTATTCTGGACAGAGTTACTATCAGAGTGAAGGCAAGAGGAAAGTGTGGATATTATATAATTGTTGATAGCAGCAGCAGAATGAAATTTGAAGTACAGACGCCTCTTGTCTGCTCAAGTTCAACAAAAAGCCCCCAACCTCATTGGACACTGCTTTGTCGTTGAGCAAGACAATGATCCCAAACATACTGCTAAAGCAATAATGAGTTGCCAAAACTAGGGAGTTATGGACTTCAATGTATTTCTAAAAAAACTAAAGTGTGAGCCACAAATGCACATTTACATGAGAAAGACACCAGAATGTAGACATTGTGCTAAGTTTTTTACAGCTCAGGATAGGTAATCCAGTAATGAAATTTCTAAAGAAAGAATAAAGACGAATCATACTGCCCAGCCTCCGGCTAAAAAATAAATCAACAAATACTTTTAATTTGATGTAAAGCAAATGTGTTCTCAGAATGAAATTGTTAAAATAGTAATAAATAAAATTAAAACATTACTATTTAGACTTTTAACAGATCATTTAACAAAGTACAAGTCTGTATCCTAACATCTTACATTATGTGTCCGACATGGACATTATCTGGACAAGTAAAGGTTCCCACCATGCCCTCGTCATTAAAGATCAGACCCCTTCCCCATCCCGTGGAAAGTGTGCAATGTTTATCCTTAAACCCCAAGGCTGTGTCTTTAATTATCCCCACATGAAAATGCCGATGTCCAGCACTGTCATTAAAAATAAGGTTCATGTTTGGACACAAAAACATCAACCCCA
Source organism: Conger conger (assembly GCF_963514075.1). Taxonomy (NCBI): domain Eukaryota; kingdom Metazoa; phylum Chordata; class Actinopteri; order Anguilliformes; family Congridae; genus Conger; species Conger conger. The sequence goes on from NC_083771.1 coordinate 38,072,035, forward strand.
GCCCCTTCCAAAAACCCCCCCAAAAAAACAGGTGTTACCATTACGATGTTTCCCAACTCTTTCATGCTCACCTGTAATTGGCCCGGCAATAAAAATCTAAGTTCCACTTTTAAATGCCTCTCATTTACTGTAGAATACACCCACACCTGATGAGCTATCAATCACAGCATTTATACCACAAGCATTTGTGAGGTACCAAAAATGGATACACTGAAACATGTACGACACACAGAGGATTGTTTGGATTTCATAGGAAGAAGTGCAAGGTTAACACAAAGTTTGACAAAATCTGAAAACTGTTGTGCATGTCAATCAATTCAATCGTAGAAATTAGCCTATAGGCATCACGACAGAGATAACTACTTCACAAAAGCTGCTGTGTCTGTTAGACAGACAAGCCCGGTGGTTCATGTGGATTCCCCGCTCTTTCGGGCTGAGCTGCTGGTCATATATCCCTGGCAGCTGTGAGCCTAATAGTAGACTGTAGCCCCATACATCTGGATCCTGTCACTGACACTTCATTTCTGAGGCCCACAGAATGCGTGTTTCATTAAGAGTGAACGGCGGTGTGAAGAACACATGTTATGCCGAGTATTGTGGTGTGCAGCATAACAGGAGAGGCCTTGCCTTTAAACAATCATATACACTCAGGGAGCACTTTATTAGGCAGACCTGTACACCAGCTTGTTAATGCAAACATTTAATCAGCCAATCATGTGGCACCATCTAAGTCTATACAAGCATGCAGACAGGGTCAAGGAGTTGTCCTGCATTAATTACCTTCTTACGCCACCCAGATGACCAAAGTAAATCCTGTTTTCTCTGTTTAATGTTATTTTTTTCCGTGACTCAGTAATTTAATCAGTCATTGCTCAGTTTTGCAGCTTTTGCAATACTTCTTGCACTTTTCTAAACACTGTCGGTCAAGTTGCAAAATAAATGCAATCCTTTTTTACAAAATAACATAATTACTTTGCCAGCCTATGTAAATATGTATACAAGGGTTCAGAATCAGCAGACACTGCACTATTTTCATTAGGATGATGCTGTATTGCTTCAACATATTGAGGATAATGCAAATACAAGAAAACTTTGCTTAGCAGTGCAAGGGCATGGGCTACTCACATTAACTTGTTCATAAGTCATTCAATGTGACATTCTTAAAATTGAGTATACTTTAACTTTTAGGAAATACATTTGTGTATGTAGAGAGAGATGCACTTGCAAAACAACTGTTTACAGCTACTATATGATTCCAATATTCTATACTGTACTGTACACTCAGTGACCACTGTATTTGGTAGACCAGCTTGTTAATGCAAATATCTAATCAGCCAATCATGTGACGGTAAATCAATGCATAAAAGCATGCAGATATGGTAAAAAGGTTCAGTTGTTGTCCAGATCAAACATCAAAATGAGGAAGAAATGTGATCTAAGTGACTTCAACAGTGAAATGATTGTTGGTGACAGACAGGGTGCTTTGAGGATCTCAAAAACTGCTGATTGCCTGGGACAAAACTGTCTCTAGAGTGCAAAAAACAGATGGACATTAAAATAATAATATTTATTATTATAATAAAATAACATGGATAACAGATACAGAAGGCACTGGCACCTTGCATAAAGCCTATATATATATATATATATATATATATATATATATATATATATATATATATTACCGTCTCTTTTTGTGGGTTTATTTATAAGAGCTGAAATGAGACCCTGCATGCTGACTGGATGAGAACAAGCTCAAATCCTACCTATAAGTATGACAACCACACTATAGATCTTACCTTCACAGACAATTTCAGTGACTGTAACAAGAACCCTAAACAGCTAATCCACTTCAAATTATTAACTAACAGATTAATTAATCAAGTTACTGAGAACAGTGTGATCTCAAGAAATAGTTAATTATTATTCATTATTAATTTTTAAGGAATCTGCCGACTCTCTACTCTTAGATGTTGTCTGTGGTTGCATTGCAACGTCGCGTAGCTGAAAAGAATGGAGAATACAATTCCACCATGCAGTATACAATTATGTGTATAACCCGATAACAAATTACTTGCAGTTCATTTATCTTGGCTGTTTATCTGGAATTGCAGTAAGGGCAACCTTTCAATAAGATGACCTGGTTACATTATAATAGATAAAACACAATGCTTGAAGAAAGAAACACCTTTGATGATGAGGCAGGTCAGTCAGAACCAAGTACATGCAAAAGACAGAAGAGAAGCTTTCCTAAACATGCATATATCTGCAGTCTCTGTTCACATCAATTTCATCATTTATATTCACCCATTTTTTTTATTTCTATGATTTAACATCATTTACTATTGGAATGAGAATATTTAATAAAAATTTTTGTGCAAACAAAGTACTGTAACTATCCTGTTACTTTCCAACTGGGACAAGATCCCAGACAATGGCGTCTTCGAGAGATTAGTAACTGCTCAGATTGAATTGATGTCAGCCATTTTCAACATTAAAGTGCATTAATGTGCATTAGGCTGGTAAAGTCCTAAATGGGGGCCTAGTGAGAGACTGTTCTGATTCAGCTCAGCTGCTACAAAATGTGGAGCAAGGAAAATGTTGTATTTATGCTATCTGGAAATATGTCTAAATTAAATAAAAATGTATGACCAGCCCTGGAAAGAAACTTTGGGAAATGAAAAACTGACTGGACCATAATACATCAAGTAATGAAGCTCAGAGCCAGATGAAATGGCATGACATTTCCGCACTCTCAGTCTGCTTTAATAGATTAACATCATGGAAACAACAGTTATCCCATCGTAATGTTTCATCAACTGAGAAATATACTGTAAAAATGTTAAAATAACTTGTGGTTTGGTGTGTCTCTCAATGTATTCTCTCCATAATACATCTATTATGTCAGATACTTAAAGCAGGAAGAGGCAATACAACTCTTTTTTGCTTTTAATGAACAGTATATTCAAATGTCTGTTAAAAAGTTCTCAAAAGCAGAATAATTTTAATGTCAAACCAAAATCAAAGGGCACTGGCCAATAAAAATATTAAAAAATCACAATCTTCTTTTTCCATTTTCATAGTACTTCTCACGCAAACTAATTTCAGCAATAAAATGTCTATCTGAAAGGCCATTGCAGCACAATAATAAAAAACTACAGCAGACATCTGGATAAGAGTGTCTGCCAAATGCCATTCATGTAATGTAAATCTAATCCGCAGACTGTTTTACACTGCAATTTTTATTTGATGCATCAAACTGCACAATTGTAAGTCTTTTCAAACACAAATTAGCATAAACAGAAAGAGCTTCATGGCTTGAACAGACGCAGCTTTAATACAGAAGATTTTAACCTCTATATCTCACATGGAACAGAGCAGATTTAGCCCAAAGGAATACAGTGACTTCCTTGGTTTAATTAATTTTTTTATGAATGGCACTGTGAAATAGAGATTACACTACACAAATAGCACTGCAAATTCCATTTAAATTCACAATGTTTAACAATACAACCGAGTGTGACTATAATTGCATTCATAGATTAGGCATACTGTATGGCTTATCTGTGCAATTAAGATCAAAGTAGAAGGCTGGCAATTAATTAACAATATTCAAACAATAATAATTCTCAGTAAGCATAAAAAGTACATATTTAACCTTGTGATGTCATCTGGAAATGCCATGAAGCACAAGTAAAGGAAAGAAAACAGCCAGGCTGTAACAGCTCGCTTTTACAAATGCCAGTCATTAACTCAGGCAACATCATCACAGCCCAATCACCTCACAACTCTTGCAAGGGCAGCCAGTGACGAAAGAGGTCATGTTTATTTAATGTTTAATAATGACTCAACAGTTGGTTTGGAGCCATTCCGTTAATGTTCACATGACTGACTCCTCAGAATTAAATGCAATAAACTGCTGCCAGACATACATAGTGACATATAAACTGAAAGGAAAGACTGTTTGATTGTAGACTTCCTTTGTTTTATACGGGCATACAACGGGAACTACTTTAACTCGCCGACACTCCTTCCCCTCACCATTTTTTGTAAACCAAATGAGAGAAATCAAATGCATTGCAATTTCAACTTAAATATTTCTATCTATTCCTGTGTGGGGATTGAATTGGCGGAGTTCAATTTATTACCAGACTCTGAGCTCTTGGATCAGGTACCTTGATGACATCAAGAATTTACTGACCTAATGGCCAATAGATGCTTTAGTCTCATTGCATATCCCCTCCCATAGTTTCATGAGATTTGTATACAGAGTTTTTTATAGAGAGATTTGTAACACAGCTGCCTTGCAGCAACGACAACGTCAAGGGTCTTAATTGCTTGCTATTTTCAGATCTTAATCCCTCTACAGAGCCTATGCCTCTCCCAGTCTCCCTCCTTCTTGGATTATAATACTTTTCTTCTTCAATACAGTTTACTTGTCGGTGGTACATTTTGGGAGGAGTTGAGGGGGGAGGTTGGGTGGTGAGGCAGTGCAGGCCAAACCCATACAATCCAGACATACAGAATGTACGCCTGACTTGAAAGAGTGTGTCATTATAGTTATTTACATTTTGTTGAATAGATATTTGGTGGGTGTGTAGTGGATACATCTCTCTGTGGTAACTCATGGCTATTTCAACATTTTCCAGCCTCTTCACAGTCACTTTAAATACATGTTCACTGAATCCCAGACTTAGGGCCCTGACGGTTAGTCATTAATGCTCAAACCCAGTGACACCAAGGCTGATTAGCCAACATCAAAGCCCTCTGATCGTGTTCATGTTTGCCTGGCTGTCCCATAATTGTTGATTGTTGATCTCTCTAAGCTGCCACCTTAATACAGCTCACACTAGTCAACTTACATTAGCATGAACACCATGATATATGCATAAGGCTTTATAGTTACAATCTGTTCTTATATTTCCAAAGTATGTGCATAAAAAAGCATTGCAGTCATATGAATATATTATACAGGCTTCAAGGTAAATAATGTTTCAGAACAATCTCTCTCTATATCCTGATACCTGTGTAACAGTTTTGAAACACTTTTAAGAAAAGCCTTTTATTATATAGGCATGCCAAGCCTTTTCACTACAATTAGTGCAAAGGCTGCAAAATGTGTACAAAAGTCTGCCACACATGCTTGGACACTCCGTAGTGAATACTGATTAGTATCACACATAATCACTGTTAGAGAATCTCACACGTTTCTGACCATATAACAACATTGACACCTGAACAAACAATCATAGAGTTTACCCACCAGATAATCTGATATTCTCAGTTTTTGGGTCCTGGTGACAATATGCACTACCCAAATCCACATAATGTACATATTGCAATATATTGTGGAAATTGTGGTATTTAAACTAGTATGAAAGTGAAGTTTTCTAAACTGCAGCCAAAAGCTCAAATTCACTGTTATACAGCACATCTTCTAACTGAGGGAAAAACAGCCCATGGCTACAAGTTCTGCATAATGTGCAGTACATTGTGTGTGCTTTTATCATTTAAAGAGGGAAAGATAATGTATAAAGACATTTAATTTTAATTTAATGTAAATAGCCACAAAACATATCTTGCCTTTAATTTTTGATGATTCAGAAGTATATACAGTAAAATAGTAAGACGAGAATATTACTGTACCCTAGTTGTACAGTTCAGTGGCCTCTCATGCTTGAGGTGAATTTCACTCCTGTGACTGCGTTTGAGCATGCTTTCCCTCGACCTTATTAAAGCACTATAAACAACTTCAATGGACTGTAAGGCCCCAACACATCAACTCTCAAGATGGAGCCCAGATAATGGAGGTATTGTTCTTCACCGAGACAAACATGAACCAGGGGACTTGTTTGCTCAGAGGGGTAGGAAAGTGACTATCATTACTAAAGCAACAATCAGACGGCGATGTTTCTTCGAGCTCTGACAGGATTGTCACATGATTAAGGAACTCCATACACAAGCTGTTTCAAACATCGGCAAACATCTGTCCTGCCCTTTGCAAATGACAGAGTAATAAAAATATATATACAATAAATATAAGCTGAAAAACCTTTCTGGAGCAGTGGTCATTTGGATAATCTAGCCTGTTGCATTATCCAAATGTTCGGCCTGGTGTCTGTGCTGCACCCTCAATAGACACATCTTCTACGGAGAGAGATCAAGTGGCACTTTTATCATACATTTTTGATAAATTTGGGGATAAGGGACAATATTTTCTGGGGGTAAACATAACTACACTGACTAGGGAAGAGGTATACCACAACTGGCTTGGACTTTTTACAACTTACAACCATGTTCAAAGACAGTTAAACAATTCACTTCTATTCATTATGTCACTATTGATTATGAACTAATTATTCAATAATAAAGTAAAAAGTTTGAGGAGTTGATATAAAGTAATAGTCTGTGTATACAGTTGTATAAATATTTTAAAGAAAGAGCCTGGAGACAGTGTTTGTAACCTGCATTCAGATCTAACAATGACTTCACTGTGAGAGCCCGGGGAAATCATCAGTCAAATGATTGAGAGGGGGCACAGAAAGGAAATCCTTTTCATTTGAAGATTTTAATCCAATTAGTATCATTAATGCTGGTATGTTGGAAACCACCAGCATTTCAGAAATTATCAGTTTAAATGGAAAACACTACAAATAAGCACTGAAATCTGTCTTTTTTGCACAATACATGGAAACAAGGCAAAAAGGCATGCTTTAATATGTATACTTATATGTACACTAAGATGACTAAAATGTATTTTCCTGGTGATGCACGCCTTTTAAAATTTTGCCAAAATTTTACCAGCAAATGGAACACATAAAACTAACCTCATGAAGCAAGCGACATAAGGTAAAGTTATTTGTAATGCAGTTAATAAAGCTCCATTACATGAATTCACCATCAACGGTTCAGACACACCAAATGCCATGTTTTTTTATCCATAGTAAAAACGGCATACAATATATCCATGTTTCATTCAGTAATGACTTCTTAAGCTCTGACAACCTTTATAGCATCATATAGATTGGGAGAGTTTTTGGAAAATGTGCAAAGATAGTTCATACAGAACGTCCCTGCTTGTGTTACCATCTTTGACAGAAAAAACTAACAAGGTCAGGAAATGTAGTATAGCATATTCTTTGCAGCATAGCTAAACAACCACATTTTCATCAGTACTAAAGTAGTATGCGCCAATGTTTTATAGTCAACCGTTCTGCTTTCTGGTAGCATTTTCTAAGTATTCTCCAAACCTCTTATTCTGTGACTGCAATACCACTAATTAGGGTACTAGCCACAGGCCTTTACTGGACAGACAAGGCACATTCTGGTGAAACTAATTGACGACACTATTAATTTGGCCAGTTTTAGCCACTTTCACCAGCTGAGAACAAAAGCTATGGGGAAAAACAACTATTGTTTGTCATATTTTGTTTTGCTTTTTTCTACTGGCTCTTGCCACTGTGTCAGTGTCAGTTTTCCTTTTTGTGGCTGAATTAGTCTGTTTTAGAAAGTTCATCCTCATTGTACAGCAGCCCTCTTGAGTACCTTGTATCTTATAAAGGTATTTCAGACTCAGGAAGAATGTTTCACAATATAAACCTGTTTTCATTCATTTCATTTGCGTACTTCCACAGTGACATAAAAGAGTCTAAAGTGAGTCTTCAAGGCATGGGCAGTTAGGGGTCTTAAACCTTATGAGAAGGCCCATAAACATTTGCTTTATAATTAAGAACAACAAGTACAGGGCCTTTTCTATTCCTTGGTGTCTTACCTATAACAAAGACCTTTGGGACTCAACACTGAACAGCAGAAAATGATGCAATTCACCTTAAGCTCCTTTTAAATAATGCAAGATGAGGGGTAAGTATCACAGAAAATCACACACCGTCAAAGTGCATCTGCTGGCCCCTAACACTAAGGAATAAGGATATTAATGGAAGCTGGAGAAGACAGAAAGTCAATACGTAGATTTGCTGAATTTAACCTCTCTGACCTGGCAGTTCCTCCAATCTGTCAACCGAACCCTCCCCACACACACGACACAGAACAGCAATACAAGACAGGACAGGACAAGGACATGGGTTGTGGGGGTTTCCTGGTGTTTTCCCGGAATTTTCCTTCATCCTAAGTGGCCCTGTCCAGACAGTGATGTACTGAGGATGACAAAACTGCTTTCCCTGTTCTCAGAAACCAGCACCCCAAGGAGTAACCACCCCCATTATTCAGGGGGAAAAATACACATTCTTAGTGTTCTTACACCCTGTTGCTATTCACTGGAATAAACCTTGCTCCTGTGTTGGTAGCATATGTATACTTTGCAAGCCAGCTGGACCGAGGCCAACTAAGCACTACCAGATCAACAGACTACAAGTGTGAGAGAGCACCTTGTAAAGAATCACTCACTGGAAGAAAATACATAGGCATCATTATTAAAGCATGCAGTGCAACTTTTAACAGCTTACAGAGTCATTTGCAGTTGAGAGTTGAGAGTGCACATTACAGGTTTAAGTGCCTGCTGTCCAAAATACCTTCACGAGCTGGGTTATAGCACATACGTATCTACGTATCTGTTGAAGATGTCTAAATTGCTATCAAGGGTTTGATTGTATTTTGGAGAAGAAACCTCAAGCATCCTAAAACGCTCTGATGCAAGCTGTGTAAGCTGTGTTTAATGGGGGTTTAACATTTGGGTGATATTACGATGGACCTTTCAGAGTTTTTTTAAAATGATATTTGTATTCACTTTAATGTATTGACACATTTAAAATATTAAATGAATAGGAGCCTACTTTCCACAGAATAAATTATTAAATACAGATCATTTTCATAGTTACATGCACACAAATGTTTTGTTGACACTGACAGGGGTTCTGCTGTATAGTCAATAGCATCTGCAGTATAATGGTGGACATTCGTTGAATTACATGTTCAAAAGGAATGCCAATTCAAAGGGCACTCATTTAGGAAACACTGATTCAATAATGTGAAATATAACAACAATGTAGAATTCCTGAACTGAACACTTCCAAAAGTGGCTTTTCTTAACACTGTCCTCAGTGAGAAATCAAGACGGCCATTTTGTACATCAAGTATATCCTCAGATATCTCTGAAGGCAACCACGTCTGCAGACCACATGATAATATATGACATTAGTATGTCAACCTTATGATGCACCAGCAAGTTTATAATCCCCTGGTTTTCAAACCTTCTCATTAAAAATACAATGAAAAGGTCATGTGGCAGCCATCTACCCAAATGGCCATCAGAATTCTACACTGAGCCTTAAAAACAAGCATGAATATGAATGATAGTACTTCCACTGGCTACGGCTACGATTTGTTTCAAAGTGTGCGAATCCCCATGAGAGAAAAGTACATTCTAACAAAGGCAGAAATTAGACAGTGTCTACCTGCCAACTCCTTGGAATAGCATAGAAAAAAAGCTTCCTGTGTTGTGCTGGGGCAAGATATGATAGGAGGCAGCCCAAGACATGCGAGAGCTCTCATTAACCTCCCCCATCCAAACCACTCTCAACAACCCAGCCAAATCAACAACCCAGCTCTCTGTGCCTGGCCGTTAACGATGCCTGAAGATGGCTACCACTCTCATGAAAACATCTTTTATAAGCCATCAAGCAAAGATCACCGGGGCAACAAGACAGCAACACTAATGAAATGCATGTCCTGTGGGGTGTGGGGTCGATTTCACCACCTAGCCTCACGCTGAGCTGTTGGTTCAAATCAGGATGCTTTTTTGGGTATTGTGTTTGATATCTTTCTTTTCATCCTATGGCAAAATATGGATTTCTTTCAAGTTGAAGATAACCATTTGGAAATTCAACAGTCCACTTTTGTTTAATACATGCGATAAATTCTCCTTCCATGTGACTGAAGTACGTGCATGTCAGTTTTGCATGTTTAATGCCTTCTTTAAAGCTATTTAGGAAGTATTCATACTGCATGTTTGCAGTTCATTACATTATTTACTAAACATGTTATTTAAAATCTTGTAAATCTATCTGGTTATGGGTATGCACTTTGTTGTACATCGCTCTGGATAAGAGCGTCTGCCAAATGCCATTAATGTAATGTAATGTAATCTGTAAATGTACGAAAATCAGCTGAAACATGAACACACAAATCTGGACAACTTGTGAAATTAATAGCATTAATTCAGATTTTAACCAACATGTAACAAATCACTGACCACAGGAAATACCAAGAACAGTGTAATCTGATTTTATTTGATCCATCTAATTCCACAAAACAAACAGATAGATGCCAAGCTTGATTTGAGAGATACACTACAAAGGCAGCTGCGTTTTACCCACCCAGTCAGAAAGAAAGCACTAGTATTAAAACTAGTTTAGCCTGTAGATTCGGATTTAATTTTATTAGTATAACCTAATTTATAGTATTGATGGATTGATGTCAGGTGATAAATCAAATGACATGGATCTAGGATAAAAGGGCAGGAAATTGAAACATTTGTACCACTAATTGTATGCTAATGTCTACCAGAACATATTTTAGAACACAAAAGTAAGGAACAGAAGTGTGTGAGAACAAATCCAATCATGCCCTGTCAGTATGATCAAATATGATCTAAAAGCTGGAATGGATTATTACCTAATAAGAACCTCCTAATATCATACCAGGAATATGGACAAATATTCATAAGAATATGAAAAAATGTAATGAAGGGAGGAAGTGCACACAAATGGAGAATGGAGACTGCAACTCAACCATGGTGAGGAGAAGCAGGCCTGACACGTGGCCATGCAGTATAGTATACTTTCAGTGTACAAAGGGCTGGTAGAGAAGATGCTTTGTGCTCATAGTTGGGGTATGACAGCTGAGTCCAGTCTGCTAAGTAGTAGCAAATGCTGTTTGCAATGATGGTCAGTGTAATGTTCTCTAATGTAATTTTTGATACCTGTGTTTTTGTTATTTGTAGTAAATATTACTGAATTGCTTCTTCTGGGCTTGTTTGAGTTGGAAGTGCTGGAGGAAGTGAGCTGTGGGTAAAATAGATTTGTTCCAAAGGTTACACTTCTCCTTCTAATGAGTATTTTAGTTGATGTGCGGCTTTTGTTTCCAGCAGAAATTCAGAAGGTTTATTGGTAGTGAGCAGGTCTGGACTGGTGCAAACGGGCTCGCAGTTGAGTGGTGGTCTTTTGAATTTCAGAATTTCATTTGCTTCCTGCCAGCCTTTATGGGGGCAGCTTTGCATGAGTTGCTGAAGGCTGGATGCTGCTTCATAAATGTGCTGACAGGGGGGTCTGATGTGACGTTTAGTTTTTTATAATTATTCTGTTTGCTGTCCATGCAGGAAGATGTGAATGAAAGGATTTCACCTTTACACACAAGCATCTTTTGTTCCTCATTTGAAATCTGATCAAATTGACATTTTGATAACCAGAAAAGATGTGGTGAACTTGCCATGGTGTTTGCTGACGTACGATGAAGGAACAAACCACCCCAAAAGGAAGCAAATGTGTAAAAAATTAAGAAGAATGAAAAATATAACAACTTGCAAACTGAACTGAACTGAAGTACTGGACATAATCATTTATATATTTAGAATAAAATATATCATGCATTAGCTTAAATAATAATTTTACATTGTGGCAAATAACAAATAAACTAAACATACACTAAAGTGTTTTCCCCTTCCGTCACAAATTCAGATTATTGAAAAATTCTACATTTAGACATTTGCAGCTATTATTTATCATTTTATTTTTAGGAAACATTTATGTTTGCAACACTTTTCTCAAAAGACACATTTAGATAGATAGATATATAAATATAAATAGTAGAATAGCTACAGTATGTCACTTAATGTAGCAAAATACTTAGCTTCAGCAATTACATACGTTTTCCTGTAATTGATATTGAGCCAACAGCTGTGCCTCATAACATAACGGTGGAGAATGTGTTTAAATATGATAGCTAGACATATACAGCAGCCAGAATCCTCTGTCTCACTTAATCCTTACTGCCTTACTCTGGGTTTGCTGACAGAAATCTTTTCAGGCAGCCTTTCTCACACACATGCATGCACACACACCCACAGACACACATGCACACACACACACACACACACACTCATGCAATTAATTCTAAAATAGCCACTCATTGGCTGTAGTTTAAAAACATCATGTACTGTACACCACAAAGGCATGGTGTTTAGTGCATTTAAATTTCAGCTTCAAAGCCAAATTGTATCAAAACAACTATCTAGCCAACACTATAATTGATACTACAGTTCGACTGTAACAACACAGAAATGAACAGAGAAAAACATGAGTGTGGAATATTCCATTTTATTTTGGTGCTCAGTCATTATCCTGAGCCCAGTGCTCGTCATAGATCCCCATCACGGTGCCCTTTCCCATTAATCGCCTTTTTAATCATCTATTTCCCAATGGAGTCCACTGATCCAGTAAAGATTCCACAAGCTGGAAGCACTGTTTGCACTGCCAGGCTAGATGTAGGTGATAGGTCATCAGATTCAGCTCAAGCTAAACAGAAACAAAGTGTCAGCAGGCCCTTGTTAGATGTCAGGGCAGTGAATACTGACAGAGGCTCCTGTTACATGGGCCACATTCTTAAAGTGATAGCGTCATACATATAGACACGTGAAAACATTACAGAATTAAACACTGCACAATACAGCACAGTTTCAAACCTGTTGTTTATTCAAAGGTTTGGTAAAAAAACATTTTATGGTGAAAAAAAAAGTACTACAGTACACAGACATCTCAGTGGCTTTTAAATATAAATCAGAGGCAGTCTTAGCAAAAGCCAATACTGTAGAATGCCACAAACATAACAATGGATATTTGCCAAGAGGTACAAAAATTTGTTTGTTTCAGTATAGGTTTCCACACAATAAATTTGAATGCACACATTCTTTACTGGATGAATGTACATTCACAACAATACGATACAAAGGCATTAACTGTATTTCATTTGGCTAAATCCGACCCAGAGCCGTTCTATCGATAGGTGCAGGCTGATAGTTCCCAGCACTAAAATGTTTATTCAGCCCATGTGGTTTAGCCATTTCCGCTCAGTTATCAGTGATAAATTTTTATTAGCAAGGGATCACCCCCGAAGAGGGCCAGTTCCAACCCTCTCCTGGGGCACCCGGTCTGCCTGACGCCAAAAACAAGACCACTTTATTCATTGCTGACGCACTCCCAAATTATATAGGCCTCTGTTGGCTTTTTCAAAAGGGGCAAATATTGATTTTACGAGCCCATGTGCACAAGCTTTTATAACAGTTGACCAGCCAGTTTCTTCTATATGACAGCATCTAGAATGCTACTAAGTACACAGACTATGACTTCCCCAAAGGAAAGTGAATGCAATCCCATCTCAAAATTTGAATTAGCACCAATGGCCATGATTTGAGGAACACAGCATTGTTGCCTACAGAAGGACGTTTGCCCTTTTTAAGATTTAAATGAATTATGCACCTACCCCTTTAAATCACCACCCCCACACCCTACCCCAGCACCCACATGGTTTTCAATCAACAATAATGCAGCTAACTTGCATTACCCAAATATTTCACAGCTGCCCCGCCTTTATTCTTAACTTACTTATATAAGAGGTCAAAGAGCTTATTTCCCTTCAATATTAATCTGTCAGAAAGGACTTTGTCATGGTGAGGAATCAATCTATTGAGTATGAGAATCACATTCTTTATGTTTCATCGTACATGCGATCTATTTCTCCTCACTATCTGACAAAGTAAAAAGGGAGACAAGCAGAACTGTCCTTCCTTGGGCATGTTGGAGCCTGTATTACACAATAGGAATTGTATCTTGTTTGTATTGATTTCAGTTTCACTTGAATTATTGATTTCCTCACCCCAGTTTGGAGGGAACATCACATGAAAAGGGATCCAGTTTGTTAAAAGTTGAGATTAATACGGATATGAGTTAATGATTTTAATCAAATTGTGCCTTCCCCATTGCTTTTTTAATTTACACTTACTTTTGCCTTACTAAATTGATGCTGGTTTTGAAAGGTTAGTCAGTGAACCTCACTGTTGAAGGCAAGCAATTTCATCACTACAATTTGAAAACCACAAACAAAGAAAACATGAGGGAAAGTACTGCTTGTTACCAACACAATCAACATGTATGTTGTGTTGCCATGAAAGCCAGAATAGGAGTCTTAAAAGAAGCAAAATATACAGTGGAATAAAACTGCTCTGTCAGTGGCCAGTGGATTTCCAATGTGTGGCTTTTGTTAAGGTGGATCTATAACATTCCCAAAAGGTTCTTTGCCCAAAAATGAATCTGCCCGAGGTGTTTGTACAGTGCTTACAATACAAATTTAGTTCACAAATGTAAGCCAGGTTTTTTTAGTTTTTTTGTTTGCTTTCATCTGAAAAACCCTGTACCATACATTTACAATAGTTGCCCAAGGTTTACTGTAGATATAACTGAACAGAGTCATAAAGATATCAAAATCAGCATACTAGCAAAGAGCACAAATATTGTGCAGTAAATTGTATGAAGAAACACAAAAGAAAGAAAAAATATTAATAAATGAAAAACCTACTACTAAAAACTACTATATTTATATTGCAATACTAAAGTAATGTCACACATATAACTATGTGAATTTGAAAGGAGTCTATATGATTTCAGTGAGATTATAATTCATATCTGATAGCAATGGTTCAGAGTCTTCCGTTATAAGTTGTATTGGCAAGTCTGAACTGATAAGAAAAATAAGACATCAGATTGCATAAGAGTAAAAGTCAGAAACATTATTGGATAATATTGTCAGTACATAATTACACATCCAGTACAAAATTGTTGTGCCTGTTTTCAACCATATTTTAGACATCCAGCTTTTCCTAGATCCCCCCACTCTCATAGACAGCATTTGTGCTAGGGGTTTTTGAGTGTCAATTTCAGAATCAATGTATGGGTTACATTTGGAGTTACTCTGCATCTCAATGAAATGGTTATGATTGAGGGAGCACAGGTTATATTCTCAGTGTTATCTAAATGGAGATTAAGAGAAAAAATGTAACTATAAAACATCACAGTAAATAATATCATGTGCCAGTCCAAATGCAAAGGAAATGCACATATAAGTTAAAGCATATTTAAAATGTATGTGGGATTGGATTTTTGCATCAGTTGAACATTTCTAGGTAAAAAAAATCCCAACAGATTTCCACCACAAAGACTACTTCATTAAGACATGTTCTGTTGCAGAAAGACGGCACGCTGCACTCACATATAATGATTTAAATCAACTGCATTCACTCACATAGGTACGAAAAAGTGCATTAGTACAAATGTTTTGGTCCTTGGACCTTCCTCAGAGCATATTGAACAACCCAAACATTGCCTGCCTTTATTTCAGTTGATTGGTAAATAGGGCATGTCTTCAGATAATTAGGGAAGAGGGTGCGTCTTTATGGCAGACCAAATAGGTAGCAAGCAATGCAGTCATGTGCAAGATATGTACAATCTTTTTGTTTACAAAACCACAGTCTTGGAGCAAATACATAATTGATATTCTAAGAACAATTAGAAATATACATTTGTAATATATTAGAAATAGTTTTCACTAAATACAATATGACTAAGTAAAATTTGTTTCAATCACATATGGGTAAGTCTGCAGTGTGGCAGTCATTCTGCAACAGAAAGAATCACCTGCCTACAACAGATTTAACAAGGCACTGTGAGTTCAGCAATTTCTTAA
This sequence comes from Conger conger, assembly GCF_963514075.1. NCBI lineage: Eukaryota > Metazoa > Chordata > Actinopteri > Anguilliformes > Congridae > Conger > Conger conger. The sequence goes on from NC_083771.1 coordinate 38,087,782, forward strand.
TTAAGCCACCCACTTCATTACGAGCACTCAGGTTCTGCCTTCCTGTCTCCCTGGCAATTAAAATACCTAACACCCTCCGCACCCCCTTCTCAACTCAACACAATGAAGAATGTGTGTGAGTCGGCAAGGGACAATGTGTGTTTGTGTGTGTCATGGTACAAGCATGTTTAATATGCTTGTTTGTTCCACTTAAGTGGCAGTTAAATAATGACATGGTTGACATGATTAATGATATTACGTTTTGTTGGCAATCAACTTCATATTCAAGTTTTTATAGGCATCATTAAACATATTGCATGTAGCAACCTTAAACATATGAATCTGACACATTTAAGTATTTTGTTTCAAGAAAACTACATGTACATCCAGTTAACCTTTTAGTGTGCTCAAAAGGCAATGCAGAAATATGGGCTACCAAATACAAATGTTAAAAGGTTTTCAAATACAATGTACTGTTGGGATAGCAGGCATTTTTGCAGAGAATTGTCTGAAATTCTGGAAATGCCCGGCTATGCATCATTTCAAATGGAATATACAGAATTTCTTTGCACTGCAGTGACGTATAATATTTAGAGAAAATAAATAAACTGTATTACCTGTGAGATTAAATACACCCCTGTTTGTCCTGAATTTCAACAAATACAGTTTATATCAGCAGCCTACACTGCACACACAGTTTATATCACCAGCCAACACTGCACACACAGTTTATATCACCAGCCAACACTGCACACAGTTTATATCACCAGCCAACACTGCACACACAGTTTATATCACCAGCCTACACTGCACACACAGTTTATATCACCAGCCAACACTGCACACACAGTTTATATCACCAGCCAACACTGCACACACAGTTTATATCACCAGCCAACACTGCACACACAGTTTATATCACCAGCCAACACTGCACACACAGTTTATATCACCAGCCTACACTGCACACACAGTTTATATCACCAGCCAACACTGCACACACAGTTTATATCACCAGCCAACACTGCACACACAGTTTATATCACCAGCCAACACTGCACACACAGTTTATATCACCAGCCTACACTGCACACACAGTTTATATCACCAGCTAACACTGCACACACAGTTTATATCACCAGCCTACACTGTACACACAGTTTATATCACCAGCCTACACTGCACACACAATTTCCCCAGTCTGGAAATCATTTGAAAACTAAACCATATTATTATATCCACAAACATTTTCAGTGTGAATTCTTCATGTTAATGCAAGCCAATTTTCCAATAAATACAATAGTCATGTTTTTACACCTCATTTGTTATACTATGTGTACATTTATCACAGGATTTGTGATAACCACAATTGAAATATTCTCACAATTTATCATGGACTGCAGCCTCCTCTTATTAACAGTTTTATATGAACAGTGTGTACATTCAATGGTGACATTGTGTGGTGACACAGGGGCTTGACACTACATGAGATCATTATCTACTGCATTGAGACCTCTATCCAGTCAATTTGAACATGAGTCATACGTAGCTCACATCTGACTTTTTTCTGGTTACGTAACCATGGCGCTCATTGAAAGCGAGGCCATGTTAATCCCTCTAATTAGAAGAAAGAATGTCTTGGTATTTCAGGTAAAAACAATTCTGGATGAAGCAACAAGGGTGTGTCTCACAATTTTGGATCTTTAGAAAACCAGGCCTATCGAATGCAATCGTACAGCACTCCCTTCTTGCAGTCTCTGTTACAATAGTGATCGAAAAGGCAATTGCTACCTGTAAAAATTAAAACTATCCAAAGGAATAATCAAATAGAACCAAAGAAGTGCGGTTGATCCAAGCCATTTAGCTTTCAGCAGACTGTCCCCTGGCTTGTTTTGCTTGAAGTTGTGAAAACTATCATACCCCCACCATATGATTCACCCGTTAAACTGAAAAGAATTTATTCCACTCACTTTCCCACCCTCACAACAATGTATTGTTTTCCCCTCACCTCCTGAAACATCAGGGTTGCATAACATTACTCAAGCCTGATTCCTCCTGTTGATAACATGTGCAGCAGTGTTTACAGAATAACTACTGTACCAGTCTATTGCCTTGAGCATATTAATCCTTCCTGTTTTTCAGGATCTGCTGCACAAGACCTTTTCTTTATAGTACCCAGAAAAAACAAGGTCAATATATCACAAAGAATATACGTGAACTGTGTTATCTATTGTATTAATGTTCTTTCTTTTCTTTGCCTGTTCATCTCTCAATAAATGTCAGACATGAATGTAAACAGAGCGCAGCAAGAAATGCAAACATTAAACATATCTCTGTGTTACTCATCTCAGAAGTTTCAACTGAAACCATAAAAGGTCAGGAGAAGTAAGGGACCTCAAAGCAAACATGACTAACATTACATGTTTTCATTTCAAATACTCCTTATTTCCCTTCAGACTTCATAAATCATCTTTACTACTGCATGAGAAGTTGTGGGATTCAGGGGCTGGCCACTGTGCAAACATTTCAGATCTTCTCAGCGAGACCCAGCCATGGTTTTCCCTATTAATTGATGGTACCTTGGCAACGACAAGCGAAGGCAGGCACTTTATATTTATTTTACTGAACAATCATTGCTCTTATATATGATAGGCAATGCACTCCAATATTATGCCTAACTAAAGCCAAATGTAAAAAAAGCATGAAAACTCTAATATCCTAAGCAAAATGCACATGTTTTAGGAAAAGCCAAGTAGCTTCTACTGGAACACACAACATACATTTGAATGTTCACTACTCCATAAAGTAGTAGTATTGCATTTTCTCTCACATTTCAAACAGTTTATGAGAGAAATCACTGCAGTTTAAGGTAATTTCTCCCGATCACAACTTTGCATTAGGGAAATGGTTCACTTCAATTGTGTATAAAATGGAAATTTCCAACAAACGAAACTGGTCACGGTTCATGACAAAAGGGAGTTCACTAACGTGACACCATGCCATCCCACACTATTCTCTCTACCAAAAGGGTATTGTATTTCACTGGCACAACTGGCCTAGACTGTCAGATAACTCATACAGTTATGTTATGTTAGGTTTGTATCCCGGTCACTGCCTTGAGGGCTGGGCCTTGGCTAGAGAGCAGAGCAGGTTTGAGTGATCTCAGTGAGAAAACAGGATTATGAATTGCTTAGAGATGAGATGAGATGATTCCACTGCCACCTACACAATACCTGAGCTTTCCAGCATCCTCTATTGGCTCCATAAGCCAAAATTGTATGCACTTTCACATTAAATCCAGAATCTATTAAAAATACATTTTAATGTACAAAACATGTCAGACATCGAAAGATGATTAGTTCAAAGACACATGAGTAATTATTTTGTTCCGGTTAACATTTGGGTCATCACCTGTTGTAATACTCTGCGTTTATCAGTTACCTCATCTGATGATCACACAGCTGAAACATCCTGTAAGATCTTTCTCTTTAATAATATGGATTGGTTAGAAATGGACTTTGCCATTCTAGACCACTGCAGACAAAGCCATGGCCTCCAGCTGGCCCCTCTGGGCCAGTTTCCCCCGGGTCTACTGTTTTAATATGGCTGACTTTCATTTTACAGCTTACTCTCCTGGTGGCTTAGCCCCCACTCCCTATTTGTCTCACTTTGCCTCAACATTTTCTGTCTCAAACACACACTGACAGACAGACACACACAAACAGTTGGCAAATCTATTATTGGGCAAATGCCGATGTCCTTGACATGATCAACTTATCTATCATACCTATCAACCTGTACTAAGGGCCAATGGTTTTTATTTGAGGAAGGTCACTGGTTTTCCAATAACCAAATATGGTGGAAGGTCAAGACACTGCTAACCCAGGGTAAAATAAATTAATGATGAAGGGTGTTGTAAGATGAAACGTAACGCATTTCTGGTCACATTCAAAAGCTAGTAAAACAGAATGGAGGATGTGGCATAGGACTACCACTGCACAACTAACAGACTGGGATCGCTGGGCTCCTCACATACTTTTTCAGCTAATGCACCTGTGCAGTCAGCCCTCATGGCTTGGCTACATATCCATTGATTTGGGAGGAAAATGTTTTGTGAGATAGTGGTTTCCATGCTGTCTGAAGTCTTCCACACCAGAACACCATGCCAGATGCTTAACTGGAGCAGCAGGTTGAGCCATAATTAAAACAAACACCTCAATCTCCCGGATTAGCAGGAGTTAATTTGCCCCCAGTTGATTTATTTGTTTAGCTCTTCCTTGGGGAAGTTGACCAGGGCTCCAATTGAGAGCTCTCCCTCCCCACCCCAGCATTAACTCAGTCTGTACTCTCACACTGGCAAGTTTGTGTTTTAACTGTTACCAAGAACAGGGCCTGTCAAAAGTTGTTTACAGTTGAAAAGACAAACAAACTGAAAAGACACAAGGACACAACAATTTACCAAAACAATCTATTGGTACTCATTCATAAAACCTCATATTCCTATTACTACAAGCAATTATTTACCAGGAGAGGTAAAGGTTCATGAGGTGTGCTACTGAAACAGGAATATCTAAAACTGACCCGCTGTTTACAACACTTAAATTCCACAGCCTATTACTCAAGGGCTACTCACACTAACGACAGCTGACAGCAGGGCTATAAGGAGTAAATCTCTCACGTGTAAATATTACTATGCACTGTTGCTACTGTATATCCTCTTTACTTAGGAAACTTTCATATTATTTCATTGAAAGTCCTACAATACAGAGTAAAGCTTTTAATGAGTAGGCACATAGGAATTTAAGAGTACAAGCACTGCTTTATATTTAAACAATTGATAATTGACAAGCACATACAGAATAGCACAGAATGGCAGCAAATTTGCTTACATTAAGTACAAACTGCAGCTGAAATTCCTGAGACCTTGACATAAAAATACACTCATTTATGGCTGTCATCTAATCTGCATGTGCACCACATGTTATCAGTCATTACTTAATCTTGTATGAATTCTGCATGGTTGTAGAGATAGGCAGAGTACAGATGTAAAATTCCCATGCCATACAATGGACCCCTTTGACTGAATTCTTGCCTTCTGGGGTAGAAACACTGAATTGCTATTGCAGTGAAGATTTTATTAAGTAAATGAGGCCAAAGGTTCCTCTCGTTTAAAGTTTCAGCAAAACTTGCTTTGTCTAGTTTTTTTCAACCAATTATCAGTAGCCTGTTATGGTGTTAATATTTAATGTCTAACAGGAGACCAAGTGTACTATCGACGGGCATGTAATATATTGTGCCTTGTTTGCTTTTCCATACATAATAATGGGAGAAAAGTGGTGGTTTGACATCTTGGTGTTTGTGAATTACATTATCCTAGATGTGGAATCCTGTGCCCTCCGATGGACTGGCGACCTGTCCAGGGGCATACATTGGGCGACTGCCTTTCGCCCAATGTATGCTGGGATAGGCTCCAGCCCCCCCTGCGACCCTGTTCAGGATAAGCGGGTTAAGATAATGGATGGATGGATAGATGTGGAATCCACTTTCTCAGTGTGGTGCAATAAGATGAGAGATCAGATAGGCATTTCATGTATAAATCCATATCCAAAACACCCCAGGGAAAATATAGAATTATAAAAACTACCAAACTCAAGAACAATGGCTTAAAAAAGTAATTACTGTAAAACTGTCAAATCACAATGTGATCAAACATGCAAAACTTCAAGCAGCCTGATATGAATGTCTGAAAAAGCCATGTAATGACAGAAGGACATATTATATCAGTTTGGACCAACCGTGGAAAATCAGACACATCTATATTAGCAACAAATAACTACTGCTGAAAACAAATTGTAACAATGTGGCCAGTACTTCAGTTAGTAATAATATTAATACTAGTAATAATACAGCACACACTGCTTAAAATAACTTGCAGATTTTTTCACTATATCCCTCCATGCAACTGCCACGTGATAATAAATAAATGAGCTTCCTTGTAATGAAAAAAACATATGCACATTCAGAAAGTGTTTTTAACAAGTTAACTGTCCTTCCGCTTGATGAGAAAAGCATCTGCTGATAAAACAGAGCTTCACGTTTGGACAGCACTGCCACATGGCCCATTCCTCACTATCACCTCTTCTACTTCTCTGTGGCACCAGTGCCTCTAATACAGCATAAACACAATAGCAAAATGATAGACTTGTGCGCTATTAGGCATTTCTAAAGACAGGGCTATGTAAAAGCTAACGTGCAGCTGTTAGATGCTTCTGTGCATGCAGAAGACCATGATTGAGCTCTTCCCCATACAGAGTTCACTTCATGCATATGTTTCAGCTTCACCGACCCCATGCTGTGGAGCTTAATGGATCTCCAGTGAAATGTATACCCGAAACTGCGTAATCTAGGAGGGGGAGAGCGCAATACGCTAAGAGATGGGATCACTTGGGTGGGAATTTAGACAGCATGTACATGCTTATTTGACCAGTCATACATGGAACAGTATAAAATGAGAGAGTTTGTTCACTGTAGATAAGGGGTGCAGGCAAAGCCAGCAGACTGTTGAACACTGGGCCCTGGGGAAACCGGCTGTGGATAAATTCTACATGTTTTATAAGAGAGCTTCTGTATGTGTAAGAGGATCGAAACAAATTAAACATTAAGTCATCTTGTGATATTGCATAGGCCCTGGATTACTGCTATAAAGCTATATGCTGGAAATGAAAAGGTCCATTGTGCTAGTTTATACTGTTGCTGTAACAAGCAGGTACAGCCCGAGCTAGACAAAGCATTCTCTGTACAATGTCCGTGCAAATTGTTTATCACATTGCTTATGTCACACGACGTGTTTCAATATGGCTACAGACAATGACACTACTTTTTCTGGTCAAGTCTACAGCACAGCAGACCAATACAAATGATCAGTGCCAAAAATGTTCACAATTTCAAATGTGTTAGTTTAGTACGTAGTATACCATCAGTTCATATATTTTATTTTGTATCTGAATGCAAAAAGTTAACTTTCCAAAGATATGGTTTACAATCTCAATTAAGGGTTTTTTTGGTTGACCTTACTTTCCTCCTGTCTTAATCATATTCTTATAATTCGGTGTGAATGTGTGTGCATGCATGTCCTGTTCCTCTTGGGAGAAAACAAGAAATATGTATGTGATCACAACCACGACAAATAACAATAAAAAACTACAAAAATAAATAACAACAATAGGCTAATTCCAGTCAATGACTGCAATGTTTTTGTCATACTAGCGTAGCTTTTTGCTTCCTTATTTAGATTACTATTGTAGTTTTTTTGTTTCTGGTTATTTGTGACTCATTTACTATATCTGTCTGTTTTGGCAATGTGAGTGAGCCATGGAAATAAAGTCACTGAAGTGAGCTGAGGGAGTGAGAGAGAGGCTAATCTGCTTTGTAATGGTTTGGCCTGCTGCCGGCACACTCTGCCAGAGAGGGAGATCCCAGCATTTTTGGGCGCAGGCCAGTTCCGACTGCTGCCACCACTTCTTCGTCATGCTTCCTTTTATCCCCACAACAGCATCATGGGCTCTTCTGAATTACATCTACCCCAAGTCACTCTTTTCATCATTTCTTTCTTTATTTTAAAATGCTCAAATTCAATAATGATCACTTCATTCAGAGAAGGATTTATTTTTTCTGATAATTGTTCGGCTAATTTTCTTTACATATTGCAATGTGATATTTCTGCAAATTACCAACAATATTTGATGTATTATGTGAATGCTAATATTTATAAATCATGTAATTAATTAATTAAATTCTAAAATAAATAAAGGTGGAGGTTTCAACTAGCCTTTTAAAATATGTCTTTCATTCTTGAGATAAAATCTGTTTGCCTAAGCGATTGACTTTTAAAACTCTGTCCACATTTCAAATATTGGTCCAGTTTTGTGTGCTGAAATACAATTTATTCCTTCTTTTGTTTATTAAATTACTGGTTGGTGCATTCATTGGTATATTCATTTAATAATAATTCTCACAGAAAAGAAATACATTTCTCTCAAAATGAATGGTTTAAATCAATGTTTCAGTTGAATGCAGGAAGCAAATGCCATTAGCTGCAAACGAGGCCAACTAGCAGGAAATAATCAAATGAAGCAAAACATTTTTCAACTTTTCATCTTGACAATTGGCATATACTTTTTGACTAGCCTACATATCATTTAGAGATAATCACAGCACATTGTATAGGCGAAGGCGAAACATTTTCCCAACCGAGGCAAGCAATCTCTCAGACCAAAAATAATAAGGAATATAATGCGATGTATTAAACCACAAACCGCAGGTTTATCAGAGCTAAATCAAGCTAGCCAAGTTCTGAATTTGAATTGAAAATCAAAATAGAATACGAGGTGTTTTCTCTGACATGCTTCAGAATGCAAATGGAAAGTTTGGCTTTTACAAGCTAAATAGGCCAACTAAAGATTTTAGGCAATCACAGTAAGGTCACGAGTTGCGGAGTAGTAGGCTGGATTAATGTTAGTGTCATATGACGTGGTATTGAAATTAAGCTTGATTCCAAAGTTATTGCTGCAAAAATGGTTGAATATCTATATTCAGATAGATTGCCCAAATCTATCTGAATAGCTTTACTACAGCCGGGTATATTCTCGGTGGTGATAAACTTGAATGTTTTGTCGCGTAGTGTATGCCGTCTTATTTACTTATTTGCTTGTTTTGTTTGTTTGTTTGCTAATTACTTTGAGATCGTCCCACAACAAACGCGTTCTGCATGTGCCGCCTCACCTGTTTAAACTGCTCCTCATAAGTCCATTCGTGCTGGTGTGTTTGTACGTGTGTTGCCACTCCTCCCGGAGACTCAGATTGCCTCTGCGCCGTATACGGTGGATGGCCGATTTTTGGAAGCACACTCGCTCCGACCCCCTTATGGTCGTGTCCTTCTCGTGGTTGGGGTGAGCTGTGTGGCGAAAAGTATGTGAAGTCTTCATTCGTGGCTCTTTCATGTTCCATTCCATCTTGCTGAATTTCATCTTCCAAACCACGATTATGTTCTAGTTCATCATCATCATCCACATCAGAGTCATCCGCGGGCTCTGTGTACTTGAGTGCGGCTTGGATAGGAAGAGCGGTGCTTGTCCCCGTGCACTGAGTGGGTATTCCCGCTGGGAATGAGCTCCGGAACGCCGCCTGATATTGACGGAAGGCTATGGCTTGCTGTTGGAGTTGTGCCTCAATTAGAGATCGGACTTCTTTATCTTTCTGTGTGTGTCGGAGCGTCCCCCCGAGAGCCAGGCGTGCAGCCTGTTGTCGCTGGAGGTTTTCCATGACCGCCTCCAACTTCATGCCGTTGCTGGGCGGGTGGAACTGTGAACCGGAGAAATGGTGGTGGGCAGAGGCTGTAGACACCAGTAAAGGAAGGGCGTTCGCCGAGGAGAACGCCGTTTGCTAAACAGAGAGAATAAATACCTGGATCAAATCGGATCCCTTTACAATAAACGGTTTAAACACTTATGTTAGAGGCTATGGATTAAATTAAAATGACTAATAAAAAAATGCTTGAAAGTCCCATGGAGAACACAATACAGCCTAGTGAATGGTGAGTAACTACAGGAGAGCAGCTCATTGTTCTGTTGACACTATGCTCAGTCATATCATTTTCCCAATCGACATATGACATTTCCAGTAGCCTAGTTTTACAAGTCGCCGGGCGCTTTACAACAATAAAGCAGTTTTCTTTTCTGAGCTATAGACAAATTATGCCCTGTATCCTCAATTCCACATAACTAGTAACCCAATTAATGTTGATACAATTGATTTTTTAAATATATTTTTTTTCATGTTCAGATTATATCTGCATCTAAGTTTGTCAAGTTTGGATATGTCGGAATTATTGTATCAGCAAAGCATGCGCTGTGTTTGCTGTACATTGGATTCCAATAGCTATTTGCTTAGCATGCTTTATTGACATTTATCACACTTGACTATTACATGTACGTACACAAGCACAATCAAAAATATTACACCCGATTGAAATATTAATCTTAATAATTAACGTAAATGAAAATCAAGGTTTAGACCTAGCAAAGGAATATGACAATGTGGCACTTGTAACATAAAACACCATTGATTATTAATAATGATCAAATAGTAGGTCCGTATGATGAGAACCGAAAGATCGGAGTCTTACCAGAGCAGATTTTGCCGCAATACTGGTGTTATCAACCATGCTTATTTCCTCGGGTAGGGTGAGATGTTAACTTGTTCAATAGTAATCCCTTTTAAAAGCGTTGTAAGTGGGCTCTCTCCTGTTCAAACATTGAGTTATACCTCTCGGTCACGAGGAAACGATTTAAAATCAATGTTTTTAAAAACGAATGAATGTACGGTAACTGTAGGAGCCCGGTGGGTTTCAGCAACAAGTGGTAGCTAAAGCCAGAATGACCTCTTCAGGCGATAGATCAGCCCTTCGGCTCCCAACTGCTAACAACACGTCAACTGAGTGATAAACGGAGAGGGGCAGGGTCTACTGACAGTAAGTCCAGCCACCAAAGTGAGGGGACTACTGTATACTATGTAATGTCAAGGGAGGGGCTCAGTCTATGTTACTGTAATGTTGTTCGCAAACCCATTCTATTTTTGCGAATTAGTAAAGGCGGTTTATTGGATAACACAATTGGTTTTTTTTTGCCAATAGCCTTTGATGTCGGCAACGCCTTTTTGATTTCATTTTAATAATTTCACATTTTTATGAATGCTTTTCCTGTGGATAATTTAAATATAGAAGCTGTATTTAGTATTTTTGCTTGAAAGTACATTTTCAAAGGATATAGCTCTGGCTCCCCCACAACTGAAAAAAGAACATGTCGTTATTATTACATATATACGAAGACATTGCCGTTCCCTTTGGGCCTCTAACTAATATTCTAATCTGGTGCCCAACTTTTTTAGGTTCCATAAACTTTAGTGCCCCCAGGTGGTCAAATGGAAAACAAGGAAGATAAAAGAGATGCTAATATTATTTATCACATTCTAGCTATGTAGTTCATTCATATGTTCAGATGGTATATATTGTATTTCTAAGGTAATCCCTGTATAAATATGTCCACAGAAAAGTCTTGGCGCTTCTAAGATCATTGCAGTGCTGCTTCTCTCCGTGGCATTGATGTTCATGAGGGAGTATTGCTTTATGTACTGCTAGCTTATTAGAGTGACTGACAATTGGTCCTAACTGGCTACAATTACTTATTATTCTATGCTTTAGAAAGCCAAACAAGGTACTCTGGAGTCCCTCTTGTTAGCATACATTTAATAATAAAGTCTTCATAGAGTCCTCCTAGTCAAAGTTTACCAAAAGGTCTGGAACATTTAGCAATCACCAAAACTTGCCAAAATGTGACAAAGTTAATGCTTGCATTTAGTTGTAAGTCAAATTGAATTCAGCCCTCAGTCAGTCAGACATTCCTATTTACATACACTGCTATCAGCCCGAGTAAAACATTTCCAGCCTAATTCTATGGCAGTTTTATATATTCCCAACAACATATATTTTTAAAAACATATACAATACAGTGTTTGGAAGCTATATTTTAAGTATTCAGAGTTCTACAATAAATACATTTCTCAATCCAACCTTGTAGAACAATTGTGTGTGTTTTGAAAATTAGCTTGAATATTTGAATACCATCATATTTATTCTCAATATGATTATTATAATTTTATTTGTCACTCAACCGACTTTAACTTGATAAGAAATAGAAGATCACGCTGCAGAAAGAAGTTGAGTGAGAGCTGAAGGAGACAGCATTAGACAGGCTGTGGACACACAGTTCATTATTTTTCCCTAAAGTAGCGCTCTTATAAAAAACAAATATGTTCTCCTCTGCATAACTCAGGAGCAGTTCATGTTATAGAGTTTCTCTGACTAACAATCAACGTTTTTTGAGTCAAACAGTGCATGAGCAGGTGAAGAATCTGTTATTCTATCATATTGTGCAGTCGGTTTTGAAGCATCCAAATACTGTAGGCATCCATTTTGTGTGTTTTGCTTTACCTTAAGGTGAACTGACAGATGGGAGTCAAGAACTCAACACCAGCAAATTCCAAGGCGGAAATCAATGCATGCTGTTAAAATCCAGAGGAAGGAAGGAGAAGGGACTGCTGCTGAGAGGATCTATACTGATCAGGGATATTGATTGCCTTGAGGAAAATAGAAACATGTAAAATAGAGCCATCATCAATTGTAGCCTTTCTTTTTATTCACTGTCTAAAATGGCTATGTACTGAATCACACAACTACTGATAAAGATTTTTTTTTCACATTGTCTCCCAGAACTGGTAAAGAATGAATTTCCTGAATTCAGCAATGTCTCCATGTACTGCATCGATGACCGAACACATGCTACCATTTGTGAGCATTGCCAGTAATTAGTATTTAAACAATATTTCAGCATTATATAAGAATGTATAGTACTGTGCAAAAGTCCTAGGCACCCATATAACATTCTGTACAGCTAAGATTCTTTCAAAAATAATTAAATGAAAGGTCCTAAATAAATGTACTATACATTTGACATTACATTTTAGTAATTTGGCAGAATAGTTAAAAACTGAATCAAATTAATAGTTTTTGTGACCACCCTTCGGCGTTAAAACTGCATCACTTCTCTCAGATGGCCAACGCTGTCCTGCAGTTCTATAAGAAAATCAGCAGGGAGCTTGTTCCAAGCATGTTAGACAACTTACCGCAGTTCCTTGCTTCTGATCTCAGACAGCCTTGATCAAGTTTTTATGTAAAAAGCAGTCAATTGCTTACAGTAATATGTTACTTTTTAAAATTAAATACAAAAATGTCTCTGTAAAATTTAATCTTTTGGAAAATGAATATTTGAAAATCTCAAATGTGTTGTTTTATACTAACATACACACAAAAATAAGCATATATATATAATAAAGTCTAGGGTACCTAAAACTTCTGCATGGTACTGTATATACTAATGAACTCTTTCAGATTTGTTTCATGATAATCTATCTTTTGTAATATGAAGAACATGCCATGTCACATCACAAGACCAGACTTATGACTTTGTGTGTGTGTGTGTGTGTGTGTGTGTGTGTGTGTGCATGTATGTGTATGTGTGTTAGAGAGAGAGAGAGAGAGAGAGAGAGAGATAATAATTGGTTCTCAATTCATGTTCTGGGACAGAAAAAAAACAACATGTAAATCACATGGTTACATGGGCTCTGTTGAATAAGTGCCAGCATAATATCAGATTATGGTTTGGACTGTTTATTTATTCATGTATCTGCAGTTTACAATGTATTTAATCATGAAGCATTATGATTTAAGACACAGCTGAAGAAACTTACAAAAGATTCATCTTAACATACACTTTATTAGGTATACCAGTAATTAGGTTCTGTTGTTTAAAAATAAATAAGTTATGGATGGCAGGTCAGTTGTAAATATCAGCAGGTTTGTTAATAATCCCATTTCAGGACCATTATAGTACAGTGAGAGAACACCAGTGAGAGAACACCAGTGTTCTTTAACTCCTATCTGTAGCACAGCCATGTCCGTAGACCATCTTTCATTAAACATATCCCCGTTTACAAATTGAACATGCACAAAGGTGTCCCCAAAGGTGCTCCAAGTGCAGTTTTAATAAAGTTGTATTTACTGCCAATGCTGACTGGCAGCTCCCATCATGTGAAAGCTTTATTGAGTCCCAGGTGGAGCCAAGGATGAAGTAATATTGACTTTGCCTCACAAGGCCTCAGCCATAGGGCAATGTTAAATCCTCTCTGGAGGGATTTCCAGGCTTGTCACTGTCCATAATCAATGCTAAACAGAGAATTGATTAATTTACTAATTAAAACTGGCCAACAGTTATTAACTGTTAATGTAATTGTATATGTACTGCATGTTTTTAAAGCTGTCCAGTTTTAAGAATGTCAGTCAAAAATCTGTAATTATTCTACATAATACAACTTATGGCATAACTCACTTCAAAGTATTGATTGAAATTAAATGATTCTTAGTTTTACTATATATATATATATATATATATATATATATATATATATATATATATATATATATGCATTCAATATTCGTATTGGTCTTCTGCTGCATATCCACTTAGAGGTTTGAAGCTCTGACCTCTCTCATTAACAATGTGTTTTTGCCTGCGGAACTGCTGTTCACTGGATTATTATTTTTTTTGCACCATTCTCTGCAAACTCTAGAGACTGTAATGAATGAAAATGCAAGGAGAGCATGCTAACTCCATGCAGAGAGGATCTGGCCAAAACCTCCTTCATGCAAGACATAAAAATACTGCTCCCATCAAGCAATTTTACTGAGTGCTAGTGTGCTAGTTAGGTTTCCCTCTGCAAAATACTGCACATCTTTGCACTTGTGTTTGCATTGTAAGTTTCTCTTGATAAGAGAATTACAACATGTGAGTAAAGTAAAGCAAAGTAAAGCAAGGATTATGATACACACATGGCTCGGGAAAACTCCTTCATTTTGCGGCCTGTAGGGGCGGCCTGAAGCATAGTGGTTAAGGTACATGACTGGGACACACAAGGTTGGTAGTTCTAATCCCGGTGTAGCCACAGTAAGATCCACACAGCTGTTGGGCCCTTGAGCAAGGCCCTTAACCCTGCATTGCTCAAGGATTGTCTCCTGCTTAGTCTAATCAACTGTATGTCGCTCTGAACTAGAGCGTCTGCCAAATGCCAATCATGGAATATGTAATGCTAGCCCTCAACATCTGACTGGACAGCGGGTATAGCTCTTCTTGCTGTATGTAAATGAAGAACGTGAAGCAAACCTAGGGTCGTAAGCAATATTGCACCATATTTATCATTGTTTCCTTCATGTAAGTATTTTTAAATACTATCCACTAGGCGTCACTGTTGTATAGCAGACCGTGCTATACAACGGCGATTGATTTTGCTTCGGAATTGCTGAAGTTGTTACAGTCTCACTCACAGGTCAAATTGGACTGATGTATATAATTTTGCCTTTATAACTGTCCATATTGATACATGTGTTATTATGTTCTCGTTAAAACAATCAAATGGACAGACCTTTGAAGGTAACCCACACTACCTGGATTTGTAGTTGAAAAAATTATGTATTACAAAACTCATTACAAAAACAGAATGTATGGATTTGATGCATTAACTCCATCTGATGCATTAACTCCAAACTGCAAAAAAAATAATCAGGTTATCTGTACTGCATTCAGTACTGGGTTCAGTGCACATGCAGGACAAAACGTTAAAAAGGGTTTCAGCGCTACTACAGGTGCGGAAAGTGTAGAAAAGTCTGATAATTTTCTTCTTGCGATATGCCTTTGATGTTTGCTGATCACGGTGTTCGTGTTGAAGATAATAAGCATGTTAGGTACCCCTTTTTTTAGTTTTACCTGCAGCCCTGAGGTTTTAATGTATGTAATTATTTGAAATGCAACTGCGACTTTAAGAAGGAGGTGTAAGGTACATGGATGACGGAGGAATAATTATCTGGAAGATGCTTCAAAATTCCTCCCCGTAGCCAGCGCGTGTGGTTGCTCGATGGGCAGTAAGCGTTCAATAGAGGAATTAACCGCGAAAGAGGATGATTTACGAGAAAACTTTGGATTTATAAAGTTCTGTTTTGAGGGGGCGACGTAGAATATTTATAGCTTAATACATTGGAAATCTCAAGAAATTAAAAAATAAAAAAGTAAATAAAATAGCTTCGCTGAATTAAATACTGGTAGACGCTTCAGTATTTCTTAATTGAACATTTCTGGTGAAATGTTTGCTTAACAGGGAACAGATAACGAAGCATAATACATTTTATAAGATCATTATTAATAAAAAGGTGGTCATTCTATAGTACCAAAATGACTTACGTGTTGTCATGCTTGGTATACATTTGGTTGATTGCGCTACCTGTAAAGGAAAGCGCGTTGACGGAAGACATTAACGTGCTGGTTATTTTGCCGAAAAACAACTCTTACCATTTTTCCATTTCAATGGTTGCGCCAGCCATAGATTATGCTAAGCAAAAGATGAAATCCGTTAAAGGACTCTATTCAGGACTCAATTTCAATGTCAATTATGAAAACTCTAATTGTGGCGACGAAGCACTCTTTCGTCTAGTGGACAGGTCTTGTCAAAAGAAGCCAGACTTGATTCTTGGACCCGTCTGTGAGTACGCGGCTGCGCCTGTTGCAAGGATCGCATCACACTGGAACATCCCAGTCATTTCGGCAGGTGCTTTGGCGTCCGGCTTCAGTTATAAGAAGGAATACTCGCACTTGACCAGAGTTGCCCCTTCTTACTTGAAAATGGCGGAGACATTCTCCGCAATGTTCCATCGCTTCAGTTGGAAGAATGCGTTTTTAATATATGAAGATGACATGGATCAGCGGAACTGTTACTTCACAATCGAAGGAGTTCACAATATTCTCAAATCCGTGAATGTCCACATAGATGCTTTAAATATTCACTCTAAAGATAACAGGGTGGATTCCGACGAAATCATCAAACTTATCTACGAAAGTGAAGGTAGTACCTTTCATTAAATATTTAGTTTAAAGTAAATTTAAATTTAAATAGAATGGTCGTGACAGTTTTGTCTTACGAACGTTAGAAGTTTTTCAAGTGGGAAGCTGGTGATTTGGTGCGTTGAAGAACAATTCAATAGGCTACCTAGACAGAATGATGTGTGTGTAATCCAGCCAATCGTTTATGGCTGTTATAATAATGTTATACATCATATCATGGTATACCCAGATACAGGGAACATTCAATAACCTATGCTGTAGTTTCAAAGAAGGTTCCACTGTAACGTTACAATTTAGAAGATCGTGATGTAAGAATGTTTTACTTCATCATGTCTTCAGAATGTTGTTCACATAATGTTCCCAAGATATAGTTCCTGCAGCATTCGGGAAACGTGATTTGCATCACGATATTTTTAGAACGCTGCTCACAGAACGTTCCCCAGTTGCACAAAAAAATAACATTCAGAAAAGCCCCAGAAAGCCTTACAAATGTAACTTTCTGGGAACTAAAACTAACAAGTAGTTTAAAATAACCAGGAACAAACTATGTTGCATGAGAATGTTAACAGGTGCCTTGCGTTTTATAAAAAATAAACATTAGGGTCCGGAAAATGAAAGCTCTGCGCATAGAACGGGCAGCACCAGTAGAAAGTGTGGTAGCTACCGAACCAGCACTATGGTAAACAATGATTTACTGCATGACACCGATGAGTACCCTAACAATGCACATTCGCTCGTTTCATGTACTGTAGTGGTGCATAAGTCTACTCCGCACAAAGAGTCCATGGAGACGCGAGTTGCAAAGAGTTACCCGATGTTCCTGCACATAACCGAGGCCTCCTGGAATTTCCCCTTTAAGGGGCACTGGTATTATCACCTTGGGCAGACTACAGTCTTGTTTAATTCCCTCTAAAGGTCAAATGGGAAATTTGTTTGCATTCCTAAGGGTAGATAAATGGAGACGCTCTTGGGAGTGTCCTTAAATGCTTAAGCCTGGTCTACTTTTAATAGTTCCATCAGTGGGTACAATTGGTGTATGATAAAAAAGGTAATTTCATTTCTGCATCAGATATCAAATCAGTGATTTCCAAATGAGGGCAAGTGTTGAAGGCATGTATATTTTGTTTGCATTTCACCATGACAACCTTTTAGACATGTAAACCAGTTCTCCTTCCTTTGGGGGAAATACAATTATTGGACAGACAGTTCAGTGTCTTACTTTTAAAAGAAGACATGTAGTATCCTCCCGTACTATTCCATAAGTGTATAGAAATGGCTTTTTTCTGCCGCCATGTTACAATGCTGAAATTGTTTTCATGGTACAATGGTACAGCATGGCAGACAGTGTCTGATGTAGTAGCCACTGTATGTTGTACTCTCAGTTTTCAAATTTAGAATTGGAATATAATCTAGAGATTTTTCACCTCTGCCAGTATTGTGAGGCCTGGCTTTTACCTGCCATGGCCCCTTTAAGAGCTGTGCAAAGCATTACAAAATCAGAAGTCATATTCATTGATGTAGTGATGGTCAGTAGGTGATGGTCTGTTTTCTCTGTTCTGAGGCCAACCATATATGTTATGAGCTAAAGGTGAAGCTGATCCCAGATCAGCACTCATGTCATTTTTGAATAAGGACTCGGGTTTGCACCTGAACTCCAAGCAGTCCTGTATGTAATTGAGTTTGTTCTCTTTTGCCAGTTATTATAATGTGTGCGGGGGCTGACATCATCCGTGACATCATGCTGGCTGCTCACCGCCGGAGACTGACCAATGGAAGCTACATCTTCTTCAACATCGAGCTCTTCAACTCCTCATCCTACGGTAAACCTGCTCCACTGCATTTTTACCCTGGTAACAGTGCAAGCATACTGTATTAAAATTTCAATACACCACCACAGTAATGACATTGCACCTGTTACAGATAACTTGTTATAATAAAGGAACTCACAAGGCAATTATTGCAAACAAATATCAAGGGTAAAGAGCAGAGAAAAAAATTTTTGCACAGCTGATCAGACTTTGCACAGGATCATTTCAATTTAAATGAATTTCTCAAAATGCAGTTAGTACTAATCAATATTGCAATAAACCAAAAAGACTTGACGTAAAGTAAATAATAAAATAATTATATTGGTTAAAGAGAGTTGTATAAGTGGGCTACATAACCCAAAACCCAACTCAAACAGGAAGTGTTTACTGGACTTACTTCATCTGAGGTCTTGTGTCTTTGGCATGTAGGGAACGGATCGTGGAAGAGGGGAGACAAATATGACATGGACGCCAAGCAGGCATATGCCACACTCAACACAATGACACTTATGAGGACCGTCAAGCCAGAGTTTGAGAACTTCTCAATGGAAGTCAAGAAGTCCCTCCAAAAAGCAGGAGTCCAACACTGTGACAGTGACAATGTACGTAAGTTCCGAAAATACATTAATTGAATTATTTTAAATGTAATTGTAATTCAGTCCTTTGTTTATGGATCACTTTGAGTTACCCTGTTAGTGGCTCACACTCAATACACAGAATACTGCTACCTATGTGCCTGCCCAGGTCTGCGTTCCCACCTAGGGTGGCACAAAGGCTAGGGCCGGCCCTGGTTGGGGGTGTCAGAAGGGAAGAGATCCAGAAGGGAAGTGGAGGATGGTGCTTGAATGTTAGTGTAAACTGATAAAAGCATGAAAGAGGGTTGCTGGTTATACAACTGCCTCCTAGTGAATGTAAAAATTCCTTAAGGATTTTGCGACAATTGTGTCACGCAGTTCCTGCAGGTTCTTCAGGCACACAATTAGTAGGCAGTATACTCCAAATGACTTACAAACCTTTTGAAAATGAATCACCGGCGAATATTGTGGTGAATACCATTGTCATTATACAAACTCGGTTTTATGTTACTTGCCACTGCTGGGGGGCACTTGCTTGTCCCTCAGATCATTGACACTCACCTGAATGCCATTGTGTCTCGTTATCTGTGTATGTACCCTCACTGAGCTCTTTATTATGTACGTATTAGACTTTTCTTTTCTTTCTTTACATATTGGTCTTCTGCTGCTGTAGTCTATCCACTTAAGAGTTTTGACATGTTGTGTGTGTTCAGAGATGCTCTTCTGCATACCACTGTTGTAATGTATGGTTATTTGCATAACGGTCACCTTCTTTCAGCTTTGACCAGTCTGGCCCTTATCTACTGACCTCTCTCATGAACAACACATTTCTGTGAACAGAACTGCTGTTTTTTGTTTTTCTCACCATTCCCTGAGACTGTTGTGCATGGAAATCCTAGGATATCAGCAGTTTCTGAGATACTCAAACCACCCTGTCTGCCTCCAACAATCATTCCAGGGTCAAAGTCACTTAGATCACATCTTCCCCTTTCTGACATTAGGTCTGAAAACTAGCTGAATGTCTTGACCATGTCTGCATGCTTTTATGCGTTGCTGTCACATAATTGGCTGATTAAATATTTGCATTAACAAGCTGGTGTACAGGTCTAGCTAATAAAATTATCACTGAGTGTAGTCGGTCTGTTTCCATATAATCTTTGCTACATTGTTATGTGCCCTACTTTGTGCTTGCCATAATCTCCAGCAGTTTTCTCCTGTTACCTGCCCCTGTGTTCTGCTTGCCTGTTTCTCATGCCCTGTTCGTGTGTCCGGTTTACCTGTTCCTGTTTACCTGCTCCTGTGTTCCTGGTTTGTGTCCCATCCTAATGTAAACATTTTTGTGTTTACATTAAGACACAATGAACCAGTGAAGATATTACAGCCATTTAATTTTCAGATTAAAAATAAGCAACCTTACTTACTTCTAAGATCTTATTGTTTGGATACCAATATAACTGAAATCCCTATTCAAGGTGGTAAAATGAAAGTTGGAGATACAGGCAAAGCCCTCACTCAAAGTCTGTCACTCACACATAGCACTCTTACTGTACATTGAAATTTAAATGTACATACAGTAAGAGTATTGAGTATTGTGCAGTATATAAGTGGCATTGAAAGGTAGGTCAGTGTGCTGGGTTCTTCAAATATTTACAAAACAAGGTTGAATTAACACTAATTTTTCTAAACCTCTTTGTGGAAGAAAATTCTGTGTTTGGTTAAGAGACTAGCAATGTGGCTTATTTGTTTTCTGCTTTCTGTTTAAGGAAACTATTAAGGCATGCCCCACATACTGCATGGGCTTACTGCTTAAGATCCACAAGGTTATTGTTGATCAGGTTAAACCCATATGTCTCTCTTTCACAGCTCATGTTTATACCTGCGCATATTTCCTACATATTTACTTGACATTTAGAAATGAAATGCTGGGTTTTGTGCAATCGACAACCATATATCTGCTGTACAGCACTGTTACTTGCTTGTGACTGACATCATTACAGGAGTTCAGGTCACAGCTTGCTGTAAGTGCCCGGAGCACTCAGGGTTATTAACATGTCTTGTTATTCCACTAATTGTGGAATACTGCATTGTACCTGAAAGCATTTAAATGGCTTTGAGTCTTCATGAAATTATTTTTTTGCAGGGCAAATTACGATGTATCTTAGTAACTTTAAATAAACATTCCATCGTTACATGCTTCAACAACTGTGACCTTGCATAAAATATGAGTTAATCCTCTCCTCACAGCCTGTTTGAAAATCATGACCAATGTAATAATTATTGGTTCCCACTAGAGTTCCAAGGCTGAAATATGCATTCATTAAATCGTTTACTGATTTACCAGCAGCAGCAGATGTAGCAATTGTATGCATCTATTAAGGAACTGTGCTTGAAGCTTGAGGTTGCAAATTCAAGTCTAAAGTGGGGCATTGCCACTGTGTCCTTCAAGAACTTACTTCAGGTTCATTTCTCTGGTTAATATGCTGCTGTGTCATATGGAGAAATTTAGCTTGGATGGGTCTTTACCTTGATTGATGCCTTGAAGTTACTGTCAAATCATGGATGATTGGTTCTCCTTCCACTGTAAATTCTAAATATAAAACTCTTTTTTTTTTCTGTTTGCGTATTTGTAATTTCTATGGATTCTGCTCTCCGCCCACACCATGTTTTGATGATCTCTCCATTTGCACTGGGCAGGCTTGTGCACTTTCACACACTGCAAAGCGTGTATCCAAGTAACAGCATCCTCCCCCATGTCAACCACAACTATTCATGTAGTGCATTCAGAAGAATACAAATACAATCTTTGTTAAAATGGAACATCTTGTTTGTTGATTGTCTTTACTTATATTACATATTTAATATCCAGATCAGAATGTAAAAATCTGCACAGGTTTTGCAGATCGTGACAGTGGCTCTTAGGTAAACACAACATGCATTTAATATGCACAACTCCACTTTTCAAATGCCAATTCTACTGATGCATTATTAATAAATATTCACACCCCAGGCTGGCAACGGATGTATTATTTTTTCACTATTGCATTTGAATAACCGCTTCTTATATTCCACCACTGTCTGTTGGACTTACTGGTTGCTACTTATTCTCAAATGTGTACTTTCATCTATTTTTTGACTGCAACTGTGACTTTTCATTGTTGTGAAGAATCCTGCATGAAAAGGGAGCCCACCCTAGTGTATCCAATTAAAGGGAGACACTGGTCGCTGATCATTTCCTCATTTGCTAAGACAGCAAGTTCCAGCTCATTTGAATTTCAGACATTTTGCAAACATGTTCTGCCATGAGCTGGTGGGTGGAGAGGATCCATTGAGTGAGTGTTGCTTTACTAGTTAACCCCTATGCTATGCACTGTAGATGATTCATCATGTACCGTAGAGTGTACACCCTATACATGCATTGTTCTTTTTGATGTTATGTTGGGTGGCTTCTGAAAAAAAGAGGCAAAAAGGAAACTTGTTATGCATGATAATATAGAGAAACAGAACTTCAGTCCCACTAACATGCTATTATGCTTTTTTTCAGGTCAATATTTTTGTAGAGGGGTTCCATGACGCTTTGCTCCTGTATGCTCTGGCCATTGTGGAAGTCATGCAGAATGGCTCCAACAAGACTGATGGAGCACAAATCACACAATGCATGTGGAACAGAACTTTTGAAGGTAAAATATGGAGCGATCTGACATCTTTTTTACAATTTACCCCACAACAATGAAACAGTGTCAGTACAGTGCCATTCTAAATTTTGGGTCACCTTGTCTTTTTCTGCTTTTTCTGATTTCATATTTTATTTTCTCTGTTTATAATCAAACAATTATTATCATGGATACCTTAAAGCACAGGCTCATAGCATTTATCAAATGGCATTTTTGTACATGTTGGCTTCACTATGTAGTAATTATAGCAATTTTTATATGTAGTCCCCCATTTCAATATTTGAGGCAAATTAACATAATGTCAAATAAAAGAGTGTGTCAGATGTTTTGTACTTGTTTTTGTTGTTTTGTATTTGGTTGTATGTCCTTTGCATGTCATGACTATCTGATGTCTGTGACCCATCAACATCATCTGCATAATTTACAGCTGAATTTAGTCCCACCCCTCAATTCCCATAGAGATCCATTCAATTGCAAAGAGTTTATTATTACTTGTAGGACCTGAACATAAGATATCCAGACTCTGGTTGTTGATGGGTCACAGACTTCAGGAAGACATGGCATGTAAAGGATATACAACCAAATATGACTCTTTTATTTGACATTATGTTAATTTGTCTCAAACATTGAAATGGGGAACTATATTACAAAAAGTGCTGTAATACTACATGGTGAAACCAAAATGTATAAAAATACCCTTTAACAAAAGAGTCTGAGTCTGCAGTTTGACAGACAATGGCAGAGAAAATAAAATATTAAATCAGAAAAAGCAGAAAAGGACAAGGTGTATATAGTCCGTATCAGTGGAGAAAAAGCATTTAGTGAAATGAGCTAAACACAACTACAGTACAGCCCACTACAATACATTCACATTCTGCTTTGTTTTTGCATGTCCTGCATCTGTGGGAATTTTGTTCAATTAACTGAACTGTTCAATTACCTGTTCAATATAGAGCCATCTTAACAATGACACAGCAATCTAAATTCTCATCACTGGCTCACCATCAAATGGCCTTGGGATTCCATATTTTCTCTTCTGAAATTAGACTAATCCATTGACATCCAAAGAATGTCATTTATCTCTGTATGTGTTGTTATCATATGTCCTTAGTGCCTATGAATGGCTGTGATTTTTTTAGAAATTCCAATCCCCATACTCCTTCATTGTTGTCATGTGGAGGCTATGCTCTTTGACTGCTGTTGGGGGAGTGAGCATCATTTCAGCCTCACTCATTGAGTGCTGCTGATAAGAAGAATGGCTTTTTTTACTGCTGGCTGAATATCTGATTATCTGAAGGGTTCTGTTGCCAGCTCACAGTGTGAAATAACATTGCTATGTTCAGCTAGGTCTTCAAAAATAGGATCACATTTTCTTGTCAAAAGAAATAATACTTAAAAAATGTCAAGAATTTAGTAACACCAACGCAAGGATTAAATTGCAATTTCTGGAGGCAATGCCAACAAAAACGCCTGGAGATGGGTGTGATTTCCTGTTGTATTGGCCATTAGGAATGTGTTGACTCTTCTTCTCCTTTTCTTTGCAATGTGCAGGTCTTGTTGCTAATGGATTTTCTCATTCTTTATTCTTTTGCACAGGCATTGCAGGCCCAGTGTCCATAGATGCCAATGGTGATAGATTTGGGGATTTTTCTGTCATGGCCATGGTCGACCATGAGGCAGGCACCTACGAGGTAAATACATTTTCTGCAATGTTGCTGCAATGGAGAGTACAAACATGAAGTAGTGATCTTATAACAGTGTACATAAAACTGTATGGACAATGACTATACAATGTGTGTACAGTGGTGGGAAGAGGCCAATTTTATTGACTCCTGGGACCAGTTGCGACAGGCTTAAAAGCATTGGAAGTATTGAGTCAGATGGTGCCTTCCCTAATCAAAAATAAACCTGGTCTTAGCTACATCTGGCATAAGTAATGCATGTTCCTGTGATAAGCTAGTAGCAATAACAGGTGCTGTGCACTGCCTGTTGCCAAGTTACACATTTGCTATGTTTGCATATTTAAAAATACCAATGACACAATAAAACAAAGAGCCATTAACTTTGCAGATTTAGTCAGAGAAAACAGTCCTGTCGACTGGTTGCTATGCGGATGACAGGACAGGCTGAGGATTTCTGGTCCTAAGGACTGCAGTTGCATAGATAGCCTGGAGAACACTGAAACACACACTTAAATATAGTATGTGGGGCAATCATGCCTAAATTGATGCGCTACAATTTGCCCAGGAAAATATTTCCCATGTTTATATATTTTCACTCAAGCAATTGAAATCTGCCTCTCCATTAAGGGATATGACAGGGACAGGGAGTTCTCCACAACTGTTCAGGTCCTCGGGCATGTTCCTGCTTGTGTCTATGAAAGTGTATCATATGATCTTCAGCAAAATGAATATTTTCTTTAAGGATATCATTTTCCATTATCATTGAGTAACTTATTTCAGGCGACAACTTAGCTACTGAGAAATGCTTCATTGTACAAGAATATTACATTACATGTGAATTAAAGCCTATGCTGGGTGCTGCACACAAGTGTTAGATAATCATTTACTGAGATGCCGGTGCTAGCAAATGACAATGTATCTATTGTGTGAATCCTTGTCCTTTCAGGATGTCATTAACTACTTCGGCATTAATGGAAGTTTTCAGATGCTGCCAAGATTCAACAATGACCGGTTCACTTTGAGAGAGAGACACCTAACCCCAATGCCAGACTACTCCAACAAATCATGTAAAGTCCCAACAGTTTTATTCCCTGTCTGTGTCGAGTCCGTGTTCACTCTGCTAACAGACAGAACCGACTCACTGACTGTCCATTGCCTG
Source organism: Conger conger (assembly GCF_963514075.1). Classification (NCBI taxonomy): domain Eukaryota; kingdom Metazoa; phylum Chordata; class Actinopteri; order Anguilliformes; family Congridae; genus Conger; species Conger conger. The sequence continues at coordinate 38,113,215 of NC_083771.1, forward strand.
ATCCAAGCCCAAAATTAAATACATCATTAATTTTGTTCAGTTGCTTGCTTAAGAGTGTGAGCATCTGCACTGAGACCCTGTCCAAAAAGAAGATTATAATTCAACATTTATGGAATTGAAAAACATTTTTTTAATAACATTTACAAGCTTTTCTGAGTGCTCATAAGATGCTCATTACTTGTTTTAATCATTTTCATTATTTTGTTAAGAAAATGCCTTGTCTCTGTTTGTGTGATCAACAGTCCAGTAAGTCAGAGCTGACAGCTTTCTTTCTAACAACTTTCCTTGTTTTTCCAAGCAGGTGGACTAGGGGTGTCTGCTGTCACTGGTATCATATTTGGAGCACTCCTGGGGGCCGCATTACTTATAGCATTCTATTTTTTCAGGTTAGTATTACATAAAATAATACAAATTGTAAGAATTCCAAATAAAATACACTCACAAAACAGGGAAAATACTCAGTGAGCACTTTATTAGGTATTAATTACTTTTTTATATATTTTTTATTTTAGACTTATTGTTATTATTATATACTTCTGCTGGTGTAGCCTATCCACTTGTGTGTCAGAAATGCTCTTCTGCATACCACTGTTGTAATGTGTGGTTATTTGCATTACTGTCACCTTCCTGTCAGCTTTGACCAGTCTGGCCCTTCTCCTCCAAGTGTTTTGGATGTTTTTTTCACAGCATTCTCTCTGAGACTCTAGAGACTGTTATGCGCAAAAATCCCAGGGATCAGAAGTTTCTGAGATACTCAAACTACCCTGTCTGGCACAAACAATCATTCCACAGTCAAAGTCACATAGACATTTCACAGTTGATCGCAGTTGCTGCCACATGATTGGCTGCTTAAATATTTGCACTAACAATATTTGTTTGATGCCAAAACAAGTGTTTCTATTTTTTACAAAGATAAAATCAAATTACTGAATATATTGGGAAGGGTTTTTTCCCCCATACAGAATCATAAAAGGTCCCTCAAATTCTTTGTTGTCAAAAGACAAATGTATGGTGCAGGACAAATGGATGCTATAAATTACACATAACCATCAAATATTCCATGTCTCATCATGGGTGTACAATCATGTTTGCTCATGTTTATCAAGGGTGACAATAATTTTGGAGGGCTTTGTATATTTTACTACACCCTCTCTCCTTACTCCAGTGAGTAAAAAATGACTTCTAGTAAGTTTTCAGAAAGCACCTGCCTTTCTTCAGATCACGAGCTGCACACTTGGGTTACTATGGAGCAAGCTTGAGCTTTCTACTAATTATGAAAAAAAAACTTGGAATGGGGAAGTGGTATTTGTCACAACGTTTGGATACTTTTGGTGAGGCCAAGGTTCAATCATCAATATTATTTTTCAGGAAGAACTACAGGATAACGATTGAGAGACGGACTTCACGTGACATTGGGAAGCACCGACAGCTGAGGGAGGACTCCATCCAATCAAGCTTTTCCACAGCATAGTGTGCATAAAATGGCCGTCTGTGTTTCTGCTCCCTTGGAAATGTGTCACGGGCTTGTGACCAAAGCATGTTGACTGATTCCAATCATTTTAAATGTAATTCAGAAAATATTTTTCCCCTTTCTTAAACTCAGGAAAGTCATCAATCTCGTGCAAAATGCAGGGTATTTCCCCCCCTTCACGTGAATGGAGGCTGCTTCCTTATTTGTAGTGATGGGAGAGGGAACCTTTGAGGCCTCCATGATGTATGTTATGTGCCATCAGCTAAAGATCTCTGTACTTAAGATTTGTGGGATGGTGGTATGCCAGGTCCATCCATTCTACAAAGCTTATGTTATTTGTGTTACGGTGCTGCTTGGCACATACGGAACAGTAACATATCCAGGATGGCTGCAGTGTCTGATGGTTTTTGGTGCATTTTAAGATTGAAATGCTTCATTAAGTCACTGCTTGGCTAAAGAGCCCACTCACCTTGTTCCTGATGGTTCATTTGGCTGCTGACTGGAAGGAAATCCCAAAAACGTGTAAATCCTTCTCATTTTATTTTCTGATCCCAGCTTTATTTGATAAGAAAATATAGGAAATCATGTTCAAATATTTTCAAAAGGATGTACCCATGCTACTTTGCATTGATAATCGCCAATAATTGTGCAATCCCTTGAAAGGATGGGCAAACCAATACCATCTCACACTGTACATAAGGACATTTAACACTTACATTGATTAGCGTGTTTGATTTAATGATACATTTTTATATAAACTTAATAAACTTCTTGTGAAGCTGTGTTATTCCACTGCATGTTTCGGGTGCTTTGCCCAGTGATCACCTTTGGAGAAGAACAGTCATCAGCTTCCGAATGCACTCGGACGGGTTTCTGTTTAAATATACATTTTGATAAAGGCAACACACTGTTATGTTTAAAACTACTTCACTTTTGAACATTTTTCGAAGCTATTGTGTCTGTCCAGAGGCAGATCATGAAATGAAAATGTATACTTTATCTATAATATAATTTTGCGTATATAGTATAATAGTATTTATTTGCATATACCCGCTTCATTTTACAAGCATGCAGTCTTAATTACTGGCTTGAACTGTGTATGTTTTCTTTCTTGAAATTGTCCCTAAATTTTTTCAAGGGATGATAGGCTGTTCAGTTTTCTTAAGCATCGATTAAATTCTGTAGTTTTGGTTTTCACATAATGTGGAGGCCTGTACGTCTATAATTGGGTAATAATTGGCCCTTAAACAGCATTTTATGAGGCAAAAATGCAATAGAAATATTATGGTAATTTTATCAGACTTTCAGTGTTTTAGGTGTAGTTAAAATGTTAATACCATTTTGCTTATGAATTTGTAAAAACGTGAATTGATAGATATTTTCAAGGAGTTTCAGTGGAGTTGAATTAATCATAACTCTTTTACTTGAAAACCTTTGAGCTGAGCCAAAAGCCTATTTTATACATAGCCATGAATTTATACACAATGATCGCTTTATTAGGTAGACCTGCGCACCAGCTTGTTCATGCAAATATTTAATCAGCCAATCATGTGCCATCAACTAAATGGTCAATAAGCTGGTTTGCAGACAAGTGTCAGAATGGGGGGAAAATGTGAGTTTCTCTAGAGTTTGCTGAGAATGGTGCGAAAAATGAAAAAAAATCCAGTAGGCATCAGTTCTGTGGGCAAAAACACATTGCTAACGAGACAGGTCAGAGGAGAAGGGTCAGATTGGTCAAAGCTGACAGGAAGGTGACAGTAACGCAAATAACCACACATTACAACAGTGGTATGCAGAAGTGCATTTCTGAACACAATGCATCAAACCTCTAAGTAGATAGGTTACAGTAGCAAAAGACCATTAAGTCTAAAAAATAAGTCTAATAGATACCTAAAAAAGTGTTCACTGAGTGTAGTTTCATGGCTAAGTGTGTCCATTAAATCATGCTTTGTTGTACCTTCTTTGTGTGATTGTATTAAGTATATACAAAGTCAATAATACTATGCCACTGGCATGAACTTCAGTGTTTTGTTGTTTTGTTTAAGTATTGTTTATTTGTTACAAACACCCTGGAGCTTTTGTTTGCTCCATAAATAATTAAGTAACCAGTTTGACACATTATTGTTTTGCATTCTTTGTATATTCAAACAATATTCTTTGAAGAATAAACCCTGTCCACAATACTCAAGGCATGTGCCCCCCAGTACAGTTGTCAAAAACTGTACTGAGGAACAAATCAGTGATCAGAAAAATTGTAGGTAGGAAATCAGAGGAACAGCATCTATCAAAGCATCTTACAACTTATGAAGCCTAAGCATGTTTGTTCCTAAGAGACTGCATTTTGGGTGAAACCTTGCTGACATCCAGCTCTCAGAGAAGCTTCTGGGAGGTCTTGAATGTGTACTTCAGTGGTTTGGAGTAGCAGAGATTAAGCGCTACTAAGATTCTGTCTGTGGCGAGGTGAGGGTTGTAAACCGTGAGCTTGGCGAGGGGGAGGTTGGAGTTTTATTGCCCTGCTTTGCAAATAAGAGACTGGTAAGTAAAATGCTGTTTTGCAGTTTTATTATGTGAAAGTTTCTTGTGTTATATAAACATGAACATAGCAATAATTTGAGATGCCAATGACTCAACCACAAGGGGGCAAAGTTGATAGGGTTACACACTGGAAAGCGAATGTGACTATCAGATATTTTCCTGTCTGACATTTTGAGCTAGTGAACGTTAGCTACACTCTAAAAATTGACTGGGTTGAAAATTACCCAAATTACGTACTTTTTTAACAGACTGCTGGGTAAATATGGGACATAAGGCATACTGGGTTTATTTAACCCAGCAACTGGGTTAAACCTTTTTAACTGTTGGGTTGATCATTTTACCCATGCATTGATTGAAAATAAGTAATATTGCTGGGTCAAATCTTACCCAAACATTCGGTTATTCCATGTGTCATCGCAATCACTACTAATGATTCATTTTGTTGCATGTAATGTGTTTCAGTACAGTAACTATTCAGACAGAAATAACCCCTTAAAAAATGAACAAACAAATAAACAAATCAGTATAACATAACAATTTGTTCTAAATTATTAAATATTTTCCCTTGGTCTTCTCAAACCTGTATACTTCCCACCCATGTGGCTCTCAGATAATTCATGTGGTTCCAGTTTGTGGAATGAATTTAAACAGAATATGTTACTAAAATGTCACTAAAATATTCATTACTGTCCTCTCAAAAATGGCATCTACTTGGGTTCACAGACAGACGTGCAGGAAATACATTATTTCTGTTAAACAAATGTCTGGTTATCACACAGTATACAAATAACCTTTATTTATTACTTATTTCCATGCAAATAGTTACAGCAGATAACATTTAGCTTAGTCATTTGTATTTGGTTCACTGTCGGAATTTTTTAGCAGAAAGGATTTCAACATTGCCATTAATTAACACCTCTTTCTAAAGTGTTGGAATACTGTTCACCTCAATATATTAAATTGTCATTTTTAATCCCAAGGATGAACAGTTTATATGGTGTTAAAAAAAACTGAGATTTGGACTGTAGAAAGGAGGTAACCATATAATGTTTATGGTAAAAAGGTAAAAGTGAAAGAACACAAGGCACACTTTTGATGGATGTGGTTTCCAATCAGTTTATTTGGTGCATGGGTCCTGTTTTCTACAGTCATGGCTGAAAAGAATAACACATGAGAACAGAACTGACAGCTGGAATTGATTTTACCGGCAAATGTTATAGCCTCCTGCCTGTGGCTGCCCTTTCTCCTTATTTACGACAGACAACTTTTTCATTTTCAGAAGGACTGCAATTTGAAGACAAGTAGCTCCTTTGTTTTCTTTGTTCAATGTTCTTATTCTGCACCTCTGGCCAGAGTTGTTTTTTGCCAGAGATGTGGCATGTGCAAAACAAATTCAATTGTAACTCAGCCCTGACCTGGTGATGAAACAATAATGGCATGCTATTTGCACACTGTCTCCTTACACTAGTCTCTAGAGTTCTCAAGGAATGATGCAAAAAAAACAAAAAAGAAGAATGGCCAGACTGGTCAAAGCAGACAGGAAGGTGACAGTAACACAAATGACCACACACTACAACAGTGTTTTGCAGAAGAGCTCTCTGAACACACACACATCATAACTGCCAAATGCCATTAATGTAATGCAACATTAACGGATAAGTGGATAGGCTACAGCAGTAGAAGTAAAAAAAATGTCTAATAAATACCTAATAAAGTGCTCGGTGAGTGTAGTTTCACAATTATTAAGGATGCGATTGCATCGTTCATTCAGTTAAAGCATTTATGTTCCGCCACAGTATTAACATTAATTTGACTACCCACAAAATATATATATTTTTTAAAATGTTACTTTAATTACTCAATCCCCCCAATGGTGAACATTTATCTGTCAAGAACACCTGCATGTTGGGTTATCAGGTACGTATGCTTAATCAGAAACAGCAGCTAGTCCATAGATCCAAAATGATTCCAACATAGAATGAACTTTTCCTCCCACGCAGCTGAGGTCGCCATAGCAACTGCAATACCTCAGTGGCTCTTCACACTTCTGCCTGCACCCTCTTAGGGAGTTCAGACATTATTCAGTCACAATGCAGGAGCAGGCCACCCTGACCGCAATATTACACATTACACAGTTCAAGGAGGTAGATATTTTAGCCTGTTAATTACAGCATTGCACAATGAATCATGCCAAAATCCTAAGGACTATTAAGACCCTTAGCTGGCCTCAGCTGAAGTGAAAGCAGAACTTGCTCTATGATCACTGATCTATTGCATGATAAGGCTGAATGCAATTTTATTATCGTCTTTTAAGCATTTTCAGTATTAATATTGTCCATAAAGCCTATCATGTTTTCCAGCTTAGTGCTAAGCTAGTGCTTAGTGCCTCTCATTAAGAATAGTAGGTTTGTGAATGCTGAAATCATCCATCCATCCATTATCTGAACCCGCTTATCCTGAACAGGGTCGCAGGGGGGCTGGAGCCTATCCCAGCATACATTGGGCGAAAGGCAGGAATACACCCTGGACAGGTCGCCAGTCCATCGCAGGGCACACACACCATTCACTCACACACTCACACACTCATACCTACGGGCAATTTAGTCTCTCCAATCAGCCTAACATGCATGTCTTTGGACTGTGGGAGGAAACCGGAGTACCCGGAGGAAACCCACGCAGACACGGGGAGAACATGCAAATTCCGCACAGAGAGGCCCCGGCCGACGGGGATTCGAACCCAGGACCTCCTTGCTGTGAGGCGGCAGTGCTACCCACTGCACCATCCGTGCCGCCTGCTGAAATCATGAAAGAACAAAATTATTAGTAATCACACAGGTTCCAGAGTGCACAAGTTCAATAAAAAAATAAAACATGTGTCCATGCATAGTTTGTGTATTGGCCCCTGCTGTTCTTGATCACTGTTCTTGATATTTGTGATCACTTGCTTTGTCACGTTTTTGGAAGGTGAATAGTGCTAGAATACCTCTGCTATCTCTGAGTCTGTGCTTGGTTTTGATTGCCGGTCCCATGACATGTGGATTAATGCTTCAGACTAGCCTGTCTTTCCCGATAATATGATACTTAGCAGCATGCAGCCAAGTTACTCAGGTGACAATACCGATGATTAATGTGAGTCCTGACAGGGGGAACCAAGCAAGGCTTTAAGACTGAGGATGAGATTTCCTCAGTCAGTCCAGTGCCAGTAACTGTAATCGAGAAATATATTATATGAGGTGATAAGTGACTGTTTTAAATCAAGCCAAGCCTTTTATTTCAGTTTTAATTAGCTGTGCCAAGGTGTGACATTTAAATTCTGACAGAGAGAAGCTTTTTTGGTGGACTAATAGTTAATTCCAAGCAATATTAAACAACCTTGCTCATGGCTGAATGACTGGCACCTCAGAAATGACGAGTATGCTACAACAAGATAGTTCGCAGTGGGAATGTAAACATGCTGCCTTTTAACGTATTCATTTTAAATGAGGCTGAACACTGACAGGCTAGCTGTCCGTTTAATTTATGTTGCCCGTGTTTGCTCGGTTCAGTCGGTTGCATCTTTTAAACCAAGTATGAAGCAGAATAATAAAGAAGGTATTCCTTCATGTGTTTGACTTATCTGTCCATCAGTCAGTCTTTATCTGCATTTAGGTCTGATAAAAAAGAATCAAGGCTTTGCTCCTATAGCATATTGTCACTCTCAGTTTTGCATGTTTAAACCATTTCCCCAGTGCTCTACTTACATTGTTCTTAACTTTGCAAAGTGCCCAGTGGGTCAAAGTGGTTAGTACAATTGCGACTGCCAGCTGTGGACAAAAATCCCTGGCCATGGCAGCCTCCGGAGAAAGGCATTCATTTGCAGGGTATCTTCACCTCATTCCTCACAGTTAAGTAAGTACTGCAGCTGTTGCACAGCGTTTCAGTGGGGAAATAGCACATATCATTCCTGCACCCCTTCAGGAACAGGTTATCAAGCTGAGCGTAGTGTGATACCTCTGGTTTGTGGCGGATACTGCAGTGACAAAAGAAATTACAATAATGGGGAATAAAACGTTATTCCCAAAGAATTATCGGTAATATTTGCAGAGTATGGATATTGGCCCTAACTCTGCCTTATTTTACTTAATTTGCTGGGTCAAGCCCAGATTGTTCAGCCTTCAGTTGCTTCAATTTAATTTTAAACATCTTCAAGAGTCACCCAGAAATGAGTGACCTACGTGCATGTTTCATAGATAAATTATCAGGCTGTCACGTGAAGGAGAGGTGGAGGCATAACTGTGTTCAAATACTGGGTTACCTGTGGACAGTAGAAGTCAAGTAATTACAGATGCTAAACTCAGAATAGCACTAGTCCATTCTATCCCTCATGCCCGCTGTTCATCAAGCAGATAGGATTTCACAATCCCTTCGCAGAGCTCGGAACACAACTTATGCTAATGACACACGCTAGCCCCGATGGTTGAATTATAGGACAATATGGGTAATAGTCACAGTTACAAAGACTTTAGCAGAAGAAATGCAATAACAGCAAATAACAGATGGTGTCTCTGATACCTCACAAGTAATTGATTCAAACATTGAAGGCAGACATGCAGGTACATGCATTCCTTGGAAGCATTATCGTTGGATTTCATGGTGTTTGTAATTTTATGGTATTATTAGAATGAGATCAAGCCCAAATGCAGGTGTAGAACTGCTCTCACGTGTGTCAAGCATCTGGTGAGGGTATGGGAGTGGGATAGATCAACACAGAAGGGAAATAAACAACTTTAAAAGGGCCAGTCAGCACTGTAACCTCCATGTTTGCACTTTTATTCCTTCACTTTGTGGGGAAAATGTAACAATAATGTCAACATTCCTCCATCTTCATTTTGACTTGCCCTGGTGTCAAAAGATAATTCTATTCTCATGGATCCTGACATAGAGACTTGCTACAAAATATTTTGTGTGTCTAGAACGTGAAGGCTGTGAACACCATTTTCCACAAGCGAAAGGTGATGAGGTGCAGTAGTTAAAACATTAACGTGATGAACTGTAGCAGATCAACAGCCCTCTCTCGTAATCTTTTCCCCTCTTAATTATTCTGTTGATATGTGGAAGTTTCAAACTGTCCAGCAGCCAGGGTCTTCACATTCCTTAGCTGTTATTCCAAAGCAGCTGGCTTCATAAACATAATTTATTTCCCCTTTATATTGCTTGAATGAGTACTCCTTAGACATGCTAGCGATAGTTTTTAATGAAAACCCTTTTAGTGTAATCACTATAACCACTGAGGCAAGTCAAGTATTAATTAAAATTTTAATTGCACAATAAAATATAAAAGTCTATGTACGATGCAGTACATAAATCAGGGAGTGAAAAGTTGAACTCTGAAGACCCTTGTGGTTTGCTGAATATTATGGGTCACAGTTTTTTTTAGGAAGAATGATTATAATGATAACATTATCTAATATAATTAGGACATAATTATAAATAATGATGAAATAAAAGAAACTTGGAGGAAACTTTTTATCTTTGAATTCATTATAAAATGGGTAGCTCCTCTCCTGAATGCTGATTGGTCCAGGACAGTCCAAGATTTAATGTTTATTTTCTTAGTAACTGCAAGGCTTTCAAATTAATGATATTTCATCACTTCACCTCCTGTTATTGCTGAAACATGACTGACAGATTATTATTATCCTTTTGAAGAAACAAAATCTCTCATGCCAGACACAGCAGGTGAAAGAATTTGCTCTCCCTGTGGTAAGATGGCGGTACCCATCACTCAACATGTCTCCACCCAACAGCATAGGGGATACAGGTATTCCACTGTGACTAAAGAGCTAGAAGCTGAGATAACAGATTTCATTTCTGTCCATTAGCCATATTTCCTCTATCAGTTTACTGACTTCTGAAAGTTTGTTTTTTTATGCCTGGGGAGGAAGTACCATGCCCTTTGAGTACCTAGAATCTTTCTGATGCTTTTCTATCGCAAGAACAAACATTACTGAACAATCTGAATCTTAATCTTATTTTGTGCAACAATTCAAATGTATCTATCTTGGCATACATACCTACAAGCACACACACACACACACACACACACACAGTTTATATTTCACATAACTCTTGGTATTACCTGAATCAACACTTCTCTGGAAGGAATACTAACAAGCTAAAGAAACCATTTATTCTGCTACCTTAACTTTAATGAAAACTAATTGTCTTCTTTGATGTATGCATTCAGCCTAAATTAACATAAAATATTTAGTATTGCAAATTGTCTTTTCCTCTTGGTGCATCAAAAGCATTTCTGTTTTGAGGATGTATAAAATTCCATGGTAATAAAATGACATACTGAACATTTAATGTATTGGGTTTTCAGCTGTGCCTGAGAATTTTGAAAGAATTGATTGTGGACCCTGATGTTCATGTTTTATATAATGAATGTCTCTGATCTCCAAGCAACTCCAGGTTTTCAGAAGGAGATCATTAACAGCATGTTTTTGACTCTCAAAGCTAATTATCTAGTAAAATTATCATGTTTTATTCACACATGTTCCAAATCTAAGAGGCGTTGTATCTCATAATCATTGTTCCGTGTAAAAATAAAACAATGCAGCCACCACCAGCTGTTACATGAATACTGTTCATGATAAAAGGTAACAAAAACGCACCAATGACAATGAAGCAGTGTAATAGTGCATGTAATTCAAGTCATCTTATATCATGCTTGATAATATCTATTGAAATATAACAAAGGACAATCATCAAGCATTTTCCACAGTTTTCCTAACACAAAATAACTGTTGTTATTAATCAGTCACATCCCTTTTAAAAGTTTTATGTCATACTTTGCTGCTCATACTGCTGATGCACCAAAAGCACAGAACACAGATGTTTTGCCATCAATCATTAAACATAATACATATCAATAACGGAAAGATGAGTAAAGACCGAGGGGAAATATAGTGTTACAACTAACATGACTAAAAAGAGCCAACAAGTGCATGAAAATGCATGTCACGGTGTAACAACAGCTGCTTGAGATGTTGACATGACTTAATACACAATGAACAAAGCATTATGAGTGAAGAATAGACTTACCATGGTGCAGTAGTGTTCCCGACTAATTTTCGCTTGCCACATATGTTTATGAAATTCAAAGGAAATTCAATATTTTGGCTAAGACAGAGTGCTAGCATACTGTAGCGTTACTGTCATTGGTAAGATTGATGCATTCCATTACTATATTGTAGCATGCAGTATTAGTTCCTTCAGCTGTCTGATCATTATTATGTGAATGGTCTATATAACACTATCCTTTGACAGAATTAAGGATTCATTTTCTGAGTTGGCAGACTTTAGGAAATTAGAGGGAGCAACCCAAACTGTTTTATTTGGGAATGTAAACATTGTCACAAGAACCGATCAGAAGCACTCACAGACACAGAGATGTGATAAACAACCGACGTTATTCAGAGTTTCACATATGAAGGTCAATGCATGGCAAATGGGGCAAAAAAAGGCAGTTCAGAGTCCAAGCAACCAGGGTACAGTAGAGACTGTGCGGGCTCATGATGTCATCAAACTCCCCCCACCATCTCATTTTCAAAAATGCTGCCAAATGCTGTTGTCCCCTCCCCTTTCTGTCAGAGGGTTTTTAAGCTTCACTGTGGGAGATGTTGTCCTCACGTGGTCCTCAGTCCTGGCTCTTAGTTTGTCTTTTCTCTGGCATGTGAAGGACACTACCTTCGAATAAAGCACGAGTATTTTACATTTTACATTTTTGTCATTTGGCAGACGCTTTTAATCCAAAGTGACTTACAAGTGCATAGGTTCTACCATAAGTCAAAGCATCACATCCAGAACTAGCAAAATACACATGAAATGCTGTTCTAAACGTAGTCGTCATCATAAGTGCAAATAATTATTATTATTGTTTTTTTTTGGGGGGGGGGGGGGGGGGGGGGGTTAGACAAGGATAGGGATATCAGAAAGGAGGGGCAGGGGAAATCAGGAGGGAGGACTAAGGTAGAGTTTGAAAAGGTGGGTTTTGAGTCTGCGTCGAAATAGGGGGAGGGATTCTGCTGTTCTGACAGTGGTAGGCAAGTCATTCCACCACTGAGGAACCAGAACGGAAAACAGGCATGAACGTGCAGCTCGACTGCCAGGTGCATGTAGAGAGGGAACCATAAGGCGACCAGAGCTGGCAGACCGGAGTGGTCTAGCTGGGGAGTAGGGAGTGATCAAGGATTGTATGTAAGGTGGGGCAGTCCCCTTAGCAGCCTGAAATGCCAACACTAGGGCCTCGAAATGGATGCGTGCGGCAATAGGAAGCCAGTGGAGGCCAATGAGAAGCGGATGCTTCAGGATGCTCCTGGTCTCTCTTTGGACACACTCACCACACTAGCTAAATGTATTTATCCATCTGAATGTTCAGCTATCTTTGCCCACTTTATTTTGAATACATTGTCATATATTGTTTTGAATGTCATATAAACAAGGAAAGGAACAGAAACAAGCCAGTTAAATAATCATTCTCTTGTTCTAAGGTGATTAAAATTATTTGAAGCATGTGACAAGTGTTATCCTTTCATAAATAATTTAATCTGATATGACAGCTATCTTTCCGAGCTGGTAAGTAATGCTCATACAATCGCCCACACTTCCTCATACTGGAGTCGAGCCAGCTTTTAATTTTCATTAATCCCTGTATGTTTTCCTTAGAAAGGGTGTGTATTTCGATGGGGTGGTTTTCTTATAATAGAGATTTTCCCCCTATCTGAGGAAGAGACAGGAGATTTCACTTTATAAATACATTATGATATTGTGTTAAATACATTCTCAGGGTTAGGAACTCTCATTCTAATATGGAGGCACAATATATAATTTCATACTGAAAGACTTGACTAATACCATGTGTAATCAATGTAAAAGGTCTGTGTCCCTTTGTTAATGTTATTGTTTTGTAGTCAGAGGAATATGGGTAACAGGAGATAAGGGCCATACCTGGATGACCCCAGGGAACGTGTTCAGCCAGATATTGCTGTGGACAGACAAAGTAACACTGCACCTGGGTATACAGGGGCCCAGGGGTGTCACACCTGAGTTACTCACAGATACCCAGTCAATCCAAACAGCTGCAGGCATGGGGGGCTCCATCAGCAGCATGCCTTTGAACTGCTGTGTCTATAACCCCCACACTACAGCCCACAGAGCCACTGCCCCAGATCTCTGTCAAGCCCTGCCACAAAGCATGTTACATTATAGAGGTACTTATGGGCAGTTACATAATTGGAGAACACAAAGTGAGTAAAAGGTTGGTGATTTGGCAGTGCTGTCACGCAACGGTTTCAGAGCATTTGTGTAAAGGAACCTACATTTGATGTGTTTTTTGTTTTATCGCTTGCAGTTTCAAATGAAATGGAATTATGGCTTGATTCTGTGTTCTAATTCATCAAGCCATCATGCAATAATAAGTTCACAGGACATCTCATTAGATCACAGCTCAATCCTATGAGGAACTGAAAATGAATCTTTGTTGAAATTTTATTTTAATACTAGCATTATATCAATTGCCCCTTGCTTCCCACTAGCATCACATACTTTCTAATGTCCACAAGCCTAAATACTAACCAAAATCTGTCGTTTATCAGTTGAGAGTGCACATTTGTGAGTAAATACACAATATTACAATGCAGGCTTGTTTTGGATCACTCATATGTGTAGGTGAGAAGTGTTTGTGGTTCACAGGTCTCCAACAGGATTTAATCTCACCTTCCACACTGTTCTATCAGTCATAAAATGAATTAAATGAAAATGAATATTCCTTCACATATGACCTTCACAGAATTATACCTTCTCCAATAAACCTTCCACTGGGCTGGCAGGCCATATCATTGTCAAATTCTTGCTTGTTGCTAGGGCACCACAGTACAGTTTTACAGCTCAGAGTACGCATAAAAATGTCTAAAAATGTTCTGGTACACAAAGAATGGTGACACCACTCTCTTCCTTGAAACTAATTAACATTAGCCTGTAATAGAATCACTGACCCTGTTTTGTGTTTTGCTATTTCAAAATCCCTCCAGTTTTCCCAGGTTTACACTGACATCGTGGAGATACATTACAACCTCCAAACCAAATACTCGCCACTGACCTCTCCTTCTACCATTATACCTGCGACAAGATGAAACTTGACCAATTTCATAGTTTTTCAGTTGCAGTCATTTTTGTGCAATAAATATTCTCAGTGCCTTAGAATGGTCTGTGTATTATCAAATGTAACGCTTAAAATATTTGAATAGCATGTTTCCCTTTTTTTCAATTACTGATGTTAAAGCTTTCAACAGCTGTATTGTTTGATAAATTCTATAGGCAGCAAAAATGTACAAATTAATCCATTTTCAATGCTCATTAGTGGGCAACTTCACTCACTGTTATGCCTCTGTTTGAGCGAGCGAATGGGCCCAGCAGTCTGATATCAAATCCAAACCATGTCAGGATGAGTCAAAAGGAGGGGTGGAATTTCAGTCTACTTAATTTGCAGCACACTGTGTATCAGCAACCCCTTCTTATAAATAAGGTGGCAGCAATCTGACTGGACAAGCAGCTCATCAAACTCCAGTCCTGGAGGACTGCAGTGCCTCTGGGTTTTGTGGTTTCCTTTCTGTTAGCAGCCAATTACAAACTTGCCAACAAGCTGTGAGTTGGATGATGTATCTTCCGCCAATTCAATGTCTGTGTGACCCTAATCTGTAAGCAGTGGACTGAAAATAAGCAGCAAGTGACATGATGTGATTTGGAGGAGAGTGTTGTTTCCACCGTCCTCAACTGACAGGCGACATTGGCTCTGGCGGTAAGAGCAGTTGTCTGGCAGTCCGAGGGCTGCCGGTTCAGTCCCACCCTGGGTGTGTCAAAGTGTCCCTGAGCAAGACACCTAACCCCCACGTGCTAGTTGGTGCCTGGCATAGCAGCCAATTGCCATTGGGGCGTGAGTGTATGTATGAATGGGTGAATGAGAAGCATCAATTATACAGCGCTTTGGATAAAGGTGCTATATACAGTAAATGCCATCCATTTGACAGAGGATGCAACAATAAGCTTGATATAGTAATACATTCAAAATTCATCACATCAAACCAGCAGAAAGGCTTGATAAGAAGGCAAAATCGAGAAGGTTGTGGGATGTCTGATCACAGATCACAGCCCATTTTTGCTGAATTCTGCTCCACGCAATGTCCTCCTCCACAACAGCCTACAAACCAACACTATTAAAGGAAGAGGAACGAACAAGGGCACACAGCGGGGCTGGCTCCCTCTGGTGGAATGTTCCCCGACTCATATCTGCAAGTGGACCATATCTCAATCTTTTGTTTGTTCAAGCAGATGTATTATTATTGGTTATAAGTATTTTCCCCCGAGCCAGGTAAATGTGAGGCATTGAGTCAATTGGAAAACTACAATACAGCTAAGCATGACAAAATATACTCCGGCATTATCATTTTCACAGTGAGAATGCCAGAAATGTTGACATTACCCCCCCCCCATCCCTCAGCCCAATTCAAATTATGGGGTTGTTTGTAGTTTGTAGTTACTATTTGTGTTCAAGTCAAACAAATGGAACATGCCGTTTACAGTTGTTAGTTCCACATTACAAAACACTCACATTTTATTTGAGTGTAGAGTCAAAGTTCAAAACGTATTTATTTTTCCCATTATGCATCAAATCACCATGTCCTTTGATTAAAAAAAAAAAAATTAATAACCTAAAACATTGCTGCTCTGATTCCCTTTCATGCCAGGGTAATTAAATATATCCATTCTTTCTTCTATCCAAAAATACCCATTATGTAGTCTAAAACCAGTTGAAGACTACTCAATAAACACTTCCTTATATAAACACAATTGGAAAGACCTGAGCAGAAATGGAAACATTCAACTGTTAAGTCGTCTATTTTGATCGTGTAGTGGGGGAAAATGTGGTTGCCATGGCAGCATCGAGCCTGCATCTCAACAGGCAGTAGTGATCATAGAGTTCAAGCGAGAATTCTCTGAGAAACAAGATCAGACACCTTATATCCACGTCTATATTTAGCAGAATAAGTCATTTACTTCAAGACAGATTCCAGTAACTGGCTTATCCTTGAAAAGATGCTTCTCTACAGTATAAACACATGAACCTGCAGCCGTCTGAGGCCCATAGCCATGACTGCAGCCGCTCCAAGCACAGCATGGGAACACTTGTCACATAGCACTCAGTTTAGCAGAGGCTTTAAGTGGCTTACAGAAATGCATTTCAAATGGTAAACACAAAGCAAACGCCACGAGAACTAGGCATAGGGACAGTTAGGATCATAAGTGCCCCCCCACCATCAGGGTGCTTGCTTGTGAAATAAAAGGGTTAGGTTTTAACAGAACCATTGAGTTCAAATGGAACAGATATATGCGTTTCGTGACAGCCAGTAGAAGCCAGTGCAAGGCCATGACATGTTTAACAGGTTGAAGACCAGGCAGACATCATTATTTTGGACCATTTACAGTGTCAGGATGGCACAGGGCACCGAGTCCACCGCCAAGGTGTTATAAGTAATTGCCTCTGTTGAAGTTGGTAAAAACAAATGTCCAGGACTGCACAATACAAGTCAAACTTCAAAGCCATATGAAATTTGAGACACAGATGTAGTTTAAAGCGGTCAAAGACAGTGCTCTTAAAAATATAGGCAATTACCTATATTTCAGATTGCAGGCAGAGTTATTCAGATGGCCAGGATGACAGCATCTACTTGAGCACTGGTAACACAGCTGGTCAAGGGAATGCATGCATGCAGTGTTTTCCTGTGACTGCTGTCTGTACAAACCTAGCTTGTGGGATTGGCATCACATCCTTTTAGAGATAGCACATGCTCATCTCCTTTCTCCGGGAGGTTGCAGCGATGCATGCCATTGAAAAATACAACCGAGTATTCAAAGAAACTGGAAAAAGCATGAGATATCGCAAAAGAAATACTGTACATGAATTTAATCAGAGCATTTATGGCCTTTATTTAATACTATGAACAAACAGAATCTCTCAGACCTTGCACCTTTTCCTACCATACAGGCTTGAGCCATCCTAGAACATGATAAAACACTTTTTTTTTGTACCCACTACACAACACATGCAGAAAATATTGAAACTCAACTGAACTGCATATATACACAATGTGGTCTTAGTTGCTTAAAAAAGAATTATTTCCTTTAGAAAACATTTTTATGCCAGTGTAAAAGTTGGTAAGTCTAAAAACACTAAGCAAGCTGTACTTCTAAACAAAGATTATATCCTCTTCACAGCATCATCAATCTCAGAGATTTGCTGCTTCAGCTGGCTCCACTGTTCTGGATTCAAAGAGATGCCTGAAATGATTACAAAAATGGATGTTAGGGTCATGTGACGCAATAGTGTTTACCAACTGGAGCGCTCGGTCAAGATACGATTTACCTTTCCTTCCGGGCTTCATTTCGCCCTCCTGGTCCATCCAGTACTCGCGAATGTCAATCAGCACCTTGCCTTTAAAGTCACGGACGCTCACATACCTCATCTTCCCGATCTGAAACACATACCAACTCAATACTAGCTGCTCACAAACTATCAACTACGCATCACGGTGCCAGAATAGAGCAACCAAAGTTCAGGGGGAAAAAAAAATAATAATTCACAAGGGTAGAATAATTAATACATTATTACATTACGCACTTCAGAATGTGTGAGAGGACTCACACAAAGCCAAAATGTATTCAAAACTTCAAGTACAATAAAAACAATTGCAGTGCCTCTTACTTGGAACATGTTATCATCTTTGTTGCTGCCTTTGGAAGACCCGCCTGCCCTGGAACTCTCCCCAGACTTCTGTTTCTTTGAGGGCTTCTCAGGTGGGGTTGGCTTCTTCCTTTTGGCCTGTCATAAGAAACGCAATCCACATATTCATAGAGAATAACCTGTACCTGTCAGACGCTAAGCACACAGCTGAAATGCTACAGAGCCTGCCATTTCAACCACATCTAGTCCCAAACTGATGTTAAGATTCTAATTCATAAAACATGACAAGGCTGTATTAACAACAACCCAAGCACACACCTTTGTCTCCACTTCACTGTCAGAGTCGCTACCAGAGGTGGAGGTTGACAACACTTCCTTTGATTTTGGCATTCTGAAAGACAATATGTTGGGGATTATACAGCAAGTATAATAAATAAATGTATATACTCAGTTGCTTTCATTTACTAGTAGTGACCTATACATCAGCATTAGATTGATAATTAAGAACGTTACAAAATGTGATCAAAATGGATGGCCACGATAAAATGTATGTTTGCAAAGATGGCACTTTATAATGTCACTATATACCAAAGCATAAAGAGCTAGCGCAAGCGCATTTTCTAGCTCTACCACGAGCCACTTTACTTTCGTTTTCGGCTAGCTAGCTCAATTGTGAATTTTGAAATATGATAGCTAGAGACATTGTTCCATTAGTAACATTGAACAGAACGCTGTAGGACTTGTTAGGATAGTTAATGCGCAATTTTCCGCTAACACTAGTTAGTTAAGAATACCTCACAGTCTTGCATGTGTAGGTAGCTAGTTAACCAACAAGCAACTGTAACGTAAACGCCAGATGAAATTAACGTTATCTAGCTAGCTAACGTTACAATTGCAAAATTTCGAACATGGCCTGCTACCAAGCTAACGTAGCTTGTTAGCTCTATTTTATTCAGTTAGGTAGCCAACTTGCGTTTCTTACTATTGATTTTTGTAGCTAGCTATCAAGCCGGTCGGAATTATTCTATCGTAAATTAGTTGGCTTGCCGTAGTAGTAGATGCTCAAAAGTTAGCTTGCATGAGGATTAAAATCTAATTTTATCGCACACTTTTCTCGTAGGCCCACGAAACGAATGCAATTGTGCTTAAGAGTACTCAATTCACCGCAGAATTGCATCAATTTATGCAGAAAGCTAAATGCAATATTTTACTCTTCACACATTCACGCATCTTCATAGCTAGCTAGTACGTTACTCAACGGTGGTTAAAAAAACAGACCACTTACTTGGAATGGAAGAGCGTTGGGAAAGGATTGTGATGCACAGGCGCGGGAAGTCTTTGGGACTAGAGTTGAATAATGACGCTATATTCACGGAAATCAAGTTGGCGCATCTCATGCGCAAGTTCACCAAGCAAAGATGACATAAGGATTGCTAGTTTCATCTGCGCGAGCTATCAACCCATCAGGCTATATTCAAATCAGTCTGCCCGATACGCTGAATTTGTGAGATACAAGTCTAGCGTACTATGTGGATTGTTTATTGAATCAGTACGTTCCATGGGACTTCATTGATCTTAAAATCATGCCGTAATATTCACAACACCCTGAATATTTGATCCCATGTAGCGAGTTAGCGCTTCTCAGCGCTGGTCCACTTACATTATAGGGTATGCTTTTGTAGAATTCTGATTTGCACAAATGCACTTAAATACAGTACATACAGTAAATTATGGATAGGCTAATGGGTACACTCAATAGGAAGGGCCACTGAGATGATATTAATATAAGTTAATCAGCGCACATATATGACGTGTGCAAACAAGAACATTTTGGGAAGTTATACGGATGGCAGTTGTACAAAAGGAAGGCATAACACTGAATAACACTGGTTTGATTCAATTTAAATACATTCATAAATTGGATACATTCAATATATTAGCCCCAACACCTCTAGACACACATAATGAATTAATGAATATTGTTTACTTACAGAAATCCTAAAAACAAACATTGGCCACAAGATTCTTGTAAATAAAGCGCAGTATCAGAATTATTGATAAATATTCAGAAAAATACTGTAAAGTAAAAATAATACAGTCATTGACATTAGCTTTCATTTCCAACATATGGAAAGTAGTGCACTTTATTAATGATTCAATGGAATCAACAAAAGACTTACATTTTTCAAATATAGTTTTTTACAATCACATTGACACTAATTTCAGAACCTTAAGGGCATTTTTCAGAACTCTAAACAGTTTTTTTCAATTGCTTGGGTACAATGATTTTATGCATTGCACTGCTGCCATACGATTGGCAGATTATATAATCGCATGAATAAATAAGGTATTCCTAATAAAGTGCTCATCGAGGGTTTTTTTTCTATGTTCTAAACCCAATTTGAATGGTGACTAAAACAGTGACCTCTAGTGGTCGATATAAACATTTCATTAAAATATACATGAAAATAAACATGCATTTCATAGGGGTACTGAAACGTTCTACATAATAAATGCATGTATACATCTGTAAAATGTGAAAGTTATGAGGCTAAACAAATATGCTCACATTCCTAACATTGAAGATATACCACAAAACATTTTTATAATTATTTCTATACATTATTAACACAAAAAGAGTAAATGCTTTTTGAACATATGATGTAAAAAAAGAAAACATGGTAATTCTGGACCTTAATTGAACCTTCATATTTAAAAAACTATTTAGAATTCAAGGCCCAGCACTTAATTTCCATGAAGGCCCACCAGTCTTGAGTGATTTGACTCCCTTGGTTAATCATAAAGGGCTAAGAAATGAACTGTGGCTTAAAGTGAAATGACTTTTGGTCCCCTAAAATGTACTGACTATGTATAAAAAATAATGTAATTCTTACACAGATCAGCTGATACGGCTGTAAATAACCCTCAAATTTAAAGTTAACCATCTGCACTCTAACATCATATTAATTGTTTCATTTCAAATCCAATGTACTGGACTACAGAGCCAAAAGCAAATAAATTGTACCACTGTCAAAATGTTTACAGACTGCACTGTATACAGACATGAACTAGCCATACGTACAGTTAAACAAGAACACTGTTTACTCGAAATAAATGAAAAATCAAGTAAAAAAAATCTCATTTGATTCTCTCTTCAGTTGCGAATTACTTGAGTAAATAGTTATTATACAATAACTGTTTAGTTAACATAATATTATGCAGTAATACATGGAGATAACATTTCTCGTTTTCGTGCACTGGCAAGTTCACAATTAAGGGACTGCCGAATGAGCAGTACCTCACTAATTCAGATCTGGTCTCATCTAATTGAAAAACATTCGTTTAGGCTGTATACAACTTTTCTTAGTGTTACTTAATTTAATAGCACTTTCTGATAAACCAGTTTTTGAATGCAACGATTTTTAATAAAGCTGAAAATGTTTAAATACGTGATAGTACTGAAATGAATCCCACCTTCCTGTCCTTTAAGCGTTCGAAACTACAAGTTCCATCACCCACAAGGCGTATGCGCATGTTCAATATTAGGCATTTCCTGGTCTGACCTTCTAATATAAATCGGAAGGGTGAGGAGTCAGAGTTCGTCAGAGAACAGGAACCCAATGATTCCCATATGCCCAGTAGTCTCCTTCACCTATGGTAAGTAAATCTAAATTAAATAATACACAGAGCATATGTTTTTTGGTGGAACGATCGAGAATAAGATCTGGAGTGTTCATCTAGATGGGCTGGCTAGCTAATGCGTCCACAAAGCTACTTATCGTTGACAGTTTTGCTCCGAATATTGTGCGAGGATAGTCGGTTTACACGGTAAACGTTCACCCACCATTTCTCTCTGCAGTGCCCAGCCGGCTAGGTGAAGATGCCAAAATGGCCACCGGCAACTACTTTGGATTCCCCCATGGTGCCGCGCAGTACAGGTAAAATTGGCTGTGATAACGTTACAAGATAGCCTTTCCTTTGAGAGTGAGACGCTAGCCGTTTAATCGCCATTGAGGCTGCCTGTGTGGATACTGCAGTTGTTGTTCATCGAAGGTAGGGGAGGGGAGGGGGTGTGGGATAGGGCAGAGGGAGAGGGGGAGGGGGGAAGACTAAGGAGAAGAGGACGGAGGTGGGGGTGGCGAAAGAGTATGCAGCACCAAGCTAATGCAGTACGGTGGTCATATTGCTTCGACGTTTCACTGGTCTGCAGTGGATTTTCCAAGGGTTTTACTGCTGTTTTCGGAGCGTTAATATTGATAAACGCGCACGTGCAGTTTCTCTGCAGAGAGGCTTGGCGTGATATGATTTTATACAAGCCCATGGTAAAATTATGCAACCTTGACATAACGTCCAGCATCAGCTAGCTACGTAAATGAAGCAGTTAAGATATACGTATTAATACAGCTAACTCTTCTGATTTTAGTATGGGAATACATACGAGTGCTCTTGGGAAAAGCCCATTCAAAGCAGTCATACATTCACTAGCATTGCAAATGATTCAATGATGAATAGTTTGCTTAGAAAGTGTCTGTTTAACAAAAAAAAAAAAGGAAACGTCGTGTTCTGTCAACGTCAACCATTGTTATTGAGTTTATGAAAAACGTAGCGGGCACTATATACAGTTAACAATTGGAAAAATAAAAGCTTACGGGTTTCTTGTTTTTTTTTTTTTTTTGGAGCAAAATGATATAGCAAGAGAAAAGGTTAAAACGTTTAGAAGGGCTGCCCCAAGACTATTGCAGATTACTTCTATGCATTTCTTTTAAATTTTTATACACCATATGTTCGTATCCAGGTTATCTGTTATGCAGTGTTCTTTACTGCAGCAGTTGCATTTTTCAATGAGAAATTTAATTATTTAGGCTCTGCTTTGTCAGTAGTATTGTATAGTGTATACTACAGGGTTGTATACGTCTAGTGTTAACACTAGAACTACCGTTGTAATTTATAAGAACAAGATAAAATGTAGACCATTGTCTATTAAAGGAAATGAAGAAAACGTATCACAATGCACCATGTTTTGTGCAGTTATATACATGGTTCGTTGACATTGTGCAAGGTCATGATTAAGTGACCTTGGGTGGTAAAAAAGTGGACCATTCTCTTTGTTTCTATTTTTCAATTTCTATAGGAGAGCCTCACTGTGCTGTATATGGCTTCCCTGTCTGTGTAATCTGCATACCTGCTATCCCAGTTGTTCTGCATTGGGAGTGTTGCAAATTTGCCTGTTTTCCATCCTGGGTGGTGCCAGTCTAAATTAGTTACAAATCATTTAAGTTGAAATGCACCACAGCTAGAAGCAACATGGTTATTCATAATTTTATTGCAGGAATTCTTGAAAAAAATGGGGCAGTCACAAATGCTTGCCATGAGACACCAGGGTTTCATGTTTTGTACTGGCACATGCCAACTAATTGTACAATTACTTATGGCAATTGACATGCATTTTCCCAGCTTTTCTGTTGGTATGTCTGAACATTTAATGTTTTTTTTTGTTTTGTTTTTTTCCCCCCCCTCCCTATCTTGATCTTATTCTACTGAGTTTGTTTGTATTTTGGTCATAATATTGTATTTTCTATGATGATATAATTGTGTGAACCATTGTGTGCTTCTGAGAATACAAGGAAAGAATGCCTTTGTAGTGCATTCTTGCCTTACTGTATACCTGCTTCAGTCAAAATGCCATCCCACCCGTTGCTTAAAACAATTCTAATGTACCTTGTTGATGGTCTCATACATGTATACTAAGAAGAGTGATTCAGAAATCTACTCTAAACATTTTGTGCAGGTTTGAAAGAATTCTAGTTATTATTTTCACATTTAACTTTGTTTTAGAAACTAAGCTTGTAGGTTGACATTGCTGTTGTAATTCCTAATCTTCTCAAAGGGAAGTCTATCAACAGGGTGTGTTGTGTGTGTTTTGTTTTTTGTTTTTTTTTGTCGTTTTTCCCCTCCATAGCAACAGCAAAGAGTATCCAACAATTAAAGATAGACAAGGATCCAATGTGGAAATCTGTCAGGGGTGTGCAATCAGTTTGTCTGCTTTAAATTAATTTGGTTTATCCATCATTGTTTCTTTGTTAATTCCTGAAAGCAGTTTATTTAAATTGCAGTTGGTGTTGTTCTTTCACTGTAAAGCCATGCGATTCTTGTTCATGGCTGCTACTTTTCTTTTAATTCATCCATTCTTCATAATTTGCAGTTTTGTTTGTAATGACTGATACACACAGGCTCAGTATCCACATTTTCTGAATACACTAATTTTTCACGTGTACATATGTGCTGCGAATCAACGCGTCACAAAACCTTTCTTATAAAGCTGACAGTTGGTGACATGTTGCTTAACCAATACCCAAACACAGGCACTCTTGTGCTGAATTCGATCTATTTAAAAAAAAAAGATATAATAATATTGACACACGTGGGTAGAGTTTTAGAGAATCTGGTTTCAGTGGAATAGAACCACTTCTAATATGCTCTAAATACTTACAGGTTCCGTGTTCTAGATGAGATTTTCTAGCTGCAGTTTACATTTTTAGTAAAATCCGGTTTCTATAGAGCTCTCATTTTAGGAGCTTTTGTTCCTGAGAATTGATGTGCTCTCAGGGGGCAAAATGTTTTTGGGAGCACATCTACTAATTGGAATGCATTAGTGTGCTGCAAAAATGTTAAACTTCGGAGCGCATCTTCCTTGAGGAAAATAATACTGGCATAAACCCCTGAAAATTTATAAAAATGTAAAGTTTTTTTGTATCATGTTTTCTTCAGGAAAAAATATGGAGATATTCTGTGTGCCTGGGAAATTGCTTACTACTGCCTAATCCCAAATCCCTTGTCTCTGTTCAGCTTAAAAGGCCAGAAGATTAGTTTCCCCTCTCCTCCCTCCAACCCATTTCCTGTCTCTTTCTCTCTCTCTCTCTCCCTCTCTGCAGTCAGCAGCCCACGGCCGGGGTAGCCTACACCCACCCCACCACGGTGGCCAGCTACACGGTGCACCAGGCCCCGGTGGCGGCCCACACCGTGGCGGCTGCGTACGCGCCCGCGGGGGCCACGGTGGCCATGGCTCGGCCGGCTCCGGTGGCGGTGGCAGCGGCGGCCACGGCCGCGGCCTACGGGGGGTACCAGCCCACGCACACCGCCGCCGACTACGCCTACGCCCAGCGGCAGCAGGAGGCTCCGCCCCCGCCCCCGCCCGTCACCACGCAGAACTACCAGGTGACCCGCTGGACGCAGTCCATGCTCCGTTTATCGTCTCGTGCCGCCTTGAACGCAAAGAGCATAACGCATTCTCTCTTCAATGGCTGTGCAAGTCAGTCTTGAGTCATTCCCTCACTATTTCTATTAATACAGTTAAGCACTGAATATTCACAAACAAAATACTGAGTCTTTCACTGCACTGCTTAACCGCTGGCTTATATTCAAGAACCCCGCTGAACAGCAGAAGGATTTCCCATCAGGAAGTACTAGCCCAGATCTCCTATCTTTGTATTTATTTATTTTGCTTGCTTTTAAAAACCGTCCAATTATACCATCTGCAAACATGATTAGGTTTGATCTCACTAGCATTTCCTGAAGTAGTTTGGCCCCGGTTCACTGAAGCCTCTCAGGTCTTTGATGTGGCGTGGCGTGGCGTGGCGTGGCCTCACGGTGAATGCTCCTTAACCAGGTTGTGCTTCGTATGTTGTTCCAGGACACCTATTCGTATGTGCGGTCCACAGCCCCCGCCGTAGCTTATGACACTAAACAGTACTACCAGCAGCCTACGGCTACGGCGGCTGTGGCCACTGCTGTCGCGCAGCCACAACCCTCTGTGGCTGAGTCCTACTATCAGACAGGTACGCTTAGCACATCCTGGGAGTCAACATGGAAGAAAAGTCTCCAAGGTCAATACTCTATTTTATTCATTTTCATTTTTGCTTTTCATTCAGTCTGTGTACAATTTTCAAATGCGGATTTCAGGGGGGGGGGGGGAAATAGTCTAGGCTATGACTGGCAGTTTAAAAATGCATGCTTCTGTTTTTTTCCCCCCCTTTTACTCTGTGTATTCAATGTACAGTATACTCTATTTTGAAGTTGCATGCTTTGATTGTGTCATCACATTTGATTGAAGGAAAATTGTTTTGGCGTCAGATTATTAACCCATGTAGATGATGGTTAGTTGAATAGTAGGTCTTATGAATGACCCCGTCCACTTTTTTTCCATTTACAAATATGTCTTGTCTCCATCTCCTTAGCTCCAAAGACGAGTTATAGCCAAGGGGCCACAGCGTACACACAGAGCCAGCAGACGCGTCAGGTTACAGCCATAAAGCCAGCCGTGCCCAGCCCCGCCACCTCCACCTTCTCCATCTACCCCGTGTCCTCCACCGTGCAGCCGGCCGCCGCTACGGTGGTGCCGTCATATTCCCAGAGCCCCACCTACAGCACCGCCGCCGTCACCTACTCGGGTGAGAGCCGCTGCCTGGGACTGACAATTTTGGGGTTTTTTTTTTTCTTCTTTTTTCTTCCCCCCCCCCCTCTACTCTCTACCATTCGTATTCATGCATTTTTGATGCAGTCGCATGTTTCATTGATCCCTTCACAGGAGTGTTGTGAGGAAAAGGTGTGCCGTCTTGATTTGAAACTTGTATAGATATTCATGACTTGTATAGATATTCATGATGTGCGGGTTCCTGTGATTCAGAGCTCGCTGTGTTGCTCCGCTCTGTACAATCTTGAGTGGCACTGTGCGTGCTCTGTCAGTCCTCCCTTACACTGTCCAGCAAGAGCTAGTGAGCTCGGATACACAGAAATCACACTGTGCGACTCTTGTGTGATCCTCACGCAGAGATGTAATTTGACCCAACACCCATGAATTAATACCTTCTTAGTCCTGGCTGTGATGAGTCATTGTTCCTGCATTGCAGTACGTTCGCTGTCAGTCAGGTCCCGCTTAGCTGCACTGCAGCAAAATGGCTGCTTCCCAGCCGTGTCTGTGCGAGACCTAACCGCTCCGGGTGTTTCTGCAGGCACGTCGTACTCCGGATACGAGGCGGCCGTGTACTCTGCTGCTTCGTCCTACTACCAGCAACAACAGCAGCAGCAGCAGCAGCAACAGCAGCAGCAGCAGCAGAAGCAGGCCGTGGCAGCAGCAGCAGCCACTGCGGCCTGGACCGGCAGCACCTTCACCAAGAAGACCCCCTTCCAGAACAAGCAGCTCAAACCCAAGCAGCCCCCCAAACCCCCCCAGATTCACTACTGCGATGTGTGCAAGATCAGCTGCGCCGGGCCTCAGGTGAGGCCTGCCGTTTCCCTGGCAACCGAAGGGATCACATGACCATCGTGGGAATGTGAAATTACGCTAACACTGGCCAAGCAAACCTCAGAGGAGCATTTTGCATGCATGCCAAATCAGAAAAGCTAAGGGCTGCAGACATTGCAGGCTTTCTTTCCACGAGCTTGTCAAAGTCATGTTCTGATGGCTGCTGAAAATAAAATGCTGTCTTTTTATTTTTTATTATTATTTTTATTTTTTGCATTTTTGTAGTTTACTGGTTTAACTTTCAAATGTAATTTTCTGAGTTTCTGCTATGATGGCCCTATGCATTTGGGCTTTCCGTGCGAGCTGTCTGCTGTTGCACGGCTTGCCATCAGGATGCTTGTAGAAGTAAGTTAATGGGTGAATGTGCATTTCTCAGACGTACAAGGAGCACCTGGAGGGGCAGAAGCACAAGAAGAAGGAGGCCGCGCTGAAGGTGTCCCAGAGCGGCAGTGCGGGGGGCTCGGGCGGGGCCTCCAGCACCAGCTCGGCCCGGGGCACTCAGAACCAGCTGCGCTGTGAGCTGTGCGACGTCTCCTGCACAGGGGCCGACGCCTACGCCGCACACATCCGCGGGGCCAAACACCAGAAGGTAACACCGGAGAGGTCCTCGGGCTCCTGCTGTTCTCTGTGGTCCCGCCCCAGTGTCCATTTTTAGGCCGGGGCTTGTGCACCATTTCCTCTGATCTCTGAAGTGCAGATGTTGGTGTGTCTTGAACTCCAACTCGTTTTAATTCAGACATCTGGCATTGTTAACAATCCCCATTTGCTTCTCAGTTGGAGAAAATATGTAGCTAAGGGTAATGATCCTCTCGGGCATACAGCAAATTTATGAGGGAGCACTGACTTCATTGACCTCAGACATGCCTCGACTTCCCTTAGTAGAATGGACCATGTTATGATTGCCATTCCTTTGCCTAACTATCCCTGTGGTGCTTGTCTCCAAGCTAACTAATGCTTACACTGTGGGGGAAGAATGGAGGTACACATTTCTTTGAACGATTATGATCTTACATGTTCTTGTTGAGGAAACTTGAATTGTCACGCAGTCTCTGGTTAATCTCTTTTTTCCATGTGTGGGGTATGCTCTCGAGAGCTTAGTACCTCAGCGTTTCCCTGTATTGTTGCCCACTCTTCCTGCAGGTGGTGAAGCTGCACACCAAGCTTGGGAAGCCCATCCCTTCCACCGAGCCCAGTGTGGTCACCCAGACGCCCACGGCCACCACCGCTGCCCCCAGCAAGGCCGCTGGGCCTGCGGTCAGCAGCGTGACGAGCAGCAGCGCGGCCACGCCCGCCTCCTCCTACCTGAAACCCGTCAACCTCGTGGGCGGGGCCTCCACCGCCGCGGGGCAGGCCAAGGGCCCCAGCCCTGTCGCTCCACCCACCGGCTCTTCAGCCATCAAGAAGGTGAACACACCCAAGATCAATTTCGTAGGTAAGGTATTCGATTACAATTCAGTTTCTTTTTATTTATTTATTTTTATCAGTTGACAAATATTTGACATGCAGTTTGAAGTAAGGTTCCAAATATGTGTTTAACCTCTTAGACAATGGTCATTCTATCTGAAAAAATCTGTCTGTTAATCTCTAAAATTGGCCAAATTAGGAGATTTGCAGCAGGGTGCTGGAGTGTCCGGATGAGGCCAGCCATAATGCCAGGAGCAGTCATCATTTTGCCTGCAACAATCAATCTTTAAGCCCTGCTGAAGGCCAAGGCACTGAGAAATGTCTGCTTTTATCCTTCAAGGCGAGAGTGTGAAAAGTGGCCCAGGTTGTTGGTGTCCACGTTGACCGTTTGTTTGTGCAGGGGGAAATAAACTGCAGACCACGGGTTCTAAGGCAGAGGACGTGAAGGCTGTTCAGCCCCTGCTGACCACCCAGACCCAGGAGGCCAAGGCTGATCCTGTCGCCGAGTCTCTGTCCACACAGTCTGCTCTCGCAGCCCTGCAGAGCGACGTCCAGCCCGTCGGCCATGACTACGTGGAAGAGGCAAGTTGGGGTTGTATTGTGTGTTCATTATTAGGTCCCTGGTGAAGAACACTGACTGTTTCATGTACGTTCTTTGGACATGCACATGCAGGTTGGTTATATAATAATGATTTTCTTTAGTAAATGTGGGGTGTGTCCTAGACAAAGACTTATTTTCTAGACGCACCTAAATGTGAAATGACTTTTGGATTAGTGTTATTGAATGTACTGTGCCCTGTGTGATTCTGTTTGGTGTATCCAAGCAAATCTTTCTGTTAAGGCATTTTCCCGTAAACATAGAAGTATAATAAATGTCACAATTAGGATTTTGCATTGGATCCTTGTGGGGTATATTAAGGGTGCCACGTAAAACATTCTGTTTCAGGTACGCAACGATGAAGGCAAAGTTATCCGATTCCACTGCAAGCTGTGTGAATGTAGCTTTAATGATCCAAATGCTAAAGAGATGCATTTGAAGGGACGGAGACACCGCCTGCAATATAAGGTTTGTGATGGACAATCCCTATCAATCAGCCATGAATCTAAATTCATCATTGGAATATTTTGCACTGTAAGGGGTCGCAGAGTGGGTGAGCAGTATTTCTGCTTCCTTTGCACAGAAAAAGGTGAACCCTGACCTCCAGGTGGAGGTGAAGCCCAGTATCCGTGCTCGGAAGATCCAGGAGGAGAAGATGCGGAAGCAGATGCAGAAGGAGGAGTACTGGAGGAGGCGCGAGGAGGAGGAGCGCTGGAGGATGGAGATGAGGTTAGCACAGTGATGGCCTCTGCAGGCAGCAGCCCTTCCTCAAGACGCACCATGATGATCTTGTGATTAAAGTTATAAAAAATGGGTTTAAGTGCATTTTTGCATCAAAACAGAACGCACCACAATGCAGGTTTGGCTTCACGTTATTTTTGAAGTTATTTTACTGGTTTGGTTTCAATCCCCATGAATCCACAGTTTCAGCATTTAGGACTTCACTGATGATTTATTTCAAGTGCAGGTCTGCCAATTAATCAAGGCAAAATGTAGGCCAGCCTCTTTCAAAAGGAACCATTTGCCATGGCATATTGCAGGAAATAAGAGCATTAGATCCAACATCATTCCTGAATTGAATATGTACTATTCATTTGTGTGTGAATATGGTGGACTTTAGTCTATGTCCTTGGGTGTTTGAGGGAAGATGGTGACCCCATGGTCCCGTTTGTCCATGCAGGCGCTATGAGGAGGACATGTACTGGCGTCGCATGGAGGAGGAGCAGCACCACTGGGACGAGCGCCGCAGGATGCCTGACGGAGGCTATCCCCCGGGCCCCCCGGGGCCGCCTGGCCTGCTGGGGGTCCGGCCTGGCCTGCCTATTCCACAACCACAGGGACCTGTGGTGAGCTTACTGCGGCTCTCATCCGCAGCGTCACACTACCTGTAAACCCGTTCTCTGAAGGTCCTACAAAGTCCTTGAAGATATTTTAAAAGGGGAAACTTATGGGAAGGCATGGACTCTGGTAAAATGGTCATATTGGATATATCTAGGGAAGTTGTCTGATTTGTGAATGCTGTAATTGTCTTTCAGCCACCCCGTCGCCCTGACTCCTCAGATGACCGATATGTGATGACCAAACATGCTGCTATCTACCCCGTGGAGGATGAGCTCCAGGCCATCCAGAAAATCGTTTCCATCACGGAACGAGCACTCAAACTGGTGTCCGACATCATCACCGACCAGGAGAAGGGGAAGGGGAAAGATGAGGAAAAGGATAAAGATAAGGATGTCCAGAGAGACAGGTACAGCAAGGAACATGGCTGCCACTTTGTATATATCCAGCTCCAGGGGCTGCAGTTAAGCTTTACTTAATCGTCTGTGCTGCTCTGGCTGAAGGCACCAGTGTTTTTAATTTTTGTAATTTTTTTTAAAGTGTTTGAAAAAAGCAACAGTATAATGCAACTGCTCCTCTTATGAGGGATGTGACATTTGTTTGGATGCAGTTTTGTGTTCATGCTATTCTGTGTGTTTGGTGCTGGTGTCTGTGTGTTGTTTCATCCGTCTCCTCCCTTTCTTCGTCCCAGGGCTCTTAAAGGTGTGATGAGGGTGGGAGTACTGGCCAAGGGCCTCCTCCTCCGGGGGGACAAGAATGTCAGCCTGGTCCTGCTCTGCTCTGAAAAACCCACCAAGAGCCTTCTTGCATCCATTGTGGAACACCTCCCCAAACAGCTCACGGTACAAGCTTCCTCAGTTCTTGTCTGTCAACCAACTGCAATCCAGTAATACTGGCTAGAGGTCAAGTTGGCTCAAGATTCTTAAATGTTATACATATCATTGAACTGTTCCTTGAGTAGTCCAGAGATATCTACTGCAGTGATCTTTAGCTAACTACAGAGCGGAAATAAACATTTAACTAAATGATAAAACCTCTTTTTTTGAGCTTTACGTTCGATCAACTTGGTACTAAACCCTGCTCAGTGAGCTCATTGACGCTTCTCACTTTTGGTCTGAGGACACATCTGGATTTCATGATGCGCTAGTTTCATAAAGGCAAAGTTGTGAACAGGACTATGTGTACTATTCATCTACGGTGTTGTCCGTAGTGTGATCTATGGGACGTCTTGGGTGTATGAGTGTCATTACTAATGCAAGTGTACCTAAAGACATTGGCTGAGCTCATAGCATGATGAAATGCAGCCATGCTGTACCTGGAGTCCTCCGTCTGTGTATGAATGCTAATCCTAAATTTGGGCTTGAAGATGGTGACTCCGGAGAAGTACGAAGTGAAGGCCTCCATCCCGGAAGCGGCCATCATCCTGACTTCCTGCGGTGACTCCAAGATGGAAGTGACCATTACGCTGACCTCGCCCACCATCCGGGAGGAGAACGCGCGGGATGGAGGTTGGAAAGAGCAGGGCACTTCCTTTCCTACTCACTGTGAAATAAATCTCCAAATTTATTTGTTCTATCCTGAAGAGCCCATTTGCTGGCACAGAGCAGACAGTAATTGTGGGAGTTGTAGTCATTGAATGCCATCTGCCATTTAAGTTTTGTTTCTCTAAGAAACTGAAATGAAAGGCGGGAGGGGGGGAGAATGTATTTTTTCCAGGATAAAAAGTGTGTTCATGAGATCTTCCCATGCTCTTATGCCTTCCAAAGCCTTGGAATGTGAAGTATTTCTAGATCACCCATTAATGCATTGATGCAAGGTGTTACTGTAAGACCTGTCCCTGGTTCTTATAAGTTACATCATAGGCAGAATGTAGTCAGATTTAACACACCGCTCTTATGCATATAGAGTCTGGCTAGACTTGCACAAAGTATTAAATATTTTTCATCAAAGAATTTAAATGACACGATCCAAGGCAAAGACCTGTTAATGGAAGTTATTGGAGTGTGATATGACCCACAGTTAACATGGGGTTGCATAGCAGGGCCCCCGTAATGCATTTTGTGCTTTAAGTGATATTTTTATAACTCCAAAACACTTGCAGTTTTGGTGGATCTCCCATTGCTTCTTGGGTCATTTGAAACATTCCACTGCAGCCGAAAGGTTGGGTCAGATACTGTTTCGTGTGCCAGCAGAGAAGCTCTAGGGTCACTGTAACACTTGCCAGTGCTCTTAGCTTTCCAGAAATCCAAAAAGCATGATCAGTGTTTGCATTGTGTAATTCTAGTTAGGTCCCAGGTAAGATTCATTTTTGTTTCCTGTGTTCTCAAATCTCCTCTCCCCCAACCCAACTTCAAACAAATCCTTTCCCCGATGGGTGGCTCTGTCGTTTAGGAATCTTCTAATGGAAGCCTTTTCATTCCAGATGCTAACAAACGACAGTAAACCCACTTAGAGCAAGAAAGAAAGGACCCATTTTGTAGGCAACAGTCCTACCTGACCAAGAACATCCCCACAGGAAACAAATATTTATTTTGTCTGGAGAGAAGTTCACCCCTCTGAGGTGCCCAGTGCAGAGAAATTGCTCCCCTGAGTGAATCTGTTCATTTTCAGACCCAAAATGCACTGATGACAGTGAAAAATGACACAATGTTCATGAACAGAGGCCCTTTTGGATACAGTGCCTACAGTGCCTTATCCCTTCATAAAACTGTATAATATTTATAAGGGGTCATTCCGTGTGATAACAACATGCTCAAAATGGAAAATACCCTCTGATTTTCTTAAATGTGCACATTTTCTTTGTCAAAGATGCTGCTCTGGCCAGATATATATATCTTAAATACACTTAAAGAAGAGGATCATTGTTGATGACAAAGGAGGCACAGATAAGCACAACTACAGTTTATCTTCATATGTGACACGCAGTGGATGTCATGCTAAATCTTACTGCATGTTGAGCTGTCTGTTTTACCAGAATTATTTGCTCTGTTTTTAGGCTGACAGACCTGTGTCTAATCTAATGTGATTTTGGAAGATTAGCCAATTTGCAAGTATAATTTTACAAAACAAATGGTACAACGAACACATTACCTTTTTTGAGGTTAAAAAAGGAAGCATTAGTGAGCAATTCCAATTCCAAAAAATAACCATTTCATCAGCCTGTCAAGTTATTTAAGATATAAATTAACATTTTTGCTCAAGTAGTGCCTTTGACCGGAGGATGTGCCAACTTTCAAGGAAATCGGGGTTCCGTCCAAAGCCAGGTTTATATCACAGAGAATGACCCTCCAGAAAAGATATCGCTTGACTAAAGATGTTGAGTGCAATTTAAGGAAAAACTGACACAACCTGCCCTCAAATGAAAGGCGAAAAGGCAATGTCACAGCCAGTGTCACTGCCTATTTTGGCTTACTTAGGGGAGTATCGGTAAACTTCAGGGAGGAAGGCTTTGTGAGAGGAATCTGGTTGAACCTGGGTTTACAGCCATCAGTGCAGAATGACTGGGGTTTAAAGCCAGCTGATGAGGTGTGCATGCAGTGATGTCCTAACCCTCGCTGGGAGCTTCTCTTCTTTCCAGCAAGAACCGCCGTCTCCCTGTATCTGTAGCTTTTTTTTATTTTTTATAAGTCCAGTCCAAAGCCTTCTCACATCATCTTCAGTACTCGTCTCCAGTCAGGGGCTGCTTCCACAGCTTCGGAAGGATTTTTGACCAGGGTTTTCACCAAGCACTCTGCCACACCTGCCAAGCGATGCTAGGGATATGCACCAAGCTGGTCTGATCTCCATTAGGTCATTTGTCTTTCCACCATAACCCATTTTGATCTGTCAGTCTGTGTCTCCAGGAGGGGTGTTTGCCACAGGGGACTAAGTTTTTTTTTTTTAATTACTGAAGTTTGATTTTTGTTGGTTCCCTGATTTAAAAAAGAAAAAAGAAAAGAAAAAGAAACGTTCATTAAAACTACTACTTGTGTAGTAATGACAGTGGTCATTTTTTGTCCTTAAATCTAAGCTGTGGACACACCCATATATTTATTGGTTGGATAATAGCATTGGTTGCAGATGCAAAGCAAAATATGTCCATAATTTTATTTTATTTTTGTATCCCCCCCCACCCCATTTTCTATTCCTGTCCTCAATAATCCAGGAGGTACATGCATTCATGTTTTCATGTAGCAGCTTCAGAATCATTGCTACCCATTTCCTATCCTTGTCTGTGATTGATTATAACCTATTTGGTGTTGTGTGCCATTTATAGTTATAGGAAGTTACTGTAGAACATAGGAAATGGTTAACTTGTGTAAATATAAGCCTCTATTCTCTGGAAGTGCTACATGATGATGATTAGACCTAGGAAGTGAAGGATTTACTTTTGCTACCTCCTGAGTTTGGGTAACTTAATTTCAGGTAAATTACTCCAAGTGCCAAATTGGTCACCTTGGAAACTTCTATAGGTAATAATATAAACACCGGGTAGAGATATTGGCTGTTTTTCAGAAACGTACAATCATTCAGTCGAATGCTGTCCCTTGACCCAAAGCCTTTCATGATGGAAACAAATAATTGGAGACGAGTGGATTTCCATTTTGGCAGGAACATTTTGTTCAGGTTTTCAGTGTAGTCTCTTTCCGCAGTAAGGAATGTCTCTTGCTGTCGTTATGTAGGGTAGGCTTTGTGAACGCTCATGGTCTTAAAGGGAGCTGATATCTGGAGAAGGCTTGGTATGTGTGGCAATGTGTTTCCAAGAACGTCTTGCTGACCTGGTCAAACACCCTCACCACCCTTTGATAATTCGATCCATTTTTAGATGTAACCTCGGGTTTGGTGAAAGACCCAGCGGACGTCTTGGACAGGCAAAAATGCCTTGACGCTCTGGCTGCTCTACGCCACGCTAAGTGGTTCCAGGTTTGGAACATCATTTTACTTTCTTATTGTAGCCTTATGAGATGCATTTCTTTATTTTTATTTAATTTTTAATAAAAAGCATAGTCATTTAAATTAGTCTTCATTAAATGCAAATGTGCAGAAATTTACTGTTGGATAAAAAAAAAAGAAAAAAAAAAAGAGAACCTATAAAGGGGGGAAAGAAAAAAAAAATCAAGGATGCCTACAGTATTTGCAAGTTTTGACCAGAACAATGTAACCCATAGCTAGTTGAGGCTTGTTTTTGGAATTGTATTGTTTTTATACCTATTGATGTGAACTTTATTCTGGTCATATAAAAATTGAAAGGCATCCTTGCATTTATGATTGTAGTGGTACAATATAAATACTATCTACACATAATCTAAAGCATTACTCCATAAGGCTGCAGAGTAACTTGGCATAAAAGTGTCATAAGAGCTTTCATGTTGAGCTTTTGTACTTTTTGTGATTTGGTTTTAATCGGGACTGAGAGAAAAGGAGCATCTGATTAGTTTGCTGTGATGGTGCCATAAGGCAAACACATGGGCAAAATAAAGCAGATTTCCTTGACTTCAGTTCCTGCTCTTTTTTTTTTTTTTTTTTTCTTCTGAGCTTTTTATGTAATTCAAAGTACCTGTTTGTGAACTATTTGAAACTGAGGTCAAGGTTTATAAGATGACAAGGACCCTCTCCCTGGTACATCTTACAAACTTTGAACTCTTACTAACTATGAGGTAAAATACTGCTGTTAATGGCAGCTGACCATAAAGATAGGCATGAGAACTTGACTGATCTCAAGCTTCCATTGTGAGCAGTAGTGTTGCACCTCTTTCTGAGACCCCTGCTGTGTATGAGCTGGTTGTGCATTCCTGTGGCCAACTAATCTTGACTTTGTTGCACTCAAGGCTAGAGCAAACGGACTTCAATCCTGTGTGATTATCATTCGCATTCTGCGCGATCTCTGTCAGCGTGTTCCCACATGGTCTGCCTTCCCTAGCTGGGTGAGTAACCACCATGCTGCTCGTTTTTGCCAATCTAGTCGGTCCACTCTCACTGACCCCTGGGAATGGGTTTTAATTACTCATCTGTACATGTTTTATACCATTGAAATAATGCTAATTATGCAATGTATTCATTTTAATACAGCACAAAGATGTCACAGTTGTTATGCATATGAACGATACCAGATTTATTGTTTCTCAGGATAACTCATTTTTGGTAAAGTCATATTTACAACCATATGTTTGACATTTACCCACTGTTACATAACTTCAGAGCATGTTCTGTAGGGTCCAGAGCACCATTGCCCCTGCATTTACTGATGACTACTGTTTGGATGAAATGGGCCTGTGTTTCCCAAACTTTTCAAGCCATCCTCTCCTTTCCATTCTGTGAACCCCATCTCTGATCACGTCACCAACATGTGGTAACCACTGCACAAATAATCCCCAAGCATCATAAACTACAGTAATCAAGCCTATTCCAAAAGATCAACACTCCCATGGTACTAATGATAAAAGCTAAGTAGTGCACGTACTACTTACCTAGTCTTAATGAGATGGATGAGCTTGCTATTCAGTGGGACAAGGCTGCTTCATCACTGCTGCCCTGAAATCCATCAGGGATTTTTGTTATTTTTCCACAGATCTTGCAGTTTGTATTGGAAGAAACTAACCGGCTTGTTTTTCAGGCTTTTGTGTTTAGTTAATGGGTGCCAGCTTGAGACAGCGGTTGGCTAAAACTGCAGTACTCTCCCCACACTGTTGGACTTTCCACATCAATAATCCATGGAAACCCCTGGGCGATATAACTTGTATTTCCGTTTCTTACTTGAAGTATTCACACTTCCCCAAATCTCTCTTCCCTGGTTTTCCATGTCGTTGCTCCCATTGTTTGCCATCTTTTCCCTCATCCCTCTGATCATCTCTGCTCATCACAGTTTGGGAACCCCTGGAATAAACTATTGATTCCTAATGGTGAAGTTTTGCAGCCACGAGGCGACAAAAACCCATAATTAATGGATCAAAAAAGGAGAAAAACCTGTCTAATAGATGGCAATGTGGCCACTGTTCTCTTTTAAAGGCCATGGAGCTGCTTGTTGAGAAGGCCATATCTAGTGCTTCAGGCCCCTTGAGCCCTGGAGATGCACTGAGGAGAGTCTTTGAATGCATTTCTTCTGGAATTCTGCTGCCAGGTAAGACTCAATGTGTGGGCTACTTCAGCTGTACCTGGAACTACTGTGATTCTAAAAAATGCCTTCTGTGCTGGAGTGTGGTGTGATTAAACTTCAGATTTTGACAAACTATGCTTTGGGGCAAAAATTGGTGAATCATAAAGAGGAATCCATCCATGTCTAGACAGAATCCTTGGCTAGACAGAACGACAGCAATTCTAGTACCTGCAGCCAGCTACTAATTATGCCTTGCTTTTTGTTGAACATTTTTGTGTCTGTTGATTAAAAAGAAGTGAATCGGCAATATTTCTTTTCATTTTTCGAGACCCTGAAAACAGAATGTAACCTGAAAAAGGCTGTGGCAAAACCTTTCAAAATGATGAATCATGTCCTTACTTTCTGACCAAGTATTTTTTGGAAGCCTGGGTAACTGTTGGAGTCATTCTGTTTGGGGGTTTGTGGGGATAATGTGTGCTTGCTTGTGTAGGTGGTCTGGTGTTTCAGGGGTTATGGGGATAATATGTGTGCTTGCTTGTGTAGGTGGCCCGGGGTTGGTAGACCCCTGTGAGAAGAATTCAACGGACACCTTGGGTGCCATGACCGAGCAGCAGAGAGAGGACATCACATCCAGCGCTCAGGTAAGCCCCACGCCCTGCTCGGCTCACACAAAAGCACAACCCCACTTTAGCTTTAAAGAAAGCTGCTTCATGTAGGGGGAGGGGGGGACTATGGTTGACCTTAAATTTGAGCAAAATAATTTTTATTGGTGTGGTCATTTATTTGACGTTTCACGTTTTGTCTCTCTCGTCTCGGTAGTTCGCACTCCGGCTGCTCGCCTTCCGCCAGATCCACAAAGTCCTGGGCATGGACCCGCTGTCCCAGATGAACCCGCGCTTCAGCGTGCGCAACAACCGCAAGCGCCGGCGCGAGAGCAGCGAGGGCCCGGACGGCTGCGAGGGCGAGGGCAAGAAGGACAAGAAGGACTACGACGGCCAGGAGACGCACTGAGACTAGCCTTGCTTTCGTTTCCGTTTCATCAGTATACATTTTAGTTGTGATCTCTTTAGTGTACTGTACTTGTTCTAGACCTCCCAGTTTTGTTTTATAACCGTTAAGCAGGTCTGCCAGACTGCTGCTAGCCTGGGTATTACCAAAATTCCATGTCAATGTCTGTGCTGTACTGTGTAGTTTTGGCTTCAGAATGATCTGAACAGTGGGTCAAGTGCATTCAACGTTGCTAAAGCCGATTACCCTATAGGCTACCTATTGGGTACGATACTGTAGGATTATCTGCAATAAGGCTCTGCCACAGCCTCCTGTTAACTCTGGAGCATTTTTTGTTTTCAATTGGGGGTAAGTGGGGAATTCTCTCAACAATAAAATCTTAAACTAAAGGTTGAGCAATTATATTAGTCAGGTATTTATTCATAAAAAAACCTGATTAACAATACATGCTTGTAAGAATATATATATATTTTTTAAACAAGGTCAACTTATTTCAGTCTAGCCAGTATAATGCACCCAACTTGGAATCATAAAACCATTTCTCAAAGTAATGCAATGTTCCACTTGTCAGATCTCATGCCAAATGCTTTTGCAGGTTGCCCACGGCATTGTATTAAGCTGTCACTTATTGCAGAGACATTTGTGTTTGTACTTATAATTCCATACCTTGGATCTAATTTAAACATTTTAAAGTTTAAGCTGTCAGCATTTTATTTTGACAATAACATGCATGACCTTTTTTTTTTTTTAGTTTTTTTTTTTTTTACGTGGACCGTCTTATTTACTGATTGAAGAGTAATGCCTGGCATTTAGCCCTGAATCTAATACTGCATAGTGTCTAAATCTAAAGAGGAAATGATGGTAGAAAATTGTGAGCCTGTGACAACTGCGTGTCCACTCCAGTGTTGTAGCTGTGGTTTTCAATGTACATCCATTTTCTCAGTGATGGTCATTTGCTCTGTATTACTGCTTTACAGTGGGCAGAATAAAACCATTCCAGATTGAAATGTTGCTTTTTCTTCAATGTACTTTGCAAACAGCGATGTCAAACTTATTTATACATTGTCATGGGAGTGAAAATTATGCTTTTTGATCGATCCACTTGAAAACCTTTATTGCCCCGAAGGGAAATTGTGTTGCACACAACGAGCAATACAATAAACATGTAACGGGTATAACCAGCATTCACATTCGGGACATTACACTTAAGATGCACTTGTTTAAGAGGGTGACAGTCTTAGGAACGAAGGATGTACGTGCTCTTTTTGTTTTTGTTCGTGGCGTCTTGGCTACCATCAGGACGAAGATAAGAATCCTTAAACGGGTACAGTTAAGCGGTTCTATGAAACACTGAAACCTTGCAAAAAATAAAAATAAATAAACTTTATTGTTGTCACGACTAACAAACCTTGCCTGTTCGTGTTTTCGAACAACCCATTACAGCTCGAGCCAATGTTCCGATCACTTAAAGGATATCCACAGCACGGTTTTAACAACATTGCTGCTTGTTTAATAAAAACAGGGTGGATACATATCTCACTTCGACAAGCCAACCTATCCGTCTATCCTTAAAATGATTCAATATATCGTTTTTACATTTCATTCCATCAGGTTCCAGTAGATATAATTGCCCATACCCCGTCTACAATACTTGCATTTGCATATCCTTTCCCTCTCGCTCGACTTCCTACTTTACCTGGCATTCTTGAAATAATTCGAAGATCACATGCTTACCTGTGAGAAAGTTTTCAAGAGAAAGGTGTGGAAGTCATGGGTATTGCAACAGTCGCCATTCGCTTTACCCAATCATAGCTTGGAATGTGTTGGGACCGCACCGGTCGTCCACTAAAATGAACAAAACTTGAATGTGGGCAACCTAGCTTAATAACGTAGAAACGGCGGCGAATACCTTGAGTAGTGCAGTAACATTGCTAACTGCTTCACCAGGATTCTGATCCGTTTTCACAACCGTTTCTGTGAAACCTTTCCAGATGTTGAGTTTGGGGAGCGCAGGAGGGAAGTCGGCCAAACCTTCTTTTGTGTCGTATGTCACTCCTGAGGTATGTTACAATCAAGAACTTGCTTGTTAGCATAGCCTACTTCGTATGATATGCTACTGTATACATACCCAGGTAGGCTCGATATCATGTTGTAGGCATATCATTTGTTAGATTTGCGATACCAACAGTTGACATACCTTAAGTAAACATTAACTAGTAACTTAAAAGTTTACGAACTTGAAATGCGTAAACCCATACGTCTGCCATGCATGAGTTGAACAGCAAGTGCCCATCGTAAACGCATATGCCCGCGGAGATATACAGTGGTATCCAGAATTTTTGGCGCCGTTGATAAAAAATATTCCCTATAAATATTGTACTAATATTGTAAAAATACGTATTGACATAAGCTTTATAAGTAGTGTGCTGATGCAAACACCCCTGGTAAAGATGGCAGTCATTGGTCTTTTCCTATAATGTATTATATAATGAGAGCTGTCAGAGGAAAATGGGCAGACTGGTCAAACCTGACAGGAAGGTGACAGTAACGCAAATAAACACACATTACCACAGTGATATGCAGAAGAGCATCTCTGAACACACAACACATCAAACCTCTAAGTGGATAGGCTAAGTAAAGGAAAGTAAAGCCATTGAATGATGAAACTACTTCCTTATTTCCGGTGAAGGTGATGCATTTCATGTAGCAACAGGTGGGACGGGCAATTGTCATGAAATGCCCAATTCCTTATAAACAAGGTTTTCCCTCCCTAAATAGTTCAAGAAATAACCCTCAATTGTGTTCTAATGTCTAGGGCATGTTATTTTGATGAAAGACAGTTTGTGAACCCCTGGAAATAAATGTTATCTGGTATAGAGATTCGTCCTGGGGCTAACATGTCCATAAGGAAGTCCCAACTTCACTTTCCCAGGATGTCATTGTCTTTCTTTTTAGGAAATTAAATTAACAGAAAAGAATGCATCCAGAGGAAAACATCCAGAATTATTGCCAGGTAAGTAAGCAGCCTTTTACGTCTTTAGGCTTTGAAGTAAACCTTTTAATTTCTTATTCCATAGTATGGATTTCTATCTATGTAGCACAATATATTGAACAATAGTGTGACTTACAATTAGGAAATACAGTTTGTAGGTTGTCATGATTGAGATTGCATGTATTGGCCTTTGGTATGGTTTGGTTTGCATTGGATTAAAAAGTTGCATGAAAACACATTTCTGTGCATTTGTACTGGTTGATAACAATGATTATGTTACCTTTTTTGGGCCAATAGTAGAGGTATCTCTTGTGTTCAGGCACTGTATCTCTGGTTCTCCAGGTGAAGTGGTGTTTTGCAGTGCTAGTCCCATCTTGAAGTACACCCAGGAAGACCTATCCCAACAGGGCATCTTTGGTACACTTTTCTGCACCAATTTCCGTATCTCATTCATGCCTAATGAAGTCTCCCTGGAAGAGGCGGAAGAGAGGGTAAGGGAATTAAAAATGGTGGGCAGCCATTGAGAATGCCTCACAGTGAAGGCCTCAGTAGTGATTACAGAAAGATGTTTTGGACTGGTTGCCATTCTCTTGGCTTGACAAAAAGGTCAAAAAACAAATGCTATTCGGAAATAAGTCGTTCAGGCAAATGTCATTATGAAATGAAAAAAGCCATTTGGAAATATTACATGATTTAATTAATTCTGATGATGTTTTTATGAAAAGGACAGTGATGAGGTGTGAATTATTTAATTATAAAAAATAAAAGAAATGTACAGTATACTATTTATATAATTCAATATTTATTTGTTTTATTACGCATTTGATGTGGCATGTTTAGTCCACCATACCTTTGACAGTGTGGGTCACGCACCACTTGTCTACAGTGAGCTCTTCAGAACTCCTTTTGAAATACTTCAAAGGCTAACCTATAAATATGTAGGTTTTATTCTAAAATCAAGTTGCAGTTAAGACATGGTCATAGAACCTCTTAAGTGGATAGGCTCAATGAGTGTACAAAGACATTTTTAAAAATTATTACTAGAATTACTTGGAAAGTTTAAATTATTTTGATCTACAATAAACATGGAACATGAAATACTGTTCAGGAATAGATAACCTAGCAATAACTAACAACAAGTTATCAGTCCTATGTAGGTCAAGTTGTTTTCCTTGTCAGCTAGCCATTTTTATCTTTTACTTAGACCTCTAAGTTCTAAAGTTTATATGAGTACATAGATCATGCATGGATGGTGTAGTACAAGTTAGCTGTTCAAAACAGACAGAGAGTGATGAAAACATACAGTGGACAAATGCTGTAGTCTGAAGGAACATTCCCA
Source organism: Conger conger (assembly GCF_963514075.1). Classification (NCBI taxonomy): domain Eukaryota; kingdom Metazoa; phylum Chordata; class Actinopteri; order Anguilliformes; family Congridae; genus Conger; species Conger conger. Next base: position 38,156,053 of record NC_083771.1, read on the forward strand.
TAAGACATTCCTTTGGATATAGAACATTTTTATTTGGAGGCTTTTTAGAATCACACATGATTAATATACACTATACTCTAATAGTTTGTAATTATTCAATGCTTACATGTAGCTGCCATTCATAACATATACTGTAGCCATTTTAACTCAAGAATAATAACAATCCTATTAACAAAAGCACAATTTTTTAAATAGATATTCAGAGCCAAGATATTTTTAACATCACATAGCCAGTAATGCTATTTTTCTAAAGAACGGGCTGTACAGTGTCCTTAATGATACTTAGTGGTTCTTTATTTCACTCCACTCTTCTGTCGGTGCAGAGAAAACACATGATTAATTCCAGTAGCTGATTTCCTCCAGCTTTGTCATTCTAAACACCCAGTCTGCATTTCAGGCTCTGCTCTTCAAGAACAAGCTCTATGGAGAAAATGACATCCCCCTCACAGGCGTGGATCTGATCTATGCAGGTATCTCAAACAACAATTCCTTTCCTTTAGTCCAGCACTACTCAACTCCATAGCCCGTGGGCGGTAGTGTCTGCAGCTATTTGCTCCTGCCTTTCACTACACCCCCTTTCACTTCAAGTATTTTACCTGCTTGGTTCAGATGATAAGGTATTTAGTCAAATCAGATGGCATAGTGCACAGTTGAAGCAAATGCCTGCAGACACTGCGGCCTGCAGGATGTTCAGTAATGCTTTAGTCTAATAAACAATACAATTCAACATGGATTTCAACTTTTATTTTATATTTCACTGTACTATTTTTGCTCTTGCTGTTCTTTTTCCACATATTACAAAATAATGATGGAATGCAATATGGGAAAGCTCAGTTTTGTGGAAATGCATTCTGTCTCCTCCAGGCTATGATGAAAAGAGGAAGTTGATGACACGTGGTCATGTGAAAAAGAAGTACCCTCCTAAAATCATCATTCACTGCAAAGATCTGCGGGTCTTTCAGTTCTCTTTGACATTTGCTGAAGCAGAAGAAGCAAAAAAGGTAAAATAGAGCTATAAAAAGGTGTTTTTACCTGCTGTACTGTGCCTTGCCACGCATGAAGATGTTCCTATTTGACATTTTCCTGTTTAATGAATTCATGTGATTTGCTGTCTTTCTTATTTGGAGATCTTTCAGAGTATTGTCCATTGCAGTCTGGAGCCCAAGGCACTGAAATGTGCCTTTGCCTTCTCCTACTGTGAGAAAGCAACATCAAGTCCAGGTGCAGAATTTCTCTTGTTTGTTTCAAAAATGTATTACTCAGGCAGTCTACATTGCTGAGAAACGTTGTATTTATTTCTAAATAAATTAATAAATGCATAAATAAATATGAAATATATAAATTTGTTTAGTAAGAAATGTGACTCCATACTAATGATTAGAAAGTGACAATTGACAAATATTGCCATTTTCTAACAGCACAGAATGATGATATTGTGTGCCACTGTTGTTCTTTGCAGAGATCCAGAGAAAGCAAAGAACTATGATGTTCAACATTGCTGAAGACTGGACTGAGGAAATGATGCGTACAAAAGGGAACTGTAAATTAATAAAAGATAATGAGAATTTCAGCATCTCACAAAGGTATGTTTGTTCAAAAATACACGTGTGTAATTTTTGGTTGTATTAGCATTTCTTAACCCTGAGGATGCTTGGAAGATATCATTTAATTTAACTGTACTTCAGTTATGTAAGATAATTCAGTTTCAGAGGGTTCAGGCCAGTTTATTTTGATTGAATCATCCCCCATTACTCAATGAAATGAAGCCTCCATGCTGTGTGGTGAATAAGTGTGTTCCCACAGATTATAATAGATTATTAGTAAAGCCAGTGACCAGTAGTTGTAACTGATTTCACATTGTTGTAAACAAGTTTTATTGTCAGAGGCTGTAAGATAAGTAATTCTTTACATTCAAGTGTTTTACCACTTTACTTTACAGACTACCACAGTTCTTCAGCATCCCCGCAGCTGTCTCCGAGTTAAATTTGTCAGACTTCCAGGGGAAAGGCATACCAGTAAGACTCTTGAAAATGCTTGTGAATTTCATGTTTACAGATTCATTTTTGTAAATTAATGCTTTGTAAAACTCTCGTCTAGTGGAATAGGAAAGCTTTTTTGGTTCAAAAGTGTAGCATGGTGCTCATGCCAGCATGTGCTGTAGAGGAGTGATTAGAAACAATTACTCCAGCTTGTCAGTTAAAAGCTTATTGGTTTGTAACTGACAAGCTGGAGTAATTTCACGAACATCTCTAGAGTTTCCAGAGAATGGTGCGAAAAAACAAACAGTGTAATAATTGAATAATGAAAACAGGTTATATCTTACAGGAAACAAAGACCTAGCTATGTTTTATCTCTTATTGTACAGAGTAAATATTTTCTAGGAAGAAGTGCTTTATGTTCCTCCAGATCTGGTGTTGGTCCCATCCTTGTGGCTGTGCCCTGTATAAGATGGCGTCCTTCCCTTTGATGGAGGATGACGATGATTCCCAGGCACGCAGGCGCTACATGGAGAGGTACATAATGGAAGCTTGACTACGAACCTACTTCACTACACTTTCAACATGGTAACATATTTTGAGGAGTTTTAGTCAAACTTAAACTAAAACTTACAAACTTAAATAAAATCTTTTTTCCAGCTATGCCTTTTTCGTTTTTTTTTGTGGTATAAGATGCACATTTCTTTTTGGATTAATGTGTTGCAGAATGCTGAATGCTGTGGGTGAAAACAACCTTTACTCTGTGAAAACAGAGGAACTATCTGAGACACTTCCAAACATTCAGGAGATACAGCAATCCTACAACAAGTTCAAACAGTTTTTCCTCATTGGTGGGTTCCATTGAGCATGTGTTTAATTTGCCTTGCATTCCCATCATAATACAGGTCATAATAGACTAATGTGTGAATGAGAGATTTGTCTGTTGGAATTTCAAGGTATTTTCCTGTTCTTTTCTATAGATGGCACTACTGAGTTTTGGCTGTCTGATGTTAAATGGTTTACTTCACTGGAAAGTTCCGGATGGCTAGATATCATCAGGTAGCCTATAGCTTTAAAATGACAGTATATTGCTTCCTGTTATCTTGGGTACCTCATTGTGAATATTTTTTTTTCTTATAGACAATGTCTCCATAAGTCTGTTGAGATAGTTCAATGCTTGGAAAAGGAAAATAGAAATGTTCTTATTATGGGTGAGTAAACTGACCGTTTTTTTTTTCTTTTCTTTTTTTATAGTTATGTACTTTCAGAAACCACATGTTTCCATTATTGGAGTTTACCACAAATAAAAAAAAAACACTGGCAGAGTGGCAGAGTGATTCTTTAGGTATTGTAATGGTATCTGTGTGTTTGGTTGTTCTGCCCCAGAGGAGGAAAGTTTGGACCTGTGCTGCGTGATCTCCAGCTTGGTTCAGCTGATGTTGGATCCCTTCTACAGAACTCTCACAGGCTTCCAGAGCCTGGTGCAGAAAGAGTGGGTAGCAGGGGGCCACAACTTCCTGGACCGCTGCAATTACCTACTCAAAGACAAGGAGGTACATATATTGTTTCAGGCCTTTTTTCTCCCTGTAAGACTTGGTTTATATAAGGTGTGATGATCTACACTGTGAAAAAACATAGAGTGCTGCTTAGAATGTATGCAGTACAAGATTACAGTTCACATCCAAAATTGAGAAATTTGTGGAAGCTTTTGCCACAAAAGACAAAGAAAACCCACACGGTTTCTTTAAAACTCCAGCGCTGACATGTACAACCTATTTGCATTACACTTCTAAATGAACAGATTTGCAAATAAATATTGTGTATGTTGAGTGAATTCAATGCACTTGTGCTACGTACACTTACCTTCTGTTTGGGCAAGAAAATTGAGTGGCCACAATTCAGTTTGAGCAAAGGAAAAGCCCACCTGTGGAACTACTGCACGGACAGTAATTACTGTGCTGCTCTGCACACCAGCTACAGTCGCCAGTCTTCCTGCTGTTCCTGGAGTGTGTGTGGCAGCTGCTCCAGCAGCACGGACCAGCGTTCCAGTTTACTGAAACCTACCTGACCGTCCTCTCTGACAGCATCCACGTCGCCATGTTTAGCACCTTCCTCTTCAACTCCCCCTACCATAGAGTTTCCACTACAAAGGTAAGGGCTTATGGTTCACACATCACGCCATGATTTCATTGTTACTAGTATTAGACTAAAGTAATGAGATGTAATACAGGAGCGAATGCTATAAATAGGCTAAATCTTTTTAAGAAAAAAACGTTTAAATGCGTTTTTAGAAATTACCCTTGTGTAGGTCTTGATTGTGGTCTTATTTCATGTCAATAAATGAATTTAAGCAGTTTAGTTTGAATTATGGTGAAACCAAGAACAACAGCACCATCTAATGGTCATAAGAAAGACATAGGGTTTGACCACAACCAATATTTATTGCTACAGAGCTACTTGATCACAGCCCCCAGTCAGCATATTACAGTGTCAGTACAGTGTGACAGGCTTTACATATAGTGACAGGCCCCCTCGATTTGTTATCCATTTGGGCTAAATGTATTCAGCCCGTTAAAGTCTGAAGGTCTGTCTGTGACACGCCCCCTTGATTTGTTATCTATTCAGGGTGTGTGAGTAGTGGAGAATTAATTAAATGGTGACTATATTCTTCACTAATCATCTGTTTTTTGTACCTACAAGGCTTGGTTTCATAGTTTCATTGCTCTAAAGAGTAGGGGCCTATATTGTAGTCCTGTAACTGAACTGGTAGTGGTTTCAGTTCCCACTGGTGGCAGCCATATTGAGGAATGTATGCGCTCAAGGTATTGTATGGTTTTTTGGATAAAAGCATTTATCAAATGGCAGATATTTGAATTACATATTTTGAAATGCAATGCTGGAGCGTGAACTATTGATAGGTATTCCACTCCTCCCATCCAGTATCACCACCAGCCACCACTGATGAAATATATTAGAATTTGTTTAAGGATTAGTTTAAGTACCTTGCCCAATGATACAGCAAATGATAAAACACACAGTTCCCTGCAGCTCATTTTAGGTCAATTAACTGATGTTAAAACAAGGGGTGTGAACGGTTAACCGGTTAACCGAAACTGATTTGTAACCGGTTACAAAAAATTGATAACTGATAACCGATTTTTTTTTCCTGAAGGTGAAATTGTAAGCTCAGTTTAAAATAAATGCACGTTCATCACCAGGCGTATTATTGCGGTCCTGAACTATTCAACTACCAATCAACTAGCTTCAGTAGTTCGAGCAAGCAATTTGGCCATTTCAAGGGGTTTAAAATGCAAACACCGCATGGAATTGAATGCTACATTACTATAGTTGTCAAATAATTTCTGTTTTAAATCTGTAGCTGTTAGTTCACTTATGGCTTATTCTATGGCGTTTCTTCATCCGTGTTTATTCGTTCCACGCGAATTCGTTGACACTACCGGCAAACCGAACTTCACTTTCCACTATGCGGTAACTACATAAAAATAAATAAAGCAATACATTATGATTAGGCTATTTATCCATCGGATATTGAAAGCGAAAATTCCCTGCTTTCAGTGAAAAATGGACACGTTAGTCGCACCACCACGATTGTCCCACGTCTTATAAAATGCATTGGCATATAAAATGCAAGTTTATCGTTACATAATAATATATCAAATTGTACAGATACCTGCATTGGCATGAAAGTAAAATCATTAAACCAATCGCCTATGGTAAAATAGACCCGGTGTTATATACCACGGAGTGCACATCCCCGTCTGTAAGAAAGTTAACAGCAGCATATTCACAGATTTCATGCCAATCAAGTCTATCAGGCAGAAGCCATAGAGAAGAGGGATGAAAACATGAAGAATTATAATTTTAACCGATGCATTTTTAAAAAATGACACACGATCGACCAGGTTACACTGGTTACACTGAGGTTACACTGCAGAATGTCAGTGTAAATGTAAATATTTAATTTGGCAATTAGGCTGGCCTACTATTATCTGACTTAATATGTTGGCATTTATCTATTGAGATGGCCCAAAATACAGTTTGAAAATACAATTTAATTTCTCAGTAGTCCAGTAAAAATTATATATATATCTCGGTTAACCGGTTAGCCGTTTAAAAAATGGGATGGTAACCGGTTACTAAAACTGATGATTTGTCACATCCCTAGTTAAGAGTAGCTAGACTTACTCTGTGACTCACTAACATCATTTGATCCTTAAATCGTAAAGCAAACCGCATGGGCATTTCAATAATGCAAGTTGTATGTTGTAATGTGCTGTATTAATCCTGTTTGCTGTAATATACCTTTGATGTGTGTATTGTATGTAGCCTAAGCAAACATAATGCTATACTACAGACAGTGGAAAGGCAGAGCTTAGAACCAGCAGATACTCCCTGACATTGTGAAGTGTTCCAGCCTTGCACAGGCCCCCTCCCCCTCTCTTACAGCTCAGAGACTCTTTTTGTCTTGACAGGCTCACTCTCCACAAACACAAAGGAGCCAATTAAACTTGCCCTCTGTGTGGGACTGGTCTCTGCAGTTTGACTGTGCAGCCCAAGATTTATTCACTAACCCTCTCTACACTGACAGCCCCAAGCAAGAGAGTGCAACAGCAATGGGAAAGTCATCCAGCACTAAGGTAAAGGCTGCAGTCCTGAGTGATTTTACCCTGTCTGATTAGACAGGCGTGATTCCACAGAAGAGAGGACTCAAAGACAGTTTATGCTTTACAGATTTAACATTCTTACATAATATGACTAAAACGTTTTCATGGCACAGTTTCCACCTTTTAAAACAGTTTGCACTTCAAAAAGCATGTGTTTGATATGCTGACCAATTACTTTTTTTTTTAATTGCAACTAAATCTCTATAATTGTATAATTTATTATGCAGAAATTAAACCAAAGTTTTTCAAACTAGGGTACGGAGATAAATATGTTCCCTTAATATTTGTTAATGTTAACAAAATCGCACAATTTAGACTTCAGGTTATAAATATCGCACATTCTAATATTGTGATAATTGTAATGACTAAACATTTCTATTATGCTAAAAGTAGCGTTTAAATGCATAATCCAATCTCATCACTCTTTAGACACCTGCATCCATGTACAGGAACTAGTCTGTTAATAGTTCCTGCATTACAAACTTTATTGGCTATCAGGAGTTAATAATCTAAACATTTTAGGTGCCCATTAGAAGTTGGGAGCCCCCCATGTTAAACAGAGGCAAGGAGATGTATAAATGTATATGAATGTGCATGACTAATGGGTTTATGACCCTCTCTCCTTTCCCATTTTACATTTACATTTTAGTCATTTGGCAGAGGCTTTTAATCCAAAGCGACTTACAAGTGCATAGGTTCTACCATAAGTCAGAGCATCACATCCAGAAACTAGCAAAATACACAGGAAATGCTGTTCTAAACATAGTTGTCATCAGAAGTGCATTTTTTTTTTTTTTTTTTTTTTTTTTTCAGCAGCAGACACGGCTGTCCTTTCCCAACAGCACCGTCAAGCAATCACCAAAGAAGGGCTTCCTCAGGGAGGAGAAGGACAGCCTGAAAAAAAGGCTGCGGGGTATGAGGATTAGTCCCTGGATGCAGCCGATGGAGTTCGCCCAGGCCTCCACGCGCCAGTTCTATGAGGCCTGGTGGCGGCAGCCCCTGGAGGCCAATAACCTTATCCTGCCCTGCCTGGAAGGCCCAGCCATCCGCCTGTGGATGCAGCGGTACCTCCGCTGGATCCCACAGGCACAGCTCTACGGGGGCGGGCCCATCGCGGTCCTCCTCAAGCTGGCCGACCTTACCGAGGAGGTGAGGGACCTGCAGGCCAAGCTGGACCGGCGGACCTGTCCTACAGCCGCGAGCCACCAGAGGGCAGCAATGCTCCCCAGACCGTCCGTCTGCCCTTACACTGCCTTCCCTTTCGCTCCCTCTCACACTTCGTCTTCCAGACCCTCCATTCCCACTGGCGTGGCGCAGAGGCTGGTGATCACAGGAAGCCTGAGCGACAAGGAGGATGAGGCTCCCGTCAGCGTGTAACCGCTTCGCAGGCGTAGTGCATCATATTTATTAATTGTGGTGACATTAGCCATTTGCTGTGTTTTTATCCGGGGTGTTGCTTTGCTCACTGCCAAAATCCTGTCTCAATCACTGGAGCTATGAGATCACCTCATATTAGATTGACATATGAAAACATTTAAATACACTTCATTTTCAAAAATGAAGAGAAATACACACTCTCTTTGCTCCTTAACTGATTTTCAGAACGCAGCCAATGTTTCAGTATTAGTTGTCTTTTTTCAGGGAAATAGGCAAGTGAAGGCAAATGGTGGCAAAACATTGGTTGTGTTCCAATTAAATAGCAAACATAGTGTGGAATTTTCTCTTTGAGCATTTTCTCTCTGTTGATAGGCACCTGAATTCAGTAACAGTTGGGTCTATGGCCTATTGCTTAAAAATATATATACTGAAACCTGTGGCGTAGCTCCAAGAATAAGTAACCTCTGTAAAAAATGTATAAATATTTCATTTAATTCTTAACAAGGACATTTATTGAAATGGTGAAACAAAGGTTTTTGAAAACCTTTCAAACCCAGGTTGAAAGGACAATCAAACAAAATAAAGACAGGATATACATCTTGAAAGTCAAAATACATTAATTTAGTAAAACACTGGAAACATTATTTTATCTCTGTACAGTAGTATATAGCTTATGTTTTTAAACAATGCTTGTTTGTTGCAGTTTGTAGAACAATGTTAATCATTATTGTATAGGGTGGCCTGTAGCGTAGTGGTTAAGGTAAATGACTGGGACACGCAAGGTTGGTGGTTCTAATCCCGGTGTAGCCACAATAAGATCTGTATAGCAGTTGGGCCCTTGAGCAAGGCCCTTAATCCTGCATTGCTCCAGGGGAGGATTGTCTCCTGCTTAGTCTAATCAACTGTACGTCACTCTGGATAAGAGCGTCTGCCAAATGCCAATAATTTAATGTAATGTATTGTAAGGTTCAAATATGAGGTGCAAGATGGGAGCCCACATACCAGGTGTCTGGTTCAAATATGAGGTGCAAGATGGAATACCCTTTCTTAGTTGCACTGTTACACTGTCAGTGGGCAGATGAAGTGGCGTTCCTCTGGTGGTGGTGCCATAAAAGTTTACAACCTCCCACAACAACACACCATTCACCATTCAAAGGTAGATAACTAATCTAAAATGACTATTAAAATTGAGTCAAATATAACGATGGTAGATTTATTGGCCCCATTGTGGAGATTCTTGGTCAGCCTGGACCAGTAGAAAGCGGAAGGCAGAGCAGTACTGCTGTCTTTGTAACTTGGTTCATCTATTGGCAAATTTAGTCTCGCCGCATAGTGGTCAGTAACATTTAGCCCTATTAACATTCTTCCAGCAACACCAGAAGGACCAGCATGTAGATACCTTCGCCCTCGCTAAATTCCGTCATTGGATTAGCGTGGGGTTTTACAAGCCAATACAATAATGTAACAGCAGTGGAAAAATCTTTGGACATGGGTGGACATTTTTAAGGCCTATCAGTTAATTTGATAAGAAACATTTTTATTTTTTTTACACCATTCATTTGTGTTTACATGAATTGTAATAGCACACTGAAAAAAAATCACAGGTAAAAAGGAAAGAATTACATGCAATATATTTTTCATGCATGGACTGTAGCATGTGCAGGTATAACATGTAACTTATACATGCACATGATATATCTTTGCACACTAAATGCACTTTGAACACTGATAATATCAAATTATGTGAAATATTAAATGTAGTGTTGACTGATTCAAGGTGATATAAATAAAAATTGTCCGCTTACTTATGTGTTATTTGTAACTCTTGACCTTCTTATTACTGCTGACAAATTTGTTAGACACTTTTCTATTTGGGAGACAGTAGACTGTACATTAATGACATTAAATACTATCTGAATCTATCAGGTAATTAAACATCCAAAATAATGAGTTCATCACTCCTATAAAAATTCAGGTTAGTATATGATAATTTGTCCTTGTTTTATTTTTCTTATTTGGATTCGTAATACTTCACAAGTAGGGAATCATGCATAGTCTAATGATTTTACATTACCTGTACTGAGGAAAGGGATAGTACAAATGAATGCTCAGTGTTTTGCTCCCTGGGCACTGGTGACAGAATTCAGTCCTGGAGGGTGCTGTTTTTGAGGTACCAAGAGTAACTCGATCCCATCCTGGGTGTGTCAAAGTGTCCCTGAGCAAGACACCTAACACCCAAATGCTCCTGACAAGCTGGTTGGTGCCTTCTATGGCAGCCAATCGCCGTTGGTGTGTGTGTGAATGAGTGAATGAGAAGCATCCATTGTACAGCACTTTGGATAAAGGCGCTATATAAATGCAGACATTTAACTGCAGTATGCCTATGAACTCACAACCGTAACACAACTTAAAACACAGTCACTTGTAACCAATATACCAGCAGGGCCCAAGGCCCAGGGTTTTCACCTTTTTCTGATCCAGGTTCAAATACATCCAAGGGACTCCCATCATAAGTTGATGGTGGCTGAAAACCTTGTCCTCATTTTCATACACAATTCGCAGCCTCTGAAAGCACAAATATTACTTCCACTTTCAGCAGGCTTGAATGCATTTTGTCATTGTATCACAAGAAGAGCAACCAGGTTATCATGAATTTAAGGTTCAAGTAAGGACAGCCACTTGGGAATAAACATGCCCAAATTCTTGGAAGCTGCAACGATACATTTTTTATTATTTATTTGGCAGATGCTCTTATCCAGAGTGGCTTCCAAGATCATGTTGACAAGATTACGTGCTAATCAACTAATATAGGTTCAAGACAGCAAGTGGCACATAAATAAAGTTTAACATGGAAAATATGACCATACAAGAGTAATTGATTTAGCAGGCACATGCCAGTTGGCCTGAGGAATATCATGCACATCAATGTTATAATTATAATAATAACAATAGTCATTTGACTTTGATTCTGCAGTTTACATTTTATGCCCAGTAAATACATTTTAGATAGTTTGCTTGAAATTGACTGGAACTATCAATAACTTCCAACTATTTACTTTTTGCCTTCTTGTTTATGAATAATATAATATTTAATATTTATTATAAACAAATACTTTTCCCCCTGAAAATGCAGATCCATTGTCACAGCCGAGTTAGTGAACATTACATATCTAGGCTAGCGTATTTATTTTCTCTAGCAACGTTACCTGAGTATGGCTGAGGTGCCACATCCACTGCTGTCGTCATCGGTCTTCGCCATATTGGTTGAGAAAGTCGATGCAGAGGCAAGGGGTACAAGCTGCCCCTTATAATAATAAAGAGCGAATTTTGGATCAGAGAAATCCATAGAAGCCTATTTATGTGTCGGAAACTGTAAAGACTGTTTAACTGAGGCAGGGACAGGTCTGGATACGCTCGTTTCGTCGTTGTTACGACTTGTCTGCAGATTATGACTTCCATGACCCAGAGGAGCTCAGGCCTGGTGCAGAGGCGGACCGAGGCCTCTCGCAATGCCGCTGCCGACAAAGAGAGGGGATCTGGGGATGAAGACTACGAATCACGTCGCGGGGATGAACAGGAAGATGATGACAAGGGAGATTCCAAAGAAACTCGGCTCACACTCATGGAGGAAGTCTTGCTTCTAGGGCTGAAGGACCGCGAGGTTTTGGATTCATACAATTACCGTTATATTTTTTTATTCACTCTTTTGCGAAATAACAAATATGCCTTTGTTTTTAGCTAGACTAACGTTAATAGCTGCTTCGTTTCTAACTGGCCTTTACAGTGTTTGTACATAATTAGCTAGCCTGACGTTCACTAAGCTTAATAGTTTACGTTTACATGGCTAACGTTAGCTCGCGAACTAACTTGCTAGATAACTAACGTTACCTGGCATTCTTTATTAGCGAATGAATAAGCAAGCTAACGGCAAGTTAGCTAGCTAGATAAGATTCGATCAGCATAAAAAAACGGTAGCTTATTGGCTACCATCAGATATAACTAGATAGCTGCGTCGTTGTGTAAACAAGTAACGTTAGCGCTATCACATGTTTAAATGTAAATGTATATATATATATATTGCATTCAATTCAGATAATTGGGTTACTAGCGACCAAGGAAGCGGGGCAAAACTACAATCAAAGCTTCTCTTATTTGCTTAGAGTTCGTGTACGTTAGCTGGCTAAATTTGCTCATTAGCTTTCGCTAACGCCTGCCACTTTGCTAATTTGGCAGCTTAGCTAGCTAGCTAACGTCGCTAAAAGGAACGTACTCCCAGTGAAACAGTCGTGTGGAGCTAGCTAAATTGGTGCTAGTTGGCTAGCTAAAGAAAATGCATCTTTCAATGAAACTGAGCAAGTAATTATTGAGTGTAGCGAGATTAACTTTAACGTCACCAGTCTAAGTTTGTTTAATCAAGCGCTTGAAGTGGCTAGTTGGGTATCTCCTAATTTCATATAGCTACGTTATGTAAGTTCTCAAAGTTAATGTCAGCATGTTTTTCTATTATTGAAATATGGCTAAATTAACCATTTAAGCTGTGAACGAAGTACGGTTGGCGCAGCTAGCCAAGTAACTTTACATTACATAATGCTCATTATGTAATAGTACACTGGATTCTACTAACTTGCAGCCCTCTCAACCTTTTCTTTTAATAGTGCAAATATACTCATTATCTTGCATATAATTAGTTTTCTATATAAGACTGCACCTATAACTCGCAGTTGTAACGTCAAGGTACGCTGTAGCTAGAAGTCCATCTTGTAAGCTGCTTAAAGCATATTTATAGGTTAAATTAGGTGAAATGGTCTCAGTTTTAGATTTTATTCTCACCATATAAATGCAAACCTGCATCTGGGCATGTTTCAGGTCTGCTTTCCCTTATCTGTAAGTTATTTATTTTTGTCCAGACTTTTCTACATATTCAACAGCCTTTTCAATTAATATGCATCCTGTGGCATTTGACAGTTCTGCTGTATTTTTTAGAGTTGGTGTTTCTTTGTGCGTTCCTACCAGTTTAACACTCTTCACAAGGCTCTAATACCCATGGCAATTATGGCCAGGATTTAGTCGTCTACTTTTTCTCCTCCCAATTGTTGTACAATTCTCAATCCATATCCATTTACGGCGCAGTTTCACTGGAGCACGGCACATTTCCTCTAACCCGTCTTAACCGTTCAGCTGTACCTGGGGTGCAGCAGAGGTGTTTTGACAAAAAGCCTGTCCTAGTTGTCAAATGACCCGAGTTGTGTTGGGCAATACCATGTAGGATAATTGATTGCCCCAGCATGCAAGCAAACCAAACAGACTTGGATGCATATATTCCATGTTGTCAGTCTGACAGTAGTCAGAGGCCTCTACTGAAGGTAGTGGTACATCTAGATGTTATTTGTTTATTTATGGATTAAACCAGGATCTAGGCAGGCAGAGATTTCCTTGAGAAACACGGTAACAGCTGTTTGCAATATTTGAGCTCAGTAGTCAACTTGAGAGATCCCTTTACAATTTTAACATTCAGGACTAGGCCAGAATTTCAGAACATCTGAAAGTGATTGGTCCGTTTCCATGCCACCCCACAAAAATATGACCCTTTGTTGCCCGACTCTCACCATTCTCGCTATAAATGTTCAGTTGGACTGTTCAGGTGTGCTGAGTTTAAAAAGGAGTTGATGGGCTCAAAGTGATGTTGCATGGGTGGCTTGCGTAAAACTGCCTTTTCAATCAGGCACAACAGCGTTGTAGCCTGGTCAAGGCTAAAAGAGAACTTCCCTGGTTGGGTGAGAAAAAAAGTAAACGCGGACATGTAAACGATACATTTACAAAAAGGTGTTGCTTTGTGGATTCCCCATTTCCCTATGACTGTGTACCAAAGGCCACTTGCTCAGCATGTTGGTAGGGGTTAGTTTGCAGCAGGTTATCCCTGTACTCTATTGGTCCTGGAGAAACTGATGGGGCAGACAAAGCTGGCTCTGTGGGGAGTTGGTGTCTGGGGCCTTGTGGTTGGACACTTGGAACAGTCAGTGCCAGCACCACAGGAGGGCGTATTCTGGCAGTGTGAGACGTTCGGGCTTTCAATGTTGAATATGGCTTGTGTTGTACTAAGTTTATATTTTGTATTCTATTGGTTGATATAGGCATTAACATGTGGGGTGGCCTGTGGTGTAGTGGTTAGGATAAATGACTGGGACACGCAAGGTTGGTGGCTCTAATCCTGGTGTAGCCACAGTATGATCCGCACAGCCGTTGGGCCCTTGAGCAAGGCCCTTAACCCTGCATTGCTCCAGGGGAGGATTGTCTCCTGCTTAGTCTAATCAACTGTACGTCGCTCTGGATAAGAGCTTCTGCCAAATGCCAATAATGTAATGTAATGTAACGTTTATTCTGTGATGTTAAAAGGCTTTTTTAGATGGACAAATGCTTGGATTTTCAGTCTTGTAGTCTGCTGCAAACATTTGTTTCAATGTCTTAGTCATGGTATTATACTGTACAAGTGCATTTCCCCCTTTCCCCATATTTGTCTACAGGTAAAATAAAAAAACTACTTTTCAAAATATAATCTTTGCTGGGAAATATAGGTTGGGTTTTTGGCAATCATTATCTGCAGAAATCTGCTCTTAACTTGAAATGATCTGGTTACCTCTTGCCTTTCAGTGTGCCCACATCAGCTGGTGCATGTATCATTGCGTGAGGAGCATTTTTCAACAGCTCTTTCTTTATATGGTCCTTCTAAAAGCCATGAAACGCCTTCAGTAGCATGATGCGTGTCAAGAACTGTTCATAGGACATGTTGCATCATCTCTGATGCAGCCAAGCAACACGCCAAATGCCTATTTCAATTTGACATACTCATTCAGGAGTTTGTTGTATGGCTTTCATGAAGGACCATTCGTAGAAATTTTCCCATCCCCAAAAATGCATCTGATATTCTTTTTTGTCCCAGACCTTGATTAAATTGAGGGGTAGGACTATGGATCGCTCTCAGTCAGTCAGTCAGTCAGTTTGTTTGTTCATTTGTCACGTGTCCGATGGGGATGGATCGGTTTGCCTCAGTTCGGATTGGCCTACCGCTGGCAGCCAGAGTCACTGTCACACATCTAGCATGTAATGCAAAGGCATTTATTGTAGGCCAAGATTTAACCAGGTAACTTATAAATGAATGTATCAGTTCCAGAATTAACAAGTTTCATAATGCAGAACTTTCTTGGGATAGGCTACACGTTGCTTTGGGTATATTCATTACGATATATAATGTTTCATTCCCACAACTCATCACTATTATTTGATTTGTTACAACATTTTTCTGGAAAAAAAAAAAACAAGCAAACGCATGCGTCATCTTAATTGGCAGGTCGACCTGTTTAAATTTTTTTTGGCTTTAGAAAAACAGCCCAAATGAAGTGGATTCCATATGCTTTGTAAATATTAGAAAAGCACCAAGCCAGTGATAACACCCGAACATCACACCAAACCGCTGTCCTTCAATGCAAACTAGAATCCATATATTATGGGTATGTATGTAGAATTTGTAATTTGGTTCTTGGTTACTCTCTATAGTCAACATACACTGACATTTTTATGTTAGGCTACTCCCTGCTTCCTAACACGCTGGTCTGGGAATGTTTAATAGGCTACTGTATTGCTCATAGTAATCAGGCTACTTTGGTGATTGCATTAAACGGCCATATCCAGTTTTGTAAGTCTCTGTGAATAGGACCGTCTGCTAAGTAAAGGTAATGGGTAACATCAGCTATGATGTAATCTATTAGCCTAGGTAGGCAGATGAGATGTTCCTTTTTTCACATTTCACACATGATTTTTTAATGTCTGTAAATGTGAGGAAATGAACTTGATATGCGTGAGCCAAACTAGTTGGTATGCACAGCCTGTTGTTCTTTGCCTTCATAATTGCAGTCTGTGTAATCTCTCAGATGAGATGTAACCTGGTTGCTTGCACGAAACGATGGTGCATGTTTCATTGAGGCATAGTGGATGCATCCTGGGTGCATTAGCTCCCATTAACCCGGTCTCATGCAACCTCCCTCCCAGTTCAGGTGGTCTCAGCACTGTCCCAATGGCATAGTGCACCCTCCCACTCCTGTGCAGGACCCCTCTGTTTACTCATTGTACTTATTATGACCATTCTGCTACCAGATTATTTGGTGTCTCTATTACACTGGGGGTTGAGACCAGAAGGGATGACATGTCTTGGTTCTGTTCCTGGGATTACAGCTCAGGGTGGGAGGGAACTTCTCCATTGTCATTTCTGCTGTCATAGTTTTTAATCATCCTGCATCCAGCAGTATCAGTGTTGTTCTACAGCAGGTATTGTCTGTAACGGTTTGTCGTCTGTTTCAGGGGTACACGTCCTTCTGGAACGACTGCATCTCCTCAGGGCTGCGGGGGTGCATGCTCATTGAACTGGCCTTAAGAGGCCGGCTGCAGCTGGAGGCCTGCGGGATGAGGAGGAAAAGTTTACTAGCCAGGAAGGTCAGTGCTCAGTTCGGCTGTGTGAGTGTACGAATGAGCCTTTCTGTGTCCCTGCTTTCTGCAAGAGCCGTGGTTATTAATTGTGCTAAACAGTTTGTCATCCTATGCATGTTTTAAAGACACTTGGTGAAACATTGCTGAAATTGAATGAAAACAAATAGCGTTTATTTTCCCCACAAGCATTCGCTGTGTGAAATGAAACAATTTGGTGATCCGCCGGAAAATACTGAATCTGCTTTGATCTACTGAACTCTTCAAATATTGTCATGCCAAACTTAACAATGTTCTATTGTTTATTTGTCATTTTAAGTTCAGCAAATTCTTGTGAAATTGTGCTTACCTTCTTGGGCTCAAAATGTTTATGCAAAAAAGCTTTTACAAGTGTTTGAAGTAGCCTACTTGTTAAAAGTATAGCAAATATTTGTTTGACTGATTAAACTGCACCAGTATGAAAGGAATGAAAAGGAATTATAACCTTCAGGCTAAGCAGGTCCATGAGGCCCAAGGCTACTGTATATGCAGGGAGAGTTCAGAAGTGTTCAGAAGTTACCTGGAAGCAGCTCAAAGCAGATCTACTTCTCATTCCTTCCCTTTGATTCATTGTCATACTTTTAATTTGTTCAATTTTAATTCAATAATTATATTTATAGTGTAAGGCGCTCACCTGCCGCATTTAATTGCACTTTGTTTCATGGCATTTAATTGCACTTTGTTTGCTGAAGGAAATTTTATAGGAATGCTGATTTCACCATATGGACCTTGGATGTCACTTGGCCTGGTTGTTTAATTTTAAGTTGCCACAAGAGGGAGTCATTTTAGATGACCACTACTGTGTCCAGCAAAAGAATGCAAATTCTGCTGCTATTTATGTTCCTGTCATGTACTAATACAAACTGTTTCTGTAAACATTTATGGTATTAAGTTAATTTTTTAAATGTATTACTATGTTTTTGTTATGGAAATCAAAATAAAGTAACGTGCCTTTAAAGCTAATCTAATCTACAGACTGAACCATAATGGGGAAAATGTTAACTTTTGGGTGCTAAAAACGGGATCATTTAATTCTGTTCATTCATTCTGTTCACTCCATTGCAATATTTATTGGTCATTTCACAACGTATGGCCATAAATACTGTAGCTTTATCTGTTATCCTGGTATGCAGGGTTTAGCTACTTGCCTTGGGAGGACCAGTGAGGGTTTAAAGGCATACTATGCAGGATTTTCACCTTGAATATATTCTAAAACAAACCTACACATGTAATTAAAAAGCATCTGTTCAATACACTAAATTCATACATTCTATGATCTCATAGATGGAGGGCAAGAGGAAACCTGTATGGATTGGTAACTACAGTGGTGAGCTGGGTTTGCAAGAGATCAGCTTTGTTGGCTGGCTAGTGTTCGGTAACATTACACTAGGTAGCTGCTGTTATTAGCTAACTAAATTCAGTTTCATACTTCAGCTGGCAGGCAGGCCATGATAGCTGGGTCCTACTGCACAGTACTACTGCGTATATTTTTCAGGGATTATACTGGCTTATTTCCTCTCCTGGGCAGAGAGCTCATGCCTAGACTCCCAGACTTTCAGAAGACAAGATGTCTGATAAAAATAAAAGCGACAGTGAATTGATGTGTTTGTGAGTATGTGTGCTTATGTTACAGGATTGTGCTTCCTTCCAGGCAGGCTAGAGCAGACTGAAATCCACGGGTGTTAGCAACAGTGGGTAGCATCACCACTAACGGCGCTGAGCTAAATACATACACAAGTAATATCAGTTAAATAGCAAGCTAAAATGCCCAGTATGGAAAGCGACTACTGAAGTAGATGTTTTAAAAATGATATTAGTCTGGGGTATTGCTATCATATGGTAGTCTGCAACAGCCAGAATCATCTTCGAGGTGTGGCAGGCAGGGTTGAGAATGGAGGGTATAGACGTTTTATACGTAAACACAGGAGTGAAGGGAGGAAAGGGATCCTGCATAGTATGCATTTAAATTCCAATGACGGCACTTCTTTTGTGTTAAAACACAAACATGGCAGGATGTTAGAGACAAGCAGTTTTAACTAAAGGTTGATGTTTGATGTTGCTAGGTGATTTGTAAGTCTGATGCTCCTACCGGGGATGTCTTGCTGGATGAAGCTTTGAAACACGTCAAAGAGACCCAGCCACCAGAAACGGTACAGAGCTGGATCGAGCTGCTGAGTGGTGAGTTCAGCCTTCCTCACTCATGTACAGGCCCATGTGGGTCACCCGTCAAACATTAATCTTTTCTAGTTGAACATTGCAGGGGCATCACTTTTATTTCCTACCATTTATTAGTCATTTTCTCTACTCTGCCATTTCCTCTGCTTTATTTCTTGACTGTCCTCTGTTCATGTATTTTGACAGCAGTAAAATGTGACAACAAAATTCAGCTGTTCCTCATTGATTCAGACATAGCCTCACATTTGATCTGTCTGGGAATGTGACATGCTCGTCTAGGATGAAACATGGCTAGTCTGCACCAAGCTGCTGTCAAGATCAATCGTTTTAAAATACTTTTTTGTTCATTGAGATTTCATTGTTTTGATATTCTTTGATTTCTTGCTTTCCCAGTGAAACCGAAACTAAGAATGTAAAGGCTAATTTGCATAATTCAGTCAACAGTTCTCTGAGCTGATGTGGATTTTTTAAAATATAAATGTATAACAAAGAAAATCAAATCCATTTTTAGGGTTAAGCCAGTAATTTTATATTGAATCGATAATTGGCTCTAATCTGAAAAGGGTTTTGCTGCTTTTGGTATGATTTTTAGCAAAATGGGACGGTGTGGTTAGGAGATGCGAAGCAGTTTTACCCAGGTTAATAGGATGAATTTGGAGGTAATATGAGTATATTCCATCTGGTAACTGATTAATCACTTTCCTACTCTTACTCAGTTTGTTGCACAGTGAATGGTTATACATTACAGATGCATGTACTATCTGAAATTCTGTATTTTAGTTGTGTTTATGTACTCTCACTCTATGAGGTTTTGTTCACTGCATTGTTCCAGGGGAGGACTGTCTCCTGCTTAGTCTAATCAACTGTATGTCGCTCTGGATAAGATAAGACAATAATGTAATGTAACGTAATGTGTCTGGCTCCCCAGGCGAGACGTGGAACCCTTTAAAGCTACACTACCAGCTCCGGAACGTGCGGGAACGCCTGGCCAAGAACCTGGTGGAGAAGGGCGTGCTCACCACCGAGAAACAGAACTTCCTGCTGTTCGACATGACCACGCACCCGCTCACCAACAACAACATCAAGCAGCGGCTCATCAAGAAGGTGCAGGAGGCGGTGCTGGAGAAGTGGGTCAACGACCCCCACCGCATGGACAAGCGTCTGCTGGCCCTCATCTTCCTGGCCCACTCGTCCGACGTGCTGGAGAACGCTTTCGCCCCGCTGCTGGACGACCAGTACGACCTGGCCATGAAAAGAGTACGGCAGCTCCTGGACTTGGACCCCGAGGGGGAGAGCATGAAGGGCAGCACAAACGATCTCCTCTGGGCTGTGGTGGCGGCCTTTACCAAATGAGCCCGTGGGGGGGGGTCGAGCGCCGTCCCAGGACCATGGAGCTGAGACTCAGACTACCACGGAGGCAGGGATGTTGGCATGGTCCCCCCCCCGCATAGTTACAGATGGTTGACTCCGGGTCTGCAGACATGTCATTCTGTCACACTGTCCTGCCTTGTAGATAAAAACCCCCTCCCATTCCATGCCCTTTTATATTCACTGTCAGACCCTGTGTGGTTTAATCACTCATGTTACTATTCCCACCATCTGAACTCTTAACAAAAAGATTCTCTCTGGTTTTTAAAAGCCGTTGTTTGGTGGCGGAGGGGGTTGGGGGGGGGGGGGGTCTCTTCAGTATGTAAGAGTTTGATTCAGAAATGATTCAGATTTCCTGGTAGAGCCATCATTTTGTCATAAATGGATGTTTTTTCTTGAGTATGCATCCTGGGCTAAAGTACTTTAATATTCAGCTTCTTGCCCTTGTGTAATCAGTAATGGTAATAATTCCCCCCCCCTTTTTTTTTTTTTTTGGCACCATGTACCTTCAGATCCTAACAGCACAACAAATTTACTCTGAGGCGGCACTGGAATCCTGTGTTTGATAGAGGGGAAAAAAGCTTTTAAAATTTAAATTCCACACATATATTTTACTCTCGATCCTTTACAAATGACATGTACTCGTTTTCATAAAACATGTATTTACAATAAAACACAAAAACACTAATTACACTTACATGTGATTACGCCTTGTATGTAAGGACGATTTCTGCTTCTGTTTGTAATATTGATTAAATCTATGATCTGTTTATTTTTGTAACTTAAGTAATCAATGCGAAAAAAATAATAATTCTAGCCAACTCAGCTGCTTGCTACTTAACAAATCACAATTTCAATGGAGCGAACTTGGGGTTGGATACATTCCATTGTGTTTTGTAAATAGTTCCTAGTGTATTCTGACACTTGTAGCCAGTTTTACTGAATGGATCTGGCATGCATTCAAGTTATTACTAACTTTCGGTATGCTTTGGTCTGCTACCGCTGGCCGTTCGGATTTCATAGTAACAACGTAGTCAGGTACTCCAGAAAACAACTTGTTTAACTCCTTTTCAATCTGCCACAGTGTCACAAGTTTAGGTGTCATGAAAATGGCCTTTGACCAATTATTCAGGTTATTTTCTTGAACTTTTGTTTTTGAAACAGATGGAATTTCTCTACATTAGTTCTGAAATGCATATCCTATGCTTTATTTCATATTCACTTTTTTTTTTTGCTTTGCTTTTCACTCATTTTATATTCATCAACTTATTATTTTTGAATGTTATGCAATTATGGCTTACTTTATTTTAGTTACCTTCACTTTTGCGTTCATGTATGCAATTTATTGAGAAGATAGACACTGAATTGGGGGCATATAGTATACTTGTGACAGGGGGTTTAAATGTGTCTGAAAGTTTTGTTAATATGGTCTTCAGAGTGAAAGATACTAAATATAACTATTGGCATTAAAGGGATCCCTATTCTGTATACTTGCTTTTTACCATACAATAAACTAAGATCATGGAAGTGCCTGAAATAGACTTCTCTCATTTTAATTTCTATGGTTTGTAAGTGGCTGCATGTGGGAATCTTTGTTTCCCCCAACATTCATTGCCTTTGTTAATGAACATGCTCATTCACCGCGTAGTACTGCATTGCTAACTTGGAACTCCCGAAACCTTTAAAATACAATGGAATAGAGACCACTGGAGTCCTACTTTATTACTTGAAATTCTTGACCACCTAATTAAGATTACCTTATGATTCAACCCACTCAGAGGCTACAATCAGGTTAGCTAAAAGTGGCCCAAGTTTTTGGAGTGGCCTCTCTGTGGAGTTTGCATGTTTGTGTGTTTGCGTGGGTTTCCTCCTGGTACTCCGGTTTCCTCCCACAGTCCAAACACATGCAGGTGAGGCTGATTGGAGAGTCTAAATTGCCTGTGGGTATGAGTGTGTGAGTGAATGGTGTGTGTGCCCTTCGATGAACTGGCGACCTGTCTAGGGTGTATTCCTGCATTTCGCCCAATGTATGCTGGGATAGGCTCCAGCCCCCCTGCAACCCTGTTCAGGATAAGCGGATTAAGATAATGGATGGATGGATGGATGTTTTCTGTTTTGTGCAGCATGTATGTGGAAATAAAATCCCCAAAAAAGTGTAACCATGCAACTTGTGTGTGGATGCTCAAATCGGAGTTGTTGCGTCCACCCATGCATTTAGTATCTTATGCCATTCGTGCAGGGTAGGCACTTGGTCGAAGAGAGGGCTGGAGCAGAATGCTGCTCCCCGTCCCAACTGTGGGTGCACCAACTAAGTCATTTCTTTATGTAACTACTGCAAAACAGAATTCGGCATTTACTCCTACTGTCTGAAGGTAGCCACAGATGTGAAGTTTATGTGGTTATATTCTGTCATTTTCCAGTCCTCCTGAGATAGTGCTGGTTGGCAGAGAAAGCTGCTTGTGTGGTGGTGTATGTAATCACGGGCCGGAGATGGAATGACACAGGATTACTGTGGCAGTTTGTTTTTGTGCATTTGTGCAGGAAGGATCCTGTCTGCTAGAATAGTTTTTTTCAGTTCAGGTTCCAGACTGAGGCACACAGCTGGGAGTCATTTCCCAACTTGTCAAAGTCCAGTATGACACTTTGCAAAATGGCCCCCCTTCCCACAAACCGGGCTGCACTGTGGCTGGCTCCTCGAGTGAGGCCTCTGTACTGCATGTTCTCAGTTCTGGGAATGGCAATGGCAACGGCAACATCGGCAGGGAAAGTACACCTATGCAGTCCAGTCCAACATATACCATCAATTCTTCACATGAATAGCAATGATTCTTAAAGTCGTGGCAGGTATGGCCTGAATGTTCACAATATTTTTCCAGGAATAGTGATGAATGTTTGTTGCTTAAATGTTTGTTTGACGACTGTGAAATCGCCAGGTTAACCCATTGCCTTTCCGTGGATCAATGCAGTTCTGTTATTTATGGTCAGTATTCGGCTTTGTATTGGATGTTGGATTTTATTTATCTTTAAAGCTTATTTCTGTTTTTATGTCTTGAATATATAAGTATAAATAGTAGCTTTTGTTATTCGGTATTTTGGTGCTTTCATGTACGACACTTAAAGTAATTGAGTGCCCCTGTAAGTTCACTGTTGCAAACTAGAAACCCCCAAAAGTCTCATATTCCCTCCCGTCACATGGGAAGACATACTGAATGTTAACACTCTAGAGAGTTAAAGAAGCTGGAGGAGGAGCAGCATGACAGAGGCAAGGGGTGACCGCATAAAGCAGTCTATAATAAATACGCTGATTTATTGGATGTGACAAAAAGATTGCATCTTTCTACATGTCCAGCTTTACCAACAAAGCAATCTTTGGCTGTAGTTGCAGCCTGTCTACTTTGAGATATCCGTGTGCTGTTTGATCCCATTTGCGTCAGTGGGAAAGAAGCTTCAGTTGTATGTTTCCCACACGCCTCAGCTTCTGGTAAATACAGAGGGTGTGGCTCCTGATTACTACCTTTATTCATACACTTGCCATTTCCCAAGGCTCCTATTACAATAAGTGCTCTGTATGCAATGGCCGTGGACATTTTCTAACTTTTAACTGTCAGATGAATATGTTTATATTACTTACTGTGCCACATGGTATTACCTCAGAGCTTGTTTTGGGGCATGCTATGCACACTCAGTGATCACTTTATTAGGTACACCTGCACACCAGCTTTTGAATGCAAATATTTAATCAGCCAAACATGTGACAGAAACTAAATGCATAAAAGCATGCTGATGAGGTCAAGAGGATCAGCTGTTGTTAAGACCAAATGTCAGAATGGTGAAGAAATGTGATCAAAGTGACTTTGACTGTGGAATGATTGTTGGTGCCAGACAGTGTGGTTTGTGTATCTCAGAAACCCTTGATCTTCTGGATCAGTCTTCAGAGAATGGTGTGAAAAACAAAAAAACATCCAGTGAGCAGCAGTTCTGCAGGCAAAAACACGTTGTTAATGAGAGAGGTCAGAGGAAAAGGGCCAGGCTGGTGGAAGCTGACAGGAAGGTGACAGTAATGCAAATAACCACACATTACAACAGGGGTATGCAGAAGAGCATCTCTGAACACACAACACGTCAAACCTCTGGATAAAATGAGAACACTTACTGTATGAGGTGCTATTCTGTGTATGGAGTGGTCTGACAGTACAAATGAGAACAATCATTGTGCTATGACATTGTGGACATCAGTACATTGGGTCACACGGTAATAGTAGCTGGCAGTCATATCACCTTTAGATAGCATTAGATAAGCAGGGCTTGGGTTGCTGAGTTCTTAGAAAGGAGATTTGGAACAAATTAAAGCTGCCACTGAAAGTTTGGTTGGTGGCCAGTAGTGGGTAATTCACAGACAATAGACCAAAATGTTTTTTTATTTTATTTTATTATATTCAAAACTCTTCAAAGCTTGTCAATTCTGACGTTTTCACACATTGTGGCGCATTAGGACAGACTGAGGCAGACAAAGTGTCCTGTGCTCATTTCCAGTAAGACTTTTTTTCCCTTTTAATCAGATAAACTTCATGGGACCTCTGAGGGGACTGGTAAATAATGTACATTTGAACATACTGTGCTGAAATGCTGCAGTGTGAAGATCTCATGCTGTCACAGGGCACAGAGTTCTTTGTGCCCACTAACAGAGATGCCATTCATGCTCCTCCCATTGGTAGAACCTCCTTTGTGGAATGAAATAATTGAATGCAAATATACCAGACTTGGGGTGAAATTAATTATGCTGCTGGGAACTACATGTGTAGATGTAGTCAGCTTTTCAGAACATGCTATCACATGCACTGTGTTCTTTGTAACATAGTGTAATGGACACTTCACCAAAGAGCATGTATGTGCATGTGTGTGCTGGTGTATTGGTAGTGTGGGGGTACCTAGGGCTGCTCTTATCTGACTTCTCAGTAGTTCACTTCATCATTGTTCATGATTGACAAACTTCAATCAATGGACCTCAATGAATGTACTAGTATACAAGATGGTATTATTGTGATTAATGTACTTATTTTTTTATGATCTTCTTGAACTGTTGCTGTCAGAGGATAACTGCAAGGAGAGGGAGTTTGGGACATAGAGGTAGGGGAGGGTAACAGGTGAGGGGATGTGCAAACACATTTATTTCTGAATAAAGGGGATTTGTCCATTGTGGTGACTTGGCTCCATAGTGTTTCTAAACGCACCAGCCACAACTACAATAACCTGTATCCAGTCAAAAACAGGACATATTTTCAGTGGGAAAAAAATTGTCCACTTGCACTGTCTTTGAGCTTCTGCAACTTTGTTTTAGTAATATTTGGAGTAATCGTTACTTGAAAAACAAACCCCAAAGGGTTACCAGGAGTATGCATGTTGTTAAAAGGGTTCAAGAATAGTAGCCATTTTATTTTGGGTATGTCATTTTTAAGCTTGTGTCAAGAAAAGGGGCGATACTTAAGGGATTAACTTCACTCCCTCCAAAATATTCAATGTTCAGAAAACATTACGCCCCCATAATTACACCCACCTGGATCTAGAAAAGACTGTATAGCACATTGGCCCTGTGTTTACTCAGAGGTAGTTGGGGTCATGGAGGTGTAAGCTGTAAAGCATTGGAATGGTCCTTTACACTTATCAGGACAGGTCTCTGTAGGCATGTACAGTCCCCAGTGTCTCTGAGGAGCTAGAGAGTGCCAAGACAAAGGAGACTGATTTTGCTCCCCACAGAATAAATGAGATCCAGACAAGATGACAGCAACCACATTGACTCAAACATCTTGAATCCAATCAGGTTTCTTCAAAAAGAGGAGAGGAAGTGATGAGGTAGCATGGTGAATGGGACAAACTAAATTCACACTAAATGGTGAATGGGACAAATCAATAAAGTTGGATGACTATAGCATGTTGTTATTAATGTCCGCAAACATCAATCGTCTTTGATGGCAAAAAAGGGTATCATTGTATTTTCCTTAAACATGCTAAGTTTTTCATGCAGGTTTCCAATGAACATGTGTCTCTCTTACTCCAAGTATTTACAAACAAGTGTGCCTTAAAAACAATTGTCAACATAAACAGCTATTTCCCGTAAATCTCACTAGCAAGGAATTTATATAAACATGTGACACATTGTCTTTTATTTCAAAAGGCCTGTCAGCAAGTGTTTCTGGGCAGCACAAACATTGTTTACAGGAAGAGTGCAAACATGAAGAGAGTACAGTAATATAGAAAAATAGAGTGCAAAAATGAAGAGTGTAAGAAAAACCTGGATTTGAGCAAACTGAACTAATGAGATTTGTCCTTGTATTATAATTTTATTTTATTTTATTTTAAAAAATGGCAAATAAATAATTATTGAAGGGATTTATCCTAGGCAACAGAGTATGGTATGTTATTTGAAGTTATAAATGGAAAGGATCATGTTAAATCATCAATCAAGGTCAGACTATCAAGAAGGAATTTCACAACCAAGATCATTAGAATCATCAAATCAGGAAAAGCAAGCACACTACTGGTAAAACCTTGGCTGAAAGGGAATAAAATTCTGATGAACAGCAAAGTTAACACACCTAAATAAATGAAAATGAAAATGTTATTATTTGTCAAAGGTAATAATAATTAAAATCATGATATGATTACTGGGATATTTGACAGACAAGCAGCTGTTTTACTAATTGAATAACGTACTATGCAGTTGGACCTTCTGATTGTCCCTTGCTTGCCAGCCAATGATCTTCTCCACTACTGTACGTGCACGTGTCTGGAGAAGAGCGCCTGCCAAGTGCAATGCAGGCTATATAACACGTCCTGACCAATCAATTCCGATTTGAATTTGTCCATATAGCAATTCTGGCAGGTTCATAACACTATTATTCCCACTTCAATTCATATTAAATAACCCACTGGTTACAAATGTCAAAGCGCTCAAAGTCTCCTCCCATGTTGCCTTCATTGTGAACTTGCAGAGAGAAAAGCTGTGGCAGAAATGTATACGGATGTGTGTAGTGTGGTTTGAAAATGAGCAGTAGCAATTAAGTATGGCAGTACTGCAGTGCTTATGTTTTTTTTTGTTTTTTTTGTTTTTTGTTCTCTTACAAAAATATCTGCAAATTATACATGTTTCTTGATGGCTAGCTTTAACGTCATAACTTGCTCTATTCTGAACGATATTAAACTACATGCACCGATTTCACGATATGGTAATAGCTGCTCTTGCGCTCTTGACACATGGAACAACTTTTTTTGGGAGAAAGAACAACATTTCACAGAACAAGGATTCTTCACTCAAGCTCTGGGAAAATATTTCGCCGGTGGAAATCTTGCTAGAAAATCTTTCCTGTCCCCTTGGGTTCACAGTTCTGTAAATGTTACGAATAAGATTAGGAAGAAACAACAATCAAGACCATGTATTTAAACGTTTGATATCCAGTGTTCAGTGACGTCTGACAAAGTTATTGGATTTGTTGGATCTTCATTTGAGTTGTGCGAACAGAAAGTGAACTACAGCCAATACCAAGACGAACAAAATGTCATGCGGAAAGGTAATAATTTATGGCGTTGCTTACAAAAGCATATTCCGTACTTAAACAGAAATGTTTCCATAAACACGAAAGCAAAGCGCTCGCTTAATTGGCGTCAGTAGGTATTCTTATTCGAATATCCCAGGGAAAAGCCTGAGAGGTAAGTTCTTCTCTGTTCGTGTTGGCTAAATTGTTCTACTGTAACTCGGACTTGTATGCAGGAGGTAGGCATCATCGGCGCACAGACTTATGTTTTTTTTCTGCATGCATATAAAACTGTTTCGAGTCTAGGACAGGTACCTCACTCATTGCAACTGCCTTTTTCCGCGGGAACATGTTGCTATCTTTTTAATACAACACAATTCTTAAACTTGCAGTTGTCCCTGCTGAAAAAAAACTAAACAAAAAAAAACAGCAGGTAGCTAGTTGACCAGTTAGACCAGCTCTATGCTCAACATGGTTCGACTAGTTGCATAATGGTGTGGGATGCACTTTCCTGGCATTCTTTAGGTGCACTCATACAGGTTGAAAGCAAGGCTAATTTCAAACATCCCTTGTTTAGTTAATTTCTTCAATCCCAAAAAGGGTGTTTTTCATCAAGTTATTTCAAGCCCATCCATAGTGCAAGTAAGAACTCTGTGGTTTTAGGAGTATGCTTATAACTGACATTATTAACATGTCATATGTCATGGCCTTTGCATAGCCAGAGCTGAACTCAATCAAACATTTATGCTATATTGTGAAATTATGCTTGATAAAACATTTTCTATGTTCACTAACTTCAGCGTGACTTGATGTGTCATTCCCCCTGTTGAATTTCAGAAGTTGGTAAATGGACCACAATGCACATGGTGGCCAAACAGCATTAAGTAACTCTACATTGGTGTGTTTCCATTTTTTTATTTACCAACTGTGCCCAATGTAGTAGCAACACATTTTGTTTGTATTGCACCATTTAGTGCTAGCTTGAAACCCTTCTTTTTATTTCTTTTATAACCACATTTACAGTATTAATCTAAATGTATGCAGTGAGAATACAGTGCTGTTGGGATAACCTAGCCTACGAATCCAGTGTATCATCTTTAAATCAAAAAATAATTTAGTAATCAGTACCACCTTGAGTGTTCAATGTTCCTTGTTATGTGAATACCAACGGTGACCGAATGAGGGTATATGAGGTAACCGTTAAGTTTTTCAGGCATGGTACCCATCTTCGTAATGTAGTATGTGTACTCAATGTTTACATGTACTGTCATTGTACATCCTTTTCTAGTCTTCAGTTGAGTAAACTTTGGTTATTTTTGAAGTTGTTTCATACTCCGGTAAGTAAGAAAAACACAAATTCAAAAGCATGCATCTCGTCAGCCATTGTTCTCCCAGGTTGTTTATAACTCTTCCCAATGCTTGAAGTGTCCTCAGAATCAAATTGTTTACAACTGTGCTACGTTTGATGGGTCCTCCGTCTCTACCTCCTACTTCAGTCCCCTGCTGTATTGGCTGAGATGTTTTGTTGATGTTGTGTGTATTTAAGACGACATGCACACCCATTCCAAACAATGTTGGCCTGTCGTCAGGATGCAAGTGCTTAATCCATTGCCTGTACTGTAAACTTGAATCTGTCGATAGCAACAATAACAGTACCTTGACTTCATTGACAAAAATAAATTGGTTTTGTGTTTGTCGAATAAGTGAATAAGTCAAATTCAGCCCTTAGTGAACAGGTGGTAGCAGGCGTTGGATGGACTGGGTCCATGTCATCCTATTATTCTCAGGAAGTACCCTTGGCCAGATGGGCAAGTGAATTCCCTTGTGCTATGATCAAGACATGGCAGCTGTGTCTGGGCCTGGCTTTCTGCCTGCTTAAATTCCACCCTCCAGACAGGCAACAGGTTCCAGAAGTTTCCACATTGTTCTTCCGGTGTTCCCGTTTGCCTTTTAATCGACAACAACATCATGGTTTCCCCCCTCTTCCTTAAGAGGAAGGAGAGTCAAATGGATGCATAAGGAAACTAAGTGCATCTTATGTAGTGGATACCTTAGTTAATCTGTACTGTACGTGCATGCATTTTCAGCGCTTCGTCTTTTTAGAAGACATGGAATTACTTCACTGGATTCACTGGGAAACAGGCGCTTCATACTGTCTGAGATTGGTCGATACATTGAAACTCAATAGCTCCATCATGGATCACACACTATCAGCTGTGTGTACATGTGTAGCTTTGTGCAATAGCACTGAATGTAAGAATAGAACTTCCTCTTTATTGTCGTATTCAGACTTCCCATTTCCTTTCTCAATTATTATTTATTAAATGACCTATGCTGTTAAAAATATGTTACATGTCCATTATAAAACAGGTGGTTAGATGCATACAATCTTATGTTTTTGTGTGTATTTCTAGTAATAATAATTATATTTATATATATATATATATATATATATATATATATATATATATATATATATATATATATATATATATATATAATCTATATATCATCAATGTATTGAAACTGGGAGTGTTATATGTGTAATAGTATTATTTAATTCTCAATATTTGCACATCTGGGGCATCAGAATGTTGCTTTACAGGTGAGAATGTTGCCTTAAGTCTTCAATGCTACCTAACTACGGTAATTTATGAGAATTATCTCCCTCCCCATTATCTACATATTTCTGGTTCTGTCCTTTTTAAAGCACACAGTGTTCTCTAATATGAGACGGGGGTAAAACACTAATCTCTCCAGTTTATTAAATTAATGGAACTGAAGCTTATTGAAATGGCTACTGAAACAATACAAGCCATTGGTGATCTCCCTTTGGAGGCAACGGTGCTGGAACGCATAATGACATCATTATTCCATTCTTTAATTTGACCCTTCCATACTCCATGCCAAGGTACACATTTTCAGCATAATAGCTTTGAGGAACTTTGCACAAAATGCACTTGTTGGCTGACATCTGAGCATGAGTTGGCTCATGGTAACTGCAGTCAACTTCAGAGACATGATCTTGAATTATTCTATCATCATACATTGCACTGGATAGCATAGAGGAGGACACTAAGTCACAAATGCCCTATGAAATCAGTGCTTGGTTGTTGGAATACCAAGCCAGGACTGGGGAGTCATAGTGATATCAGATCATGAAACCTGTGACCATACATTATCCATGTGTCTCTATTCATGAGCAATTTTAATTCTCCCTATGCTGAAGGTTTTCCAAGTTAATTCAAATGTGTCATTCCTCATCGATCCTCTTTTTCAAGGGGTGGATTTCACTGGGAAATAAAGGGATACGCATTTCCACCTGGCCAAATCAATAGTCACTGAAACTGTACTGAATTCTAGAAAGACTTTAATCAGTTGGCTTTGGTATTCTTGTAACTCAACATTTTATACACACAGCTTGTGTGTGAATCATTGCAAGTTGCATTACTCCATCGTAATGTGCTTTCCCTGTTTAAAATGTGTAAAATCTTTGGGCAGTATGCTCACCCTGTTTTCAATAAGTGCATAATACAGAATACATCCACGTAACTTGCCAACATTGTAATGTGTGTCTGTGAGTAGAGAATACAATGTACTTTTTAGATTTGTCAGCGATGATAATGTATGCTTTCATCCTTGGATAGCACATGTTGGATTAATGAGGGTTTTTGTACTTGGATTACCCTATTTTGCAATGACGGAAAGAGCTGAGCCCACAACTCAGGACTGTTCATTGGATTTGTAAGTGACAATTACATGCACACACTTCTAAGCAGTTAACATCTGTACCCTCGAGGATATGCTTTTTATTCAGGATACACAGGAGGGGCCATTGTCATGCAAGCAATATACAATATCCATAGCCCCCTTCATAAACATTGCAACATTTCCACATTCCTTTGTAGGAACATTAAAAGCTATAGTAACTGATACTTATAAAAATGTATGAACATGCATACAAATGTATAAACATTTTTAGAAATGTGAGGCCAATGCAATTGTGCAACCATGCAGTATGTTGTAGCAAGAATTGTAACAGGGTCATTTGAAAACAGTGCTTTTACAAACTGACTAAAACTTTGAAAAATAGATGTTGCCCCAAGTGGTAGGTGCTGTGCCCAGGCAAAAAACACTGAAAGGCCCTTTAAGAGTCACTCAACATACTGTTTCAAAAATAACATCTTGGTACTGTTTGACTGTGACAGTGAGATGAAATCAGGGGAAAACACATTCTCCTAAAGGGAGGTAGGGAGTCATGTTTTTTCTCACTGGCTTTCATATTGAAGATAAAAGGCAGAATCTTACTGAATATCTCTGATGCAATGTCTCCTTATCCGCCAACAGAGCTATACCAACATGCAGGTGTGGTGCAGGTGTCACAGTATTATTTAAACTACAAAAACCTTTCTCCTGCCATGATGCTCACCATTAACTTAAACCTTTTTGTCCAATGGAGACAGTCTCTTTTTGACAAGCAGCTTTTGCCAAATCCATTATTTTGAAAATTTCGATCAGATTTTGATTTCAGATTTTTGTCAGCATTGCCAATGTACCAACTTGTTTTTGGTGTGTGTTGCTTTGTTTGTCAACTTCAGTGAAACCACTTTATGTTTCTGCTGTAATCCTGAGTTGTGATGGGAAATGCTTGGGCTTTTACCCTTTAACTGGATATAAATGTCCCTAAAACAGCTGCATTTATATGCTTGTTAAAGGAAACACGCAATCCCATGGCACACAGCCTTTAATGCTGACATGCCGTTTGGAAATGCCAGCAGGCTCTAATGGGGTTTAACGGATGTGACCATCTGGCCTCTGAGTATTGGTCGATCCATGAAAACCGTTGTTATGGAAATGGGGAGTATTAAATAATCTCTCAATCATGGAATGGAACAGCTGTAAACTCCTGTCCGGTCAATTCCACATCAAAGGTGAGTTTTGCTGGTTCTTTTAAAAAAAAGAAGTCAAACCATTGTTATCAGTATGTGTGACCGCAACACTTACATCCTGCTATGCATCTGGACAGCTTGGCTTAAATTCAACTTTGATTTGAACTTTGAGGTTTGGTGAAAATACATCTGGACATGGGTCAACCCTCTCCCTCTTGCTTGAGATAAGATGATCTGATGATCTGTGCTCTGACCTGTTATTATACCCTAGTTATTATACTAACTTGGCGGGAGGCGAGTGGTTGTGGTTCTCTTTGGTTTTAATTAATTTTTATGAACTTTTCTGATCTAAACTGGCTTGTGTGAGAATTTCCTATGAGAGCAACATTCTCTGTCAATTTCTAATCAAGCTACTGTGTAAGTCTGCTCAAGCTGATCAGGATATACAGGATATATTAATGAACTGGTTTGACTTCTGAATTTGAGTTATAGTTAGCCATTATATTGTTCATATTCCTTTCCTTTTTTACAAAGAAATCTCACTCACAAAAATCGACCAAATGAAAGGTGATGATCAGTGCCTTCTCGCACTGTTATTTCTTTTTCATTTCACCGCAAAGGCTGTCGAAAGCCATTTGAGTTATGAGACACAGCCATAAGTACTTACTTGCACCTTGTTCACCTTTGCTTGATGGAGGCCCCTTCCTTATCAATACTTGACTTTGGTCAAAGTGAGCTCTTCTGATTAGACTGGTAGCAGAGTTGGGTCACTGACCTGATACTGTCACTGACATTGTATCTGCTGTAAGTAATTCATTATTGGATGTTCAACATGATTTTTCCTCAGAGGTCCCCATTTGAGTTTCTATCTACATGTAATTAATTACCACAGTTAAGGGAGAGAGTACCTAAGGAAGGTTCAGATGGAATGAAACATTTGAGTAAAGAAATATCCAGCTGAAGCAACAGTTCAGAGTGAGGGTATCTAATTTAGCTCTGGGATGTTATCAAAGAGGCAGAGCATTATTTTCTTATTTTTCTTATTTTTTCTCATTTCTCAGCCTCATAATGGCTTCCTTGACTGTCATTGGCACACTATGGAAGCCATTGCACTCTGTAACATTGTAAACATCTTTCTGCAATATGGTAAAGGTGTAGCATTCATTTCAACCAATAAACTTTGGCTACCATAGAGTTGAAGTCTCTGATGTAAGCATTTTGAACAAAAATATTCTCCTGCTAGACACAATTCAGTTCCCATCAGTTAACATTGTTTTTCTTTCTCACCTTAACTGGGATACTTTATCTTGGAATACCTGATTGTGAAGGTTAAATGTAATTCTTAGCTGTTAGAAGTATTGAGCACATGTTTGTGTTCTTATGAGTGAATATTTGCCTCTGGCATTACTTCAATAGCCGCTTATGCTACTCCGTAGAGATTAGAACTTTTATACTCTCATAATGCTTTGCAAAATCTAGTTCTAGATTCTTGTAACAAATATCAGCCTCGTCCTATGTGATTAATACTTTGTTTCAGCTGTTTTAATTAGGCAGTCTATAGAGAAATACCTTTTTATGTCTGCATTATTTATTTGTGTAAAAACATCACTTTTACCAATGTATTAATCTATTTGGCCTACTCAGGATAGGCCAATAGCATTGCACTTTATTGTCAGCCTATAGAGCAGGGGTCGGCAACCCTGGTCCTGGAGAGCCGCAGGGTGTGCTGGCTTTCGTTGTTACTTGGCATTAATTGATCAATGAAAGCCGTTGATTGCACAGTTAACTCACCTCACCTGGTTTCTTGGGTCTGAATTGGTTGCTTATTTTAAGGTGGAGACGAAAGCCAGCACACCCTGCGGCTCTCCAGGACCAGGGTTGCCGACCCCTGCTATAGAGCAATGCTTTTAATGAATCTCAATGACTGGAATAATAATGCTATGTCTGATGTGAGAATTACCGGTTCTCTTTATTACTGTGTTTACTGTGAGCATTTCTGTTGCTATAAACAACATCCACATTGCCTGCATGAGTTTCAGTGTATCCAATCACTGCCAGAGAGAACCAGTTCTATCTGACTGCATTAACATACTTCACAGGCTGAAAGACACAGCGATCCCACTCCAACTCTGTTGGTGTGTTTGTGCATGTTCATGTATGTGAGCATATAGGGGCATGTGTGAATTGTTTGGTTTTTCTATTGTCGTTTTATATTTGTGTATTTGGATTTGCCTGCTTGTGTTTATGTGTGTACACGCTTGCATGTAATATGACATTAAATAATAACTCTAATAATAGCAGGAGGAAGGGAAGTGGAGGGATTAATCCTGTTATTTTGTTATTTGACTGTCTGTCAATGCAAATGGGCTTTGTAGGTTCATTTGTGAATAGTCTGCAGCCAAAAATAATATTCACATTCATGGCAAGATCTGTACCAAATGCATTCAGTGCATGGACATCATTAGTCCTTTATTTGAGACCTGGCAGTTTGTTAATATACAGAATGCTCATTGATTCTTTCCTTTATAGATTCTCTGAATATACCATTTACAAAAAAGAACCATGTCTTAGTTGCATACTCCACTGCATATATAATTCATTTAGAATTAACTTTTCTTAAATGTTAAGTTACAACAAAACAGATTTTGTTTAGAAGTACAGATGAATGTGTCAACTCACATAAATGAAAGTGTAAGCCATTGTTTCTGTTTTGATCAGAACATGTTGTGTTCTGCAGTATAAAAGTACATAAAAGATGGTTTATTCATAAAGCCCCTGGACAGGCCTAATAAGCTCTCAGTGACCTCTGCAGCACAGTGCACCTCAAGTGATGTATTGGCATTAGGAATTTTGAATTTTGAAATGTGTGCATATTCAGGTCACTTTTTCCTTGTAAAATTGGATCCAGTTGGTCCTGAAGCCCTTTTTCAAGTTCTGTAAAGTATAAGAGAGGGTAAACATATTGTACTACTGTAACAGAATTACACAGCAGCATGTTGCAACGTATATGGATGTATACTTTATATGCATCTGTCATACAACACTTATCCTATCTCTGTGTCAAACATATCCTATGCATTGATTTTTTTTCTAAGAAAACCACACTTATCGTGAAGAGAGAAGGGAATAGTTTCACAAGACTGAAAGGGCTTGGTTTATTTTCAGACTAAAGTTAAAACAATCATTTAGTTGCGGTCCGTACCAGCCCATTTGCCTAAAAACTGCAAAAATGTGGTTTGTGTGTTCCAGCATCTGGTGCAAATAAGGGTAGACCTGGCCCGGTCCCAAACATGAGCTATAGGCCCACTGTAGGCGCATGCACTGTCATTATGACCGTGAATACCCACAACACAAAGTTTTATAGGAAGTCAAGAATTGTGTAGTCAATCTACTCAGTCTTGGAGCAGGTACAGTACATTATGATCTGACCTGTGATTTAATTCTGTATAATGTAGATGTTGTTTCTTCTGATGCTTCTTAAGCTACAATTGCTTTGCTAACACCACCCCCCTTTCCAGAGTTGTGCATTTTGGAGTTCCTGAGGCTTGACCACATGCTCATAAACAATAGATTTAGGATTCTATGAAGTCAGAAGGAAAATTGATGTCAGTTAGAAAGCATTTCAGACCAGCTTTGAGATTCATGCAGTTTTAATGTTTTTCTCTTTAGGTGAATGTCTGAGAATCTGAGAGACGACTGGCTGGCTGCTCTCTCGCAGTGATCCAGCATTTTCCACTTCATCCGAACTGGAATCCGCTCAGCCACGCATCTAATGACACACATTCTCCGGTTTCTACATGCTGCTTAGGAACTGGGCTGCCTTTGCTTCCTGGCTCCCAGTTGCTCCTACGGATCTCTCTCAAAAAAAACAAAAAAACAACCCGATGACATCATGCACAGAATGGCGGGAGAAGGGAAGCAGGGCGTTTTAGCGTGGTGAGATGGAGACAGCCAGAGCCCACAGAGCGTTCTGCCCCTTTCTGGGAACCCAGCGCCGGTGAGAGGGGGCCCCTCGGCCCACGATGCGGGGAGGTCCAGGCCAGGCCGAGCCAGGATGCCCATCACCCAGGAGAACGCCCTGAGCCACCTCCCTGTGCTGGAGCTCTGGCTGGGCAAGCAGGAGCACCTCAGCTCCGCTCCCCGGTGCCGGGCGGCCATCCGCAAGCTGGTGGAGTACATCCAGCTCAACTTTTCTGACGGGGAGGGCGTCCCGCCTGCCGCTCCGGCCCGCGATGGCACGGACAGCGAGGTGCTGGCGGTTTGCCTGGACAAAGCGGAGGGGGACAGGCAGGAGTTCGGCCTCAGCTTTGGGAACATCCCCATCTTCGGGGATCCTGAGGGCAGGAAGAAAGGGCGGCGCAGGCGGCGGAAGGGCGATAAGGGCCCCGTGCTGGACGTGGGCTGCCTCTGGGTGACGGAGGTGAAGAAGACCAGCCCCGCAGCCCGCTGTGGGCAGATCAAGCTGAGGGATGAGGTGCTGTCACTCAACGGTCAGCTGATGGTGGGCGTGGACGTTTCTGGAGCTAGGTAGGGCACATCATTCTTTTACCGTGTGTTTATTCCAAGGCATCAGCACAGCATGTGTGTATTAAACATTTTCTTCATTATTTTATATATCATCAGAGTTTATTTCATCTCATTATACTGCTGAGATCTCATCTGAAAAAGGGTCAGGATTTCTTGATTTTCCTAGAACAGTGAATTTCATAGTCATTTAAAGGGGCAGTTCACCCAAAAATGTTGTATGTTTCCACTTACCCAGAGTACTGTCTATCCATCCATATAGTTTTGCTGCGATATGACACATTTTCTAGACTTGACGACACTTTTAGATGCAGTTTGCCATGATATAATTGACCTCTATGGACCTATGAACTTTTATGGTAATCAATGCGGCGACAATTTACAGTACATGTCATTCAAAAAACCTATGTCAAAAACTCTATTTCTTTTACTGTGGGAACTTTTTTTTTGCCAAAGGACACCAGTATTCTGCGGCACACACAAATTTATTTCACGCAGATATAAAGATTGGAAGTGTGTTATTCTCTTTTGGATTTTAAATGTGAAAGAGGTACAGTAGTAGCCACACAAACTACACTTGAGATGCACTTTAAATGGAGTGAGGGGACTACATCCACAAACAGCCCCCCCCCCCCCCCCCCCCCTCTCCTATGGCTCAGTAATGCCTCCCCACTGCGGCGCTAGCTCCTGCCCCCAGATGACCCCGTAACACCTGCCCTGTGGGAGCCACTGGGCTGCCCCCGTCTTCAGAACAGCGGGCCTCTCTGTGCGCCCGGGACGGCGAGCTCCCTAAACCTCTGCCACATAGCTGACATTGCGCTCCCCGCCTCGCCTCGCTCTCTGAGCGGCTTTGTGCTGCGGCGGTGTTTGTGTAGGGGCGGCGCAGCTCCTGGCACGCTGAGGCAACAGGGACTGGAGGCCAGCCAGAGCGACTTCCCCCCGAGCAAACTGTCCTCAGGGCTCAGGAATGGGTCCCCACCCCTCATCCGCACGTCCGTGACTTTCACTCCTCTAGCTTTCATTACATTACATTACATTAATGGCATTTGGCAGACACTCTTATCCAGAGCGACGTACAGTTGATTAGACTAAGCAGGAGACAATCCTCCCCTGGAGCAATGCAGGGTTCAGGGCCTTGCTCACGGGCCCAACGGCTGTGTGGATCTTATAGTGGCTACACTGGGATTAGAACCACCGACCTTGTGTGTCCCTGTCATTTACCTTAACCACTACGCTACATGCCGCCCCGCTTTCACTCTGCATCTCTGACCTATGTGGCTTTACACCATGATTCCAAAGAAGGCTTACTTTTGCCTGGAATATCCTATGTGCGCTGTGTTCTATCCATAATCATATGGAGCATGGTGTGCCCATCACCGGACTGTAGTGGACATGGACATATTGTTTTCTCTGCTCCAGTCCTGTGTCATCAGTGTGGTGGCATTGTTTTTCTGTTAGATTGAAGGTTGGCTTGAAACGAGATATGCCGATGAATAGCGCCCCCTACACATAATTATTGCACTTTGTTCCACTGTTTTTTCCCACGGGCGGAAAGTGGCAAGCTCAGGTCACCTAGTCAGTCCCTCTCTCACTCAGGGACAGTTTGCACAGAGCCCGCGCTTCATCAGATGGCCTGTAGAGGGTGTGCCGTGGGTCGGCATAGGATCTGTGTTCGTTCTCTTCGTGATCTGTAATTTGCCTGACTTAGCCGCTGTGGCGTATATATTTTGTGCATGCGGTATAGCTCGTGTACAATACCCCCAGTGCCGTGATACTCCACATTACTTAGTGAGGCTGTACATAATTGTGTATTGTCTTCAGCGTGGGTCAAAAGAACAATATGATGTATCGACAGGAAGTGGGTGGATTCACATGGTGGCCAACTCGTCCTCCTCAAATGTCACAGAAGGGAGGAGGTTCCTGGGAGGGGCCCCTGGTTTTGACAGCCCTGAAGATGTTTTGGCAGATGTGTAATTAGAGGCTTGTGGAAGTATGAAATCACATGTATCCGTGTGCCTCCAGAGACAGCACAATGATTGTGCTTTCATAAACTTTGCTGCTTTCAGGAGCAAAATGAAAACCACTGCAGAAAACAAAAGATAAATCAATGTCAACAAGTGTTTTAATCTTATAGTGACTTAGAATCTTATTTATTTTACTTTTTTGCTAAATAAGACAAACATATTGCCAATGAGATAAGTCTAATTTCATGATTTGCCAATCAGGTGAGAAAATTTTAAAGAAAAAAATCTCAAGTGTTATTTCAGGACTAAATGACTCATTTTTGCAGTGTGACCGTGACTAGTGGTACTACAGTACTACTGTACATGAGAGGCACTGAACTGCTTCAAAGGGAGTGTGTAATGCTCATATGATATGATTCTGGTTCATTTGCTTTTCATCTTGGGTAATGAGTTGAGATTAGGAGTGCTTCTTAATGGAAAACTAACTGGTCTGTGGGAGCCAGAATTATTGCTGATTGGTAGGGGATCAAATACTTATTTCATGCAAAAATACAATTTATAAAATGTATATGATGTTGTTATTGTGGATTATTTTGTGATATTCTGTCTCTCAATGTTAAAATGTACCTATGATTAAAATTCTACACAGTTCCATTCTTTGTAAGTGGGCAAACCTACAAAATCAGCAAGGGATCAAATAATTATTGCTCCCACTGTATAG
This sequence comes from Conger conger, assembly GCF_963514075.1. NCBI lineage: Eukaryota > Metazoa > Chordata > Actinopteri > Anguilliformes > Congridae > Conger > Conger conger. The sequence goes on from NC_083771.1 coordinate 38,195,775, forward strand.
CTGATGTAATTATAGAGTGGTCACTGCATTCCCATTGCTCCCATCCCACAGGTGGACTCAGGTGATGGCCATTTCAGAGCAGTCAGCCAGCGGTGCAGTCGTTGCAGACTCGTCAGAGGCATTTTGTGAAAGGCTCTGTTTGGTAATACTGATTTGAGCATCTCAGGGCGATCCAAAATACCCTCTTTGGGTTTACTGTTTATTTTTTCACAATTCATCATTGAGCTCACTGAAAGGCAGTCGTCTAGTGAAAGGAATAGCATCAGCATCTGAGGCAGAAGGACCCATTGCTTGTTCCAAACACTGCACCTTAGTGCTACAAGCTGCAATAAACAACAATAAAACTTTTTTCAATTGATTGGACATAGTTTAGAAAGGCAAATACCTGTTCTGAAGCTCCACAAGTCACACTGCATGTCAGGGCAAAAACCAAGTCATGAAGTCCAAGGAACTCTCTGGAGAAGGCCACAAAACAGTGGCGAAGCATATAGATCAGGGTATAAAATCATGTCTAAAGCTTTGAGTGTTCCCAGAAGCACAGGCACCTCAATATACACTTTTTTTATACTTCTACTGCTGTAGCCTATCCACTTTGAGTTATGATGGGTTGTGTCTTCAGGGATGCTTTTCTGCATACCACTGTTGTAATGTGTTGTTATTTGTGTTACTGTCACCTTCCTGTCTGCTTTGACCAGTATGGCCATTCTCTTCTGACATATCTCATGAACAAGACTTTTCTGTCTGCAGAACTGCTGCTCACTGGATTTTTTGTTTAGTTTTTTGCACCATTCTTTGCAAACACTAGAGACTAGTGTGTGTGAAAATCTCAGGAGATCAGCAGTTTTTGAGATACTCAAACCACCCTGGTCAAAATTTTTTCCCCATTCTGATGGTTGATGTGAACATTAACTGAAGCTCCAGACCCGTATGTACATGATTGTATGCATGTACATAAGGCCTTGGTCAGGGAGGTGATCAAGAACCCAACGGTCACTCTAACAGGGCTTCAGGAGTTCTCGTGCAGAGATGGGAGAACCATCCACCATCTCAGCAACACTCTAAATGCCACTTGGGGCATTTAAAGGACTCTCAGAGCATTGAAGAAAGATTCTCTGGTCTGATGAGACAAAAATGTAACTCTTTGGGCAGAATTCCAAGCACTATGTCTGGTGTAGACCAGGCCTCTGCTCATCACCTGGCCAATACCATCCCACTGGTGCAGCATGGTAGTGGTAGCAACATGAGGGCAAACATGCTATCAATTTTAAATGAAATATAGAACACAATAAAGTATGCAAAAAGTGAATGGGTCTGAATGTCCAACCTTTCTGAAGCCAATGTAAATCCCATTTCAAGGCAGCCCTGGCCAGGAGTTTGGATGAATATTTGGACTTAAATAATTACTGAGCAGGCTCCTGTTGTATGGTTAAAACCTCTGCTACCTGTTGTGTGTATTGTACCTTGTGGCACCTTGAGTTTATATAAATATATTTGTTGTGTGTAAATATATCTGTGTTGTGTGTGAACTGCCAGTATGTATTCTTCAAAGGAGTGGACTAAAGGATGAGGTTGAGAATGATAATTAGAATACACATATGATGAAGGCTTTTGTCATCACTAAGTTCTTTTCATCTCCATGGTTTCAGTGAAAAATCCTGACCCAAAATGCTCACCACAAGAGAGCCTGTAGTTTAATGTTATTAACACTTAAAGTACTTCATACTACTCTCCATTTTCTTTTACAGTTTGGCACAACATCTGTCTCTCATTGAAAATAGCTTTGTCCTTCAAAGCATAGCAAAGTACTATAAATGTACTTCAGAAAAGCCAGATTTTAGATATATAATTTAGTAATATAATAGAAATAAACATTTTAGGACATGTGGTACTTTTTTACTGAAATGTAAATTGCTTTGGGTAGACACATTTTCTGTCACAAAAAAATATACAGGAAGAAATTAAGAATGGTATTGTTCCCTGTTAAACTTTTCTGTATTCATTTTGGTTGGCCTATTAGATTTCATTTAAAAATAAGGACTCTGTGGTAATTGTAATTGGTAATTGTCTGTAATAATTTGTACCAGGAATCCCACACGGTGACACACAGTTGGGAAAGGCACCCAGCTCTTCAGTCATGGGCAAGCTCAGTTTGGTACCTAACTGCCTGCAGTCTTTTTGGGCTACAGTATGTCTCCTGTGGCATTTCCTGGCACAGAAGCGGCAGCAGTTCCGTTGATGGATTTCCTAGTGGGTTGGCTGCCTTCATGGACCTGGGCTGGCCCTGCAGTAGCAACTGTACACTCCCAATAAGGGTGCACTGTACCTCAACACACTCTCTCAAAAGGAAACATGCATGACATGCGTTTTAATGAGGAACAATCAATAATTTCTTTCTCATTTGTTCTCAGGGATCAGACTTGTGTCATGAGAAGGTGAGACACGATTAGTTTCCCCATGACTACTCGCTACTGCTTATAATTGTACTTCACCATAGTAGAGCATTAATGTATTAATGCATATTATTTATTTTCAACTGTATTGATGTAGGCGGCACCGATGGTGCAGTGGGTAGCACTGCCGCATCACAGCAAGGAGGTCCTGGGTTCGAATCACCATCGGCCGGGGCCCCCTGTGACCCTGTTCAGGATAAGCGGGTTAGGATAATGAATTAATGAATGAATGTATTGATGTATTGCATGTAGGCATTACTGTAATCAAAACAAATGAGTTACAAGAGCAAAAGACTGAAGGGAAGGACAGCCTGGGCATGACCCAACAGGGAGACTAATTACTTTGGCCTTTTATGCCAATGTCTGGGTAAATATAAACAGAGCTTTGATTTGCCTTGTACTGTATAGGGAAATAAGATATGAGTACAGCCTGGGCAGCAATGACTGACATCATTTATATGCGAGTGTGATGTTTTTACAAGGTTTTGGGTATTTATGGGAAATGTTGCAATGGCATGGTTGCAATGTCGTTTTAAGTGTTATTAGATGAGGAAGGCAAAGATCTCTTACTTGAATGCAAATGAAAGTTAATACATTTGTAAGTTTATTTCACGTAGGTTTCAGAGCATCTGGAAGTAATAGAGGCCATTTATTTCAAGTACAGTGGAGCAGTTGTGCCCATAATGTGAATGCCAATGCAAAACCAAAGCCCTGGAACAAACTGCACCGACTGCGTCCTTGACAGTGAGCAACCATTCACACCCATTCCACTAGGGAATGTTAATTGTGTTTGCTTAAGTTTTTCTCAAGCGTTCATTTTTTCGTTCAATTCAATATTTACTCCACAATCTTTGGTTCTGTGAAAGATGCTTGCAAGAATTATCTCTTCCTGAACTGAATTTCAAGCTTTCTATCATATCCATTTTTAACTGTAACTGTAAGTCCAAATAAGTTAAATTTACATGGACATAATAACTGTTCATACTGTTCCATTTGTAAATACATAGTATGTTTGTTTGTTTTGTTTTTGTTTTTCAATAAAATGAGGGTTGCTGTAATTGTAGCCTGGTGTTCAGTGAAGTTTAGCACTGGCCATTTACTCTCCCAATCACTCCTCAGCCAATCTTGTGTGTTTCCATTTTCGCTAGATAGGCCGATACAAAATAGCAGCCAATTAATCATTTCCCTGGAGAGCTTTGGCGTCTTTGGTGTCCGCCAGATTGGTTCGATTCATTATCGTCGTTCTCCTGACAGTGATTCTTTCCCAGGTTGAAGAGCGCTTGTGGCATGAACCTAATGGAATAGGCGGCCCAATATTAAGACATTGTACACAAGGTGGCAGTAGATGAATAGCTTCTTCCTTAGTGATTTTCTGCGGGTGAAAACGTCTGCCTACAGCCTTTCCGTTTCCAAAGTAGGTGATCTTTTCCTTGCCCAAGAGATGTGATCTGTGCAGATAAGTGAACCCCCAGATTTCAACCGTATTAACTGCCCGAAAATCTGATGTTCTCACAGGAAGCCTGTTACTGTATACATAATAAAGCATGGATTTGGATTTTTCTCCATAAGACATATTGGCGTATGATGGGATATTGATAAAGTCATGAATTCGTTCCACAATTTTATTTTTTTATTGTTAAGCAACGGATTTTTCAACATTACACGCTAAAAATCACAGGATGATAAATTACCTCACCTTTTTACGCGCCTCCTGTTCCCTGCTGGGATCCCATGTATGGGGTAGAATGTGAACGAGAACTAGGTTAATCTGCAAACAAGCATTAAGAGTGGCAGCAGTATCATGTTTCTTAAGAAGATGATTCGCGTAAGGCTTACCTGTGTAAATGTTGCTAAATTGACATTCCTTTTCCCTTCACTTCTCCATCCTAATTACGAATACTAGCCTACTCGTGGTACAGCACACAGTGAACTTTAAACTTGATAAAATAATCTCCGTCAAATAATTTACACAGTTACATTTGTCAGAAAGCTGTTTGTCTCTGATTCTTTGTTTTACACCGTAGAACCGTAGTTCACTAGAATGCAGTCGTTCTTCTAAGAAACATTAATGTGTTCTGTGCCACAATTCCACTCCAGCAGAAGTACTTAAGCAATGGTTTTCCCTCTTCATCACATCAGTGTTAAAGCTAACGTGCATGCATTAAACTCCAAAAATAACAAATTAGTGTCATTCTCCCATTGTAGCAGTTCAGTGACAAACAACGCTTTGCTACAGGTTTTGTTAAGTTTTGCTTCACGGATGTATCACTGCATTGACCATAGGACGACCGTATGAAAACGCTGAATGGACCTGATTATTAAAATGACAAAATGTTCTTCGGATGCGCGCTAGAATTTTCAGAACAACTTCTATACTGTGTGTGGTTTTCTATGAGCTGCCACCGATTGTAACTGAGACAAGGGGCGGGATTTTTTAACGAACACATGGGCCAAGCCGTGCAGTTAGCGTGAACTCGGTAGCTCAAGGTACAGTCGTTGCGCACAAGTATCCGTCACAGTCACACGCTTACCCTTGTGATCCTTATAGTTAAGGTGCAGTGAAATGCAGAAACTCTTCTCGCTCAACAGAAAATGGAGTTGTGTTTGGCGTATCAATGGCGAAAGGGAAAGTAGGCTACTGAGAACATGAACAGAAGAAAGGAAGAAGAATAGATAAAAGGCGAAAATAACGTGTCTCAACGTATACAAAACAGGTGAATCAGACGGATTCAGCATCATCATACGCCTCTGGATTTGGAACTGAGTGATGGTGATCACTTTAGAATTTACTAGACGTCCTGGGGATAAAATATCTATTTTTCCATCAACCGAGTTGCAGAATTCTAGCAGCAGGTGATTATTCCAATTAACACGCTCATGGGTTTCTAAGCCCTTCTCAATCCAGATTAACCCTGGGCGCCAGCTGGTTGATAGGAGAACGGGGAACACCGCAAGACCGAAGTAAATATGAGGGCGAAGTAAGAGACGCAGGTATGATGATCTAAGATGTTGATAATAACTAGAAAATTGTTGCTGTCATATGCCTGTAATTGATATAATATTTATTTTGCAGGTATGGGCAACACCTATCTGCGTGCATCTTATTTAGGTGGACTGATATTGAATTAACTTTGTATTTACGCACGAAATTATGGTATTGATCAAAAGTTGTTTGTTTGATGTTGCATACCTTCTTTCATATAAGCTAACCTTGCTTGATTTCATTGAAACACAATGCAGCAAATCTTCATTGACGACAAGATTAATAATATTTTTAAAGAACAGTCAAAGTTCGTTTCAACACGCGACCAAATTTATCCAAATGGCTGCTGTAAATAAATGAGTGTTGTAATGAGATTGGTCACCAAGACCCAATTGAGGAAACGGCATAACTAAAATGTAACTAGTATGCTGATATTGTAAGGGGTTTCAGCTTTCTAAGCCTCCTGACTTGGATTATTTCCTTTGTGTAATGTAAATAGGTAGCCTTGTCCACTTTCTTTCTCAATAGGCGTATCTTTAAGACTGGCATTATGCTATTGGCCATTTCACTAGCAATTCTCAGGGAACAGGTGTCAATGCCTTTTTCTCTTGTTGAATATGCTTGCAGACTAATTTGTGGATAAATCATACATGCTAATCAACTAACTCACATACCATGAATGTGTGATGTGTTACAGTAATCAATTATTACCAGGGCTACTATTGATTACATTGGGCCAAAGCACCAATCTTTCAGTTTTATGGTCAGTAGTAGTCACTTGACATTTCATGTGTGCATTCTATACCATTTTCAGTTATACAGGCATTATGTTCACTGAATCACAATGCTATAGACATGCACATTTTCTTCAATGCAATGTTGTATCTTTTTATTGATTCATATATTAATCACCAGCTATAATTTTTTCAGACCATGTACAAGTTATAACAAAATCAACTCTGAGCTAACACAGTGAGGAAGATTTGATGCACTGTAGAAAGTTATTTATTTTTATTTTTTTTGTTTTATTGGGAACACAAGAGTAATCTTACCATCTTATCGTCTTATCATGAAATAATATTTCTAACTGGTGGAATTTTGGACAATGTTTTTCTTTTGGAAATAAAATTGAATTTTCATTGGCTCAGTATGAATACTTAATTCTTAATTTATTACTCATTAACTACATAAAAGTGTTGGAAAATGCTGTATGATATGTTACAGTAATATTACTTAAATTATTCAACAGTTGTGCTTAATATGAATTCATATCCATCACAATCATATGAGATAAGATGGTTTTTCCTTTAGCTGTGAAACTAACACCGGCATATCCTATGCTATCCTGTCAACTACTTTTTTCCTTGGTCGGAGGAGGGAGGGGTTGTCTAGGGACACAAAGGATGAATAGATGAAGGATGAAACTAACTTGTTTCCCATCTCATTTTCTGAATGCAGTCATGGAGAGGACTGTGAGAATGTTATATCATATTTCTGCATCCCTGTTCAGACGCATACACATCTGAGAAAGGTTTTCCTGCTGGACTTAGGTTTCAGACAGTGAGACACTCATTCTGTACTGGTGGGAGACTGAGACTAACACTCACTCTGTACTGGTGGGGGACTGGGACTGACACTCTGTACTGGTGGGAGACTGAGACTGACACTCTGTATTGGTGGGAGACTGAGACTGACACTCAGTCTGTACTGGTGTGAGACTGAGACTGACACTCTGTACCGGTGGGAGACTGAGACTGACACTCACTCTACTGGTGGGAGACTGAGACTGACACTCTGTACTGGTGCGAGACTGAGACTGACACTCTGTACTGGTTGGAGACTGAGACTGACACGGTACTGGTGGTAGACTGAGACGGACACTCATTCTGTACTGTGGGAGACTGAGACGGACACTCTGTACTGGTGGTAGACTGAGACTGACACTCATTCTGTACTGTGGGAGTGTGGATGGATGGCAATCCCTTCACATGTGCACCTACAGTACAGATGGAGCTGATAAAATTGAAGGGGGCTGTAGCTTTCACATTAAATTTTTAGCTCCTGTGTTATTTGAGCACAACAAAAATAGTTACACCCACCTTCATATTTTCAATGTTAAACCTATATAATAATTTCAATCAGACAGGAAATGCCATGCTTGCTCTGGTAACTCCAGTGTTATTGAGCAGGTTTATGTGCCTTTAGACTATATTGTTTCACTCTGAAAATGGTAAATGGACTGCATTTATATATGCTTTTATCCAAAACACTTCTTCTTAAAACTTTGAAATGTAATCAGTCCCAACCTGGCAAAGAAAAAGTGGCTGTGCTCTTGCTTGTCTTGAGCCCACTGACGCCATTTTGATATGGGCAACAGCTTTACTTTGCTACATGTAGTCACAAGCCACCCTGATAGTCTATGTTGAGAGTCAGCTCCATGTTAACAAGTTATATTGAACCATAGGAAATTATGCAATGCATAATTTGGCTGGGATATCTATACATCCAAAGTCCCTTAACAGTTATTTAATTCTGACTGGTAATCTTGGTGAATTTTACCTTTTGATTCCCTTTGCATGGAAGTTAGTCACAGAACAGCAGATAAGTTAGAAGGTGTGGTGTTAAGGCCAAGACTATACTGCACCTGCCCTTACCCGTTCTGGTGGTTTTTGTAGGGTTTGATTGCTTTTGTCGATGTACCGTTCAATGTTAATGTCTGTGTGTAAATTGTGCCATGTTTATTAGTGGAAGGTTCTGCACATTAATATTAATTGAAAACTCACTTTTTGTCCTTCATGATGCTTTTTTTTCTTACACTCAAAGGCCAAAGCAAAATGGATTTTACAGTTAAGTGTGTTCCTTGAATTCTGTGAGGTAAGGTAACATTTCTGAAAATAAGTGTTAGACGTTTTATTAGCCAATGAAATATTTTGCAAAGAGCTTTTCAATTGGCAGTTACGATACTAGCAATAACATACTAAATAGTTTACCCTTGTAACAAAATACAGATTGAAACTATAGCAATGGCTTGCTGACCCTTTGTTGGACCCTCTTTATAAGCCAAAGTTGCTATATTTTGGTCCCTGTAGTTGAGGAATCCCCCACAGTTTGAAATGTGAGCAGAACACCCACAGTATGGTCCTACTGTGTCCAATAATCGCTGACCGAACAGAATGAAAGTAAAATTGCATTGGTATACAATAATTACATACACATTGCTGCTGCCCAAGGATAAAAAGTATTTATTTTACACAGAATGTACTTCTGAATGGTCTGCAGATCCTGCTGTACTTCTCTTTGCTTCCTGGCAGTAGCGTCGGGGAATGTCTTTTTCCAGACTGAAAAATTCTTCTGGCGTGGAGCCATTGTTTTCATTCCTTTGAAACACACCACCGCCCGCTCCTTTTGCTTTTGGAGCTAAGTGAGCGACTGTGGTGATGTGGAGTCCGAGCTCCCCACACGAGGTGCATTTCAGTGACCGTAACCCACTGAAATATAAATAAACAACAGAACCCTCGGCTCGTTATTGAGAATAGGAAGGAAAACTAAACTGCATGTTTTATTATTGTGTTTTTGATTTACCTTTAATGTGATTAGTGAGGACGGGCAGCCTTCCTCAACCTCCAGGTGTAAAAATACTTTCTACATGTGTGAGTATTTATTTCAGAGTAGCGAGCGTGGGAAAGAGATCTACTGGGAAGGCAGGGGAACTGAGAGGAATGACTTTCCACCCAAAAGTGCCTTCACTGTTCCAAGACTTAATGTCGGTTTTGCCTTATGGACGGATCTAAATCAGCTCTTGCCCTACGGTACAGCAGTGTGGATCTTTGATGGGTCTCGATAGAGGACAGTCACACACTGTTTTAAATAACTGTTTATGTGGGTTGTCATCAAGCAATGAATGTGCATGAGCATGTAAAAAACATGAGGCTTTTGATTGAACAGTCTGCCGTATAGTTTGGCTGGAATTTCATTTAGTTGTGGATATGGAGTCCGAAACTCAAACACTAAAATAATTCACAGTTCAGGGACTCTGCAACATGCATGTGACCTCATATGAGTTCCTGATGAAGACTGTGTGTCTGTTTGCAATAAATAGCTGCAAATCTGTGTACTCCAGACTGATTCCTTAGCTTAGTCTTCACCATCCTGTGTCTGAGAAGTACTGGATCATCATTTTTATTTCATCATGTACACTCAGTGAGCACTGCATTAAGTATTTATTAGACATATTTTTTAGACTTCTGCTGCTGTAGCCTATCCACTTAGAGTTATTATGCCTTGTGTGTTCACTGATGCTCTTCTGCATACCAATGTTGTAATGTGTGGTTATTTGCATTACTGTCACCTTTCCTGTCAGGTTTGACCAGTCTGGGCTCGCTGGAGTTTCTTTTTACTCCATTCTTTGCAAACTCTAGAGACTAGTGTGTGTGAAAATCCCAGGAGATCTGAGATATTCAAACCACCTCATTCTGATGGTTGATGTGAACTTTAACTGAAGCTCCTGACCCGTATCTACGTGTTTGTGTGCCTTGCACTGCTGCCACACAATTGGCTGATTAGATAATTGTGTGAATAAGTACACGGATAACTGGTCCAATATCTGAAATGGGAAACGTTTACAAGACCTCCAAAGTAAACACATTGATGCACTTCCTCACTGACAATCTAAAATGAATACCATACAACTACAGGCATATGATTGACTTTCTCGATGCACCATTCCAGAGAGTAAATTAATATATATAATATATCATTCTTAAAAATGAATCTCTCGGGACCAAGCAGGGTCCAAACTTGAGCTGTGATAACTGGACACGCAAAAGCCGTGTGTCCACTGCAGAGCAGGCCTCTGAGAGATTTTTTCCTTGCGCACCAAATTCCAGAGGGAACCCCATCACCTTCACACAAGAAACGGAGCTAACCTGTACGTAAAATGGAAGGTCAGGGCCACATTCCTGAATGTATGAGTCTTCGCACAGCTATCTGTAAGTTCCAGGTTTGACCGCATGCATCTCTCTCTGGCTGCATGGGCATGGCTGACGCACTGAAATGGACAGTGATATTGATTTCTGTCTGGCAAACCACTGGAAAAGAATCCAGAGAGAACCCGCCCTTGAAGAGTGAACCCGTATGCAATGCTTGCCTTAAAAAAGGATCTTCTTTCTGCTATTCTTAAAAAACCCACGACTAAGTACAGGGCTACAGTCTATGATGAGCAGCTTGGTTTTAAGTGGGTCAGAGCAGATGTCACAAAGCATTATGTTTGGCAGAAAGTACTTTGCATTGAATTATTATGGCGCACACATCATTGCTAAACTTAAAAAGAAACACACATTTACAGATAGTTCCTGCTCCCTGGTTGACTTCCTCACCACTGTAATTAGTTAAAGCTAGCTGCAGCCTGCTCACCAGTGGTGGGCAGTGGGCTATCTACCCAAACATCGAAATCCTTTAATTAGAGACTATAGGCCTCTTGGCTTGTAAATAGTTTTGTACCTACATCTCCCCACTATTTAATTTCTCCCTGAATAAATGTGTTAAGAGCTTTGGCCGCTTGACTCAAAATAATAGTTATCTGCAATGTTTTCTTAAGTTTTATGGTTTCAGCGGAATATATCATCAGATTTGCTGCAACAAATCAAATATGTTTACAAACAAAAACAAAAAAACATAGACAAAATTTAGTGCTTTTCATTATAAACTTATGGGCCTCACATTTCATGCCGCAACAGATTTTTCATCGCAGCACCAATAGCAAACTGGAAATACAAAAGTGAGAAGCTCAGATTTTCAGGAGTTCTACATCTCATCATTATCTACCAACTGACAGAAAAAAAAACAAAAAAAACATGGTGCAACTTCCTGGAGTTGTCATGGAATGGCCCAGGAGAGCTCTGCATTGGAGAGGACAGATTGTGCTCCCTTTGTGCAGGTCTTCTCTAGCAGGTCTGTCACTGTATGTCTGAGCATGCATGCTAATTCACTTAGACAAATAGGAATTTGCTAGCTTGCTGTTGAAAAATGTCTCACCATTAGGTGGAATCTTGGAGGACAGTGACAGAACACTTGTCATAATTGCTTTAGTTGATTAAAGAACTCCCCAGTCAAACATGGTAGGACAGTGTCTGAAAGTATTAATCTGAAACCAGCCTTCAAGTCAAATGAGGTGGGCTATTTGTCAGGAAGGATTTAAAGTTGTAAACGTCCACCACATTAGGGTTCTACTTGTCTCTTCTGAGTCGCTGTGGCAGGATTTTCAATTAATTCTTCTGATGTTTTGGTGTTGTATTTTCTCATTTTTCAAGTATCTGTAATGCAAGTCTTGAATCCTGAGAGTTCAAGTAGAATATATATATTTCTTTAAATATTCTTGATTTTTTAATGTTCCTTGCCTGTTTTTTGAACAATATGTTTTTGCGGCTTGATGCCCTGGTAACTGTGATGAAATCAGTGGTTGTTCATTAGCAGTTCTGCATTGAGCCAGAACAGCAGAGCCCTCACTTCAGGAGCTAATACTTCCTTGGAACTTTGTAGTAATATTCATAATGCCTTGATTATCTAGCAGTTACAGTATTCTGTACCTTTTGAATCATTTTCTGGTTCCTAACTCTATGTTCTAGACCTACAGGGTGGAGGCAGAGTATCTTTCGAGCGGTGTAGGTGCAAGTTTACAAGAGAAAAATAAAAGAACGGACCTCAAAGCACTGTGAACCAAACCCAGAAAGCTGTTTGGCGTATGGGGAGAAACTTTGGCTTATGATGGAAGCATATGCAGGACTAGAAGTGGGCTAGAGAAAGCCAAGCTGAATGAAAGAACACAAAAACTGCTCATGGTTTTAGGATGCACCCTCATTATCTGGCAGAGGAAGTTTAAATAGAGTGCTGTTGGCAAAGACACGTCCAGTGGACATATGGCTGAAGCAGTGACAGGATATTAGCAGTCAATTATACATGATCGGAGATTATACAAACAGTTGGTAATTTGTTGCACTGACAATAAATCAAGTTTCAAAATTCAGTGAATACATGCAAATGAATACACATTTTGTGAGATTTATTACATGTAAAAATACCATAGTTGATTAATGCATCATGAATATCTTCAAATTTAACAGTAATAAAGTGCTCTTGGTGCAATGTGTGTGCATTGATTGCATGGTAATTTCATTCAGGCTTATCAGATAACAGACCACGACTGGGCTAAATCCAGATTCCAGACTGTTCCAGACTGAAAGTGAGAGCGTTGGAATACAGTAGATGGCTCTTTTTTTTCTTTTATCTGAACTGGATCACAGATTCCATTAAAAATGAAAGGCGCATGAATTTATGGAGTACAAAATGGTGTCTTTTCACAGAGTTTCACAGGGGATTAGGTTTCTTCTTTCACTGTTCTTTTGGTGTGATGATAACAGTATCTGGTTTGTGTCTGTCAACAGGACCAGTATACCTCGTAAAGCATTTTTTCTTGTAATAAGTATGAAAGCTGCATTCCTCAAATAAAGTAAACAGATTTTATTTTCCAGAGCTGGGGTCAATTTAGAAATGGAAATTGAAATATCTGTCTACATGTATTTGTGTTCGTCAGCTGTACTGTATTGCCTAGCTAGTTATATGCTCAATCTGTGTCACATTAGACAGTACTGTTAGTAAGGGTTTATTAAATGTCTCACAGTATATAAAGAAAGTTTATCACCTGTAGCTATTGTTTTGTTTTATTCAAAGCCATCAGTGCAGACATTGCTAATGTTACTGTGGCCTCCAAATGTGTCACAATCCTTACTAATTTCAGAGGCTTTCAACTAAAGAAAAATCATTCATTAAGTTAAGGTGGTGCTATACACAACCTAGCTTTTAAGATATACAAGCAAACATGATGTTATTTATTGGGATGTCAATGAATTTGGTATTGGTAGCAGTGTATTTAAATTGAAATTAGAGTGGGGAATCATTGAAGTGAAACTGAGTTTGAATTGACTTGAAGATTAAAGAATTCAATTGAAGGTGAATTTGTGGACTGACAGCACACTCCAGCTCATTGAATTAGAACTGGTAGCCTTGTGTTTGAACACCCTCTCCTTTGTTCCCGCCTGTGCAGTTACCTGGCGGACCAGTGCTGGAATGGTGGGAGCATCTACCTGATCATGCTGCGGAGGATCAAACGCAAGGCCCCCCTCCCTCCCTGCAATGGCGGCACTGGGTGTGGTGGAGGGAGTGGAGGCGGGGCCAGCACCAGTGAGCAGCGCAGCCCCGCCCCCTCTGAGGCCAAGGCCAAACTGACACAGGGCAGCAAGCGCACCCGAAAGTTTGGGGTCATCTCCCGTTCCTCCGGCGCCAATGACAGCAAGGAAGATCCACCGCAGGAGAACGGACTCTGCTCATCCATGGATGCAGAGACCTCGCCCCCTCAGTCCAACTCCCCACCAGTCACGCAAGCCGAGCTGCCCCAGGTGCATAACGGGGGGTCCCCTGTAGCCTCACCTGCTCTCCCTTCTATCCGCCTCTCTGAGAGCTACAAGACTGAGTCTCTGAACACTGAGCTGTGCTGGCAGGTAAGCCCATCTGCCCTCTGCAGCTGACGTCTCACACACTGGACCCATTCCTCCTGTCACTATGAAATGGCTGCCCAAAGTGGATACACATTTGGAGATATAATGGTGTACATCAGAAAATGTAGCCAACATTAGTATTATGAGTACTGCTAAAAGTACATTTAGCACTTGCTACTTTTCTGTTCGTTTATCCCCTTGGCTCAAGAACAACTTAGTTATTATACGATCTGTTTATTTCTTTCTTACAGTTCAGCAAATAGAGATTTGAAATTTAACCCAGTCTAGACAGCACTAACATTGGATTTTGTGCTGTGATCTGATATATATGTATAATGCCAATTATATGAAATGAAAGTTGATCAGCCTTGTAGCTGTGACACAGGTCAACAATTGTTTTTTTTTGGGGGGGGGTTCATAAGACAGGAACTTTTTGTGTATTGTGTTTTTCTGTTTGAGGTGTAGAAAATGATGAGCAATCTCCACAGTCCCTTTTCATATTGTTGTACTGGCAGTATTTTATAGCAGAGAGCACAGACATTTCCAAGGGCTTGTTCCAGTAAGTGGTAATCTAATGACGCAAGCTGTACATCTACTGCAAATCCTGTCAGAGATGTCCCAGAAGATGGTGGGTGTGGGACATAATTTCACAAACATTGATACACTTTAGTTGCTTAGAAACAGGAATAGCATCTCACTGGACTTTTTATACAGTATGTGATATGAGATGAGACATCCTGCTTTAAACCATTGAATTGTTGTTGTTTTGAAGCCAGTTCATCCAAGATCCAATCTATTCTGTTTGTGTCTTCAAGTTGGTTGCTGTGCAGATAGGCATATCGTTTGTAGATAAATATGGACAGCACAGAGAACAGCTGGTAGATGCACCCATTTGCTGGGAAAGGTGACAGTTACACAAACATTAACGTGTTGAATGAAGGGAACAGTAGGTAAATGTTCAGGTCTGTGTGCAGTTGGCTGTGTAATTAGAGGGGACAGTAAGTGAATAGGCACATTGGTATCAGATGGCATGTACAGTGTTGAATGCATGTTATTTTTCTCACCCTTTATCCTCCTGTTACTGCTGTTTAGAGGGATTCTGGGCTTCGTACTAAAGCTGCTCACGTCACACACAACTTCATTCTTTAGACCGTTGTTGTTGTTTTTGAACTGCCCAATTCTTCAGGTGCTGACTGAGTTTGTCATTCTATACCATAGGTTTAGATGTGTTTATTTTCCACTAATTTAATAAATTATTATTTTATTACCTCATAATGTTTGAATCAGTTAAACTTTGAATCAGCTCCTTTATTATTAAAGGATATTATTAAGTGATATCGTTTTATTTGTTGTTTTCATTCTGAGGATCTAACTTAACTATATCTGTAAATTGACCCATAACTGAGCAATGAGCATTTTAAATGTAGATGGACACTGCTTTTATATACATTTCAGCAGAATGAGATGTTTTCTCATCCCCATGACATGGAGGACATGGTCGTGAGGAGTGACTATATTTGATTCATGCCTCACTTTCCAGATAACAATTGGACACTTTTAATCAAAGTTGATTAACATTAATGAGGGCCCTAGCTCTTTTCATGTGTTCACAATAAGGCTGCCAATCGTGGACCAGGATGACAATGAGCAAGCACAGTTCTAATGGTAATGAACTTGATCACCATGTGGGAACTATACAGCTGAGGACCATCCACAGGGCTGAGAGGACAGACAAGATACCTTTCAGATAGTTTTCTGTCAGCATGATAGTCATCAATGTTAACTCCAGCACTTCATTAAATCACACTTCACAAATGATGCTTAATGAGACGGCAGTCTGCCTGAGCACCTGAGTAGGTGGGTAAACCATGCCATTGACTGCTCTGTGTCTGCAGTCAGTGTTGCACTTCCTGGATCAGAGACAACAGGAAGTGATATTCAGATGTCTCAGGCAGATGTGTAGGAAGCCCACTTAGACCTCTTGGATAATGCTTCTGTTGACTTTCCGGTTGATACAGTTTGCATTTCCTGAGTCATAAACAGGTTGAACGTGGCAATTCAAGCAGTAATTTCATTCAGCTGAGTGCTTTAGTGGCAGATGTCTGTTACCTGTTGCTTTATGTAACTACTACTTAATAAGATAAGCAACAAATATGGTAAATCATATTTGTTTAGGTCCAGATACTTAAAGTGGTTTTCTTATTACAATGCCTCATGTCAGGAACCTGTGAATTAGATTACATTTTAATTTTCTCGTGCATCAGAGATTTTTTCCTGTTGCAGAAACTAAAATGTTAAATGTATTAGTTTATAGTTTATTTTTTGCGTGGAGCACATCACTCACCCTGTTTTTTCTTTACAAGGCAGGTGCTTCTGTCACCAGCGCACTAATTTCAGGGTGTTATTTTTAATACTTCTTAGTTTATGTGTACACACTTCTCCCTGTGGAAGTTAAGACCTCTCCCGGGTTGTAGTTTCATACTCAATGGCCACAATTTCAAACATGCGTTCCAAACCTAGAA
Organism: Conger conger; assembly: GCF_963514075.1. Lineage (NCBI taxonomy): Eukaryota > Metazoa > Chordata > Actinopteri > Anguilliformes > Congridae > Conger > Conger conger. The sequence goes on from NC_083771.1 coordinate 38,212,279, forward strand.
GATACCATTAAGGAGACATTAAATATACATTTGATTTAGAAAATAAATGAGCTGGCAGTTATTGCTCCAGTTTTATGTGGCATCAGTTCTGAAATTGGTTTTCTTAAGAATGCTCAACGGAATGATAAATAATATAAATGGGATGATATAAAGGGATAGTATAAATTACAAGGGCTTGGAGGGTTATGATTCTTTTCTTCCCATCAGAATAGCCTAAACCTGTGCAGAGTGAAACAAGACAAAGTATGAATACATTAAAGGCCACTTGGGTTGTTAATGAATGTACTGTTTTTAAACTGAATTTGGAAAAAATTGAATTGTTATACAGTAGGTGTAGCAATACTTCAAGCAGGTAAAGGGTTCAATGTCACGGTTACATCTGAGGAATTAACCTGCTTTTCGAGGTTCTGTGCCCCCTTTATTAACTGTTTACAGTACAGTACTTTTTCATCACATTGATATTACAGGGAATGACTGAGACCATGGGTGTCCACACAAGTGACCCTGAACTCTGCAGATAGGGTAGTAAGCTGTTTCTGGGTATAAAGGCTGACTGTCATTGCGTTTGTCCCGTAGCCCAGGGATGGCAGTCGGATTTGGAAGATGCACATGCTGAAGGGACAGGATGGCCTGGGCATCCAGATCACTGGAGGCCGGGGTTCCAAGCGCTCCCCCCATGGAATCATAGTGGCCCACGTGGAGGAGGGGGGTGCCACCCAGAGGTAAAGCGTGCACCCTGCCTTTCCCCCATGGAAGCAGAAGAAGAGTCGTAGGCATTGAGAGACTCTGACACGTGCATCCTGGGCTCATATCCAGGGCTCTGGTATAGGCCTGCAGTGGGTGGACTTTAATAACCTTCAAAGCTGCATTAGTGTACCTGCTCTTCTCCGTGCTGAATGGGTTAAGGCGGCTGCTGAACAACCCAGAGTGCAGAGTGAATGGACGGGAAACTTAACTAGCATGCATGAATAGTTTAAAACGTGTCTCTCGGCTGGAAACATCACATTATTCCATATTCATGTGGTCTTAATTATACATGCACTCATATGTTTTTGCAGCAGTGCAATATCAAATTAGGTCCTCTTTCTCAAGCTAAAAATACACTAGTATTGCAGGAAAAGTAAGCAAGTAAACAAATTGAATTGGCAATTTAAACAGTATATCTCTTCATTGTTCATTTGAACACCACCTTCATAATTAATATTGACAGTAGTCTAAAATAAAGCTGCTGTTTAATATAGTGCGCTGTTTTCTAATACTGTGCTGTATTGAAATGTATGTTAATGAGCCAGGATTCGAGTTGAAGGAACTGCAGTTATTTCCCAAGGCTTTCACTATCCTCTTAAGATTTTAAAGATATTATCAACAAAACTGGTGTCACACAGCATTTTAGCATATTTAAAACTTTTATACTGAAGATACTATACTTACTCAATATTTGCTGACTACATTATTATTTTATACCCTCTGTGCATTGCTGCAAGCCTTCATCGAAACTAGGAGCCCAGATGTCATTGTTAACACAGAAAGTATTGGACAGCAAATGGTGCAACCAAAGCTTCTACTGATTTTCGTAAACAGGTTTTTCCTGGCTCAAAATAGGGCTTAGGGCTGACTTTGTGTGACAGTGACTGTGGTCAGTCCAGATTTACTGACACTGTCAACTCAATTTAACTGCCTTGAAATTATTTTTATTTTTGTCACTCAAAACCTTGTTAGAACATAAAAGGTTCTTCAGAATTGTAAATCCTGAACCATTTGCATAAGCCATTATTGCATTTCTCTGAATTACAGCCAGTTATATCGCATAATGATCAATGAATATATACGTTAAAGGTTGACAGTTGGCATAAATACTGTAAACCGACAATTACCCGATAACAAAATGTACAAAGTGTAGATGTAGAAAATCCTGTTTGCAGCAGAGCCTGAGCAGTCTGTGTACTGCCTCAGTCTTTCATGAAATTAAGCGGAATCTACTGAAGTTAAGTTAATGCTCTATCATTCATGACGACCATTGGGCCAATGAATGCACGGACCACTTCTAATTGTTTTACAGCTGTTTTTTTTTTTTTGTAACTTACTATGCTCTCCATTGCATCTCTCTCAATAAGAGTTAGAAGGGATAATCTAGTTTCTCAGGTTTAGTTTGTGTTTTCATTTGGATCAGCTTATAATTTTTCTGTGCGATTAAGGGTATTTTCTGTATTTACAGAAGTTTCTGATGACCTGCAGGTTTTATTGGGTAGTATGGGGCAGGCACGGATTTGTGTTTGGAAAAATAAGACATGTGCATTTCTTCGTCATGAATAATAATCATGAATAGTCACAAGCAACCATGGGATTTATCTTTGACTCCTAGTGATTGTCAGAGACACTGGGTCTGTACTTATTGATTGTGATTAGAATCAATTTGCCACAATGCAAGCTAATACCTATTCATCAAACACATGCCTGTGAAGGTACTCCATGCTTAAGGTGTGCCTTTCTTATCAATAGAATGTCTTTGGAAGAAGTAATACAGTTGGCTCCACTTTATTGGTCTGAAATGGCCTTTTCATTTCAGTAAGGGAAAAAGGGTGCTTCAAAATGTGTTGTGGTGCGTCATATCTAAGCAAATTACAGCCACTCAGATAAAATGAGCCTTTGCGCTGCATGCCATTTCTGCTGATCCCTAAGGCTGTGCGCAGTTAGCAGGAGGTCATGCTGGCTGACCCCTGCGGTTGGGGACAGGGTTTGAATGCTCAAATCAATTCACACCAGAGGGAGCAGAAGAAGGACCTCCTCGGGGAGTAAAATGCCCCAGTGCGACCAAAGGTTCCTTTTGACTTCAAAAGGACTACATACATAAACTATTCTCCATAATATCTGTCTGATATTAACCCATTGTACAGTTAACAGCAATTGTCTTACCATAAGCCTGAACAAATATAAACAATGAGTTATAGCTTCTGTTGATGTGTCTTTTGGTTCACTTGATGCATTTGTCTTGTCACAAAAAATGACTGTTCCTTGCGTTCCTGCTGGATCCCAGAAGGCAGCTATAACCCCTGAAACACCCCTTTGTGTGAAAGCTGCATGTGTCATGTCTCAGAGTCCGTTCGCTCCTCAGCCTCCCCGGCTCCTCACAGCCCGGTCTGTGTCGCTCTGTGTCCACAGGGACGGCAGGCTGAAGGCCGGCGACGAGCTGCTCATGATCAACGGCCAATCCCTGGTGGGCCTCTCGCACCAGGAAGCTGTGGGCGTCCTGCGCTCCTTCACCGGGCTGGTCCAGCTCGTCATCGCCAGCAGAGTGAGCCCAGAGCACCACGGGCATATAGCCATACCCCCTGATCCAGAACATACAGCTATAACCCCTGAACAAGAACATAGAGCTATACCCCCTGAACCTGAACAAACAGCCATACCCCCTGAACCAGAACATACAGCCATACCCCCTGAACCAGAACATACAGCTATAACCCCTGAACAAGAACATAGAGCTATACCCCCTGAACCTGAACAAACAGCCATACCCCCTGAACCAGAACATATCCGTCCTCAGCGTCTCCCTAATCAAACTTCTGTCTTATCATGTAACCACCAGTGAGAATGAATGGCTTTCCTCCAAATTAACATACAGCACCAGTGACAAGGGAAAGCTGGCAGCTTGCTAGAAGACAATGACATGTTATCAATGACTTTCAGGTGTTGCAGGCTGCCAGGCCTCTTACACAGAGGAGGGAGAGTGTGTGCATTTATTCCTATCCTGGACCTGTGGGCTGTCACTACATGTGTTGCCCATGGACATTGTTTTTACCCCTCTGGGGGGAAGCCTTAGCCAGCAGCCTGGAAGATCTGAAAAATTGAAGAGAACTTAATGGGCTACAGCAAAGTGCTTTCTGACATAAAGTTAAAAATACACTCTTCCACACACACTCTTCCACACACACACACACACACACACACTGGCACAGGCAAAGGCAAAGGCGAACGCAGCCAAATACAGTACCCTCTTTTCCTACAGGAGGAGTCCAATGTTGATTTTCAGAAATACCCCTCCACCAGCCTGCCGGACCTGGTGAGCACTTGCTCGTCCCAGGATGCATCTCCAGCTCTAACGGACAACAAGGAGAACGAGGAGCCTGGTGATGACGATGTGGCAGCCAGCAGCCTCCCTCTGCCAAGACAGGACTCGGTGCGTTTGCATGGTGTGCCGTCTCTGTTATTCCCTTTCTTCCTGTCTGTCTCTCCATCTCTCTCTCTGTTTACCTGAACCTTTCCTGATTTTGCGTTTGGTCATCTGATCGTCCCAGGATCTTTGCTGCAGTAATGGAACAGATTTGTACATGATTCATGTGCGTGTGGCCACTGCCATAGGCGATTTGGCCCTGGTGGTAGATAGGTATTTAGTAAATTCTTCAGTTTGGCTTTGTTGATTAAAAAAAAAATCAGGGCACTTGACCTATTGTTTGTAATCTTGTAGACACATTTTTAAAGTTGCATTACAGTTGCAAACAGCTGTCAATGACACCAGAACTATAAGTTACTTACAGTATAAGATTAATTGAATATGCTGTTTATAAGCACTGTGACTACGTGTTCAAAGAATAAACAGTAAACATATATTCATAGTTCTGATTTAAAGATTGATGATGAATCAGTAAAGCCTGAATATATCATCTGTAAATGAAAAGGAATAATAAATGTACAGTTTACTTGTGCCGGGTGCCCATTGTTGACAACCAGTAATGAGGGCAAGGGGGAAGCAGTGCCAATTACTGGTACATGTCTCTCTCTTCGGAAGTCTCATTAGAAAAGAGCAAAGTGGGTCAACCCCCCGCCACAGTTTTCCTCTTCTCTCTGCTAGAAACTGTGCATTGCTTCCGAGTGTGGCTTAATTACATTAGCATTCCTGCTGGCAGTTCAAATCAGTTGGGCAATTAAACACAGCCAGAGTACTTTAGTGATTACAGTGTGCTACAGTATGTTATCATCACACAAAGCTTCAGCTAGCCTGACCAGGTTTAGTCATCCTCACTGTGCATTCACCTGTGTAAAGTGCAAAATATAACAGTAGGCAGATGCTCCTGTTTACTGTTAGGCAGATAGGGCTCCTGCAGGGAGGAGTGGAATGGGCTTGGTTTGTGTTGGAGAGGAGCTGGTACCTGGGCAGAATTTCAGAAACCACCTCTGGTCCTGAATCCAGTTCCCCAGTTTCATATTATTTCGGAGGGCATGGCACAGTGCACTCTGGTTTAAAGAGTATGCTATGATACATGCTGTACTGGGCAAGGAATGGTTCGACCCAGCCTTCCACAATATTACTGAATGTGTGTATGTAGGCTAGTGAGTATGCCTGCTGAAACAAGCAGCTTCAGCTAAGTTTTGAAACAGGTGGTCGCTGGTTAACCAGTTCAGACCAGCTCCATATTCAACATGGTTTGACGAGCTCAAGGTTGTTTTGAAACAGATGGTAGCTTGTAATTTCAAGCTGGTCTAGCTGGATTTCACTCCAAGAATGTCCAGTTCCTTACAGATGCTGTTAGTATCAGGAAAAGTTTTAATTGAAGATTTAATTAGGCCCCATTAGAAATACACAATTTATTTATTCAGTGAGCTAATTGCGCCTCTGCTGTGGTGTTGCACCTTACATTTGAACAGGTTTGATCCTTGTACAACTCCAGCTGCATTATAAAAACTGTGATGTCCGTTAAAGGCACACAGTTGTATATCTGCATTTGAAAAGAAGAAATGTTGGATCACTCCATTATGTATAGATAGTCTGAATGCCTTTGCAAACTTCATAATTAGATACCATTTTAATTTAACAGAGAGACAAGAAACAAGATGGCATCCCAGAATGCTCATGAGTGCTCATTTGCCCATTATTTTGGACACATTGGCAAGGAATAGAGATCTCTGTGACTTTTAAAGAATTAAGGTGGTTGTTAGGGCACATTTGGCAGCTTCAGTGACTCAAGCTCGGTTCACTCTTGATGACTGTTCTGGTCATTTCTTGTGAAGGCAGTTCAGACAGGTCTTGACATGATGATCATCTTGCCATTGTGATGATGTGCACACTGTAAACAGATCAAAAAGGTTTGTTATTGTTGTTGTTGTGAGCCATCTCCCTCTTGATCTGAAATTTCTTTGGCGGCTGCTAGGATTGGTCTCAGATTTCAGTCTTTGACCAATTCACACTGCTCAACTCAGTCTTTGAGTCAACCAGCAAAATCAAACACAAACGAAGGGTCGACAAAATCAGGAGTCTTCACTGCAGTCTGGCTTAAAATCGTGAATCATCGCCAAGTCTGAACCAATCTTAAGACTGGCGAACTTGTTGATATTTTGTGAGGAAAAGTTGATAAGGTCATCTTGGCATGGAAGTCTGAGGGAAACTTTACAGAGAGAACTATGTTTGGTTAATTAATTTTGGTAGTTACCTACACATTACTGTCGAATGAGCAGATGCACATGTGGGTTTTGATCAATCATTTTTGCATTGATGTAGAATGGCTCCTTCGACAGATGACAGATTGTAATTGCGGATGGGCATTGTTTTCATGAAATTAACAATAAAATATTTTTCTGACTTTCAGTCAAGTCATTTTTATTATGTTATAAGATCCCCATCTATCAGGATTCTATAAATAACTGCTCTTTGACTAACCACATATAACTATTTCAGTTTAAAGTCACAATTATTAAATTGATCACTTACAGACATGGGAGAAATTCCTGTTGGCTTTTTGAAATTAGATTGTGCTAATGTGAGGACCAAGTCCAGAATTCCAGTTTCTTGAGTCTTGTCTTTGACCTTTGACCTTCCTGTGCTATGACATTGTACTGAAGTAGCTTCCCCTGCTGATTTTGGCTACTCGTTCTGTTCTTTAACCCTCCAGCATTTCACGAAACGCTTCTTTTGTCTGGAGCTGGTGCCCCCTGAATGAAAATCGGACAATGAAATGGTTAGCACCACCCTCTGTCTGTTCTGCCATTGTCTTTTGCTGTTCAGGAAGTTTAGATAGATGTCAGCAGTGCAAAGTGATGCCAAATCAGAGTTCTATCTGTATAACTTAATAAAGATGACATTACTTTAGTGACAACAGTTCCTTATTTTGTAACATGAGTGGTAAAACAAGCGTGGGGGGGACCTCACCTTCTCTGTATTTCGGAAATCCACAGACTACAAGAAATAACGTAATGTCAGTGTCCTTTTCACGGCAAGGGTTGAGCGGACAAAATGCATCATAGTTTCTCATTCTAAAAATGTGCTAACTCAGAGAAACGTTGATAAAATGTCCGTTTCTTACTTAGAATTTCTCTCAAGGAATTGTCATTGTTGTCCGTTTTGCTGTTGTATACTTCTACAAAAGTACTTGTACACAGAAATATTATTATCTAGATTTTGTAAAGGCTCTCTCAAACACATTGAGCCCAAGTACAACCGTCTCTGACCAGTATTGACAATGTAGTTGCAGAGGAAATGTGTTACTCCCAAGAAAATTCAGTATAATTTCAGCTCATCAAAGAACCGACTATGGGCATCTTATTGAAGTGACCACTAAAAAGCATTTTAGCTAATGACATTACATTTCCAACCGTGTATAGTTTGTTGCATAAAACAACACAGCATTTTTTCGCCTGCGTAATGAAACTATAGCATTTTAGTATGCATGTTGAGACTGTACCGCAAATAACCACACATTACAGCAGTGGTATGCATCTCTGAACACCCAATGCATTAAACCTCTAAGTGGATAGGCTACAGCAGCAGAAGACCAATAAGTCTAAAAAATAAGTCTAATAAATACCTAATAAAGTGCTCACTGAGTGTATGTGGTATGTTTCCGCTTTATGTGTTTATTTTAGAAAAAACAGAATGAAGTTATGCATATCACATGAAAATTCTGAAGCCAGTCTTGGCATTGGAATTCTGCAAGGAAAATGTATACTGACAAATGCATGGTCATTTGTGGAAGTACAAACATGTGGCTCATGAGAAAATTCTTCTGCTTTAGTTCCCTGATATGTTTGTGATAGTTAGCTATGTAGAATTGCACATAAAGTATATCAAGTATGTTAATTTTGATATTAAATGCTTGTACTTACTGGATTAATATAACAGTTTTATGGACATAATGTTGGGTATTATTTATGAATAGTTCCACATTCTCTTTCTTGAATTAGTCCTGTTATCCATTGTTTGTCAGGGTTTTCCTTTAATAATCAGTATTCTTACCTGAGATATTATCCTTTGTTCACATCTCATTGCTTTAACTGCAAGAGATTAATACATTTACTGTCATTCAGGAAATAATTTTGTTTAACATCCCTCTGGAATAACTTGACTTTTTGGCCTTGAAAAATGAAAATATGTGTCTGGGTATAAATTTCCCAAAATATCTCACCATTTATGTATCCATCTTTCCAGCCATATTTAGTTTCAGTTAAATTCAGAATAAGAATGTTCCAGAGAATGTGTCTGCAGGAAGAGGCTCGACTGATAGAGATAGCAGACCCAGTGAATTCTCAGCTGGAATATTTGTATTAAAAATGTATGAATTCCACAGCTGGTTCTAACCATGTGGAGCAGAAAGCCCAGCTAACACAGAGGCAATTAATTGACATTTTTAACACAATTGCAGCCTTCCATCCATGCGCAATACCTGGGAAACATTAAAAGAGAAGCTGGCAAATTTGAATAAAAAGGGTTTGGTTGCTAACCAAAGCTGGCCACTTACTGAGTGTTCTCATCGAGAGAACAAAATAGATTGTTTTTCCAGACCTCTGGATGATGTCATTGGTGAATTTGCTTTCAATGAATATCAGATGTGTATTATATTTCTTTGTCTGCTCCATTCATAATAGTCTACCTTTCAGGGATTTCAAAATGCATTCCAGAACATTTTCAGGGTCTTCAAAATGCATAATGTCTTGCATATTATTATTATTCTCACATGTCAAAGGGAATTTGATACGGATCTTTGAAAAGCTTCTTTTTCTTTATTCAACAATGAACTGTATGTAATGTAAATGTTCTAATTCGTAAAATGCTCTTACCAATTTAGAAACGATAATTCGTGTAGCAACATATGTCAGTGAGAATAACAATATAGTGAAATAATAGTGAAAAAGGTGTAAGTCTTTTGGGAGTCATGTGGCCATTGATTACTGCAGTTTAATTAAAAATCAAATCATGACAAGCTACTGAAGGATTCCCAGTTTGCGATCTGCACTGTTCTGTGTATCCTGCATGAAGACTCACAGTGCAGGCATGTCTGGCGTTTCAGCAGCCTAAGCCATAGTTCCCTCTTGGCTTGGAACTTGAGACCCTGCGTGGCCCGTCAGGTCCTCCCGTTTCTCAGGAAGGATTTTCTATTCATCTGTGAGGTCTTGAAATGAGCTTCTCTGGCTCCCCTACATCATGTTCCTTAATCAAGCCTGACTGTTCTCCACGCAACGTCAGATGTTGATCTTAAGAAATATGTTCGAAGAGGTAGATTTTTTTCTTCTGCTCTTAGTGTCCAGTTTGAGGCAGGCACTGGGCTCCAGCACGGGAATAGCTAGGCTAATTGTCCTTTTTACTTGCAGATCAAAGAGCTGGATAAACTCGGGGAGCGAGGGCGCATAGAGGGACCCAAGGGATGTTGTCGCAGCCCGACACCCATGAAATTCCGCAGTCGTTCTCAAGGTTAGTCAGACGCATTGTCTGAGATGTCAAGACACCACATAACACTGACTAGAAGACGCCACAGAATGTTGTTGATTAGAAGACACCACAGAATACTATTTGACTAGATTTTAAATGAACAGCACCAGTGACTTTATCAAATTTGAGAGTGTCAAGACCAATGTTTGTTCACTTATTTGGAATACAGTTGTGTGATTTGTTCATATCATTAAAGGAGGCAGCCGTTTGGAGTCAGTGGGAGAGGATGACGAGCTGATTGTAGAGAACGGGGACTCTGGGTCTGATATTGCAGAGAAGACAATGCGAGGCGGCCGCAAACACTCCTTGCCTCAACAACTGGACACGGTCAGCGTCCGACAGGTCAGTCCAAAAACACACACACACACACACCTCCACACATACACACACACACACACACCTCCACACATACACACACACACACACCTCCACACATACACACACCTGCACACACACACACACCCACACATTACATTACATTATTGGCATTTGGCAGACGCTCTTATCCAGAGCGACATACAGTTGATAAGTAGACTAAGCAGGAGACAATCCTCCCCTGGAGCAATGCAGGGTTAAGGGCCTTGCTCAAGGGCCCAACGGCTGTGCGGATCTTATTGTGGCTACACTGACCAACCTTGCGTGTCCCAGTGACACTACACTACAGGCCGCCCTATACACACACACACACCCTATACACACACACACACACACACGTGCACATGCACATGCACATGCACATGCACACGCAAACACCCAATTAGACCAGAAACATCCATTCTGCCTGTATGGCATCCAATCTATCATTACAGCATTTGTAATACTGTTCCTGTTCACTATTTCATCAGCACTAGCAGTTACACAAATATTGTCAAATATGATTCCACCTACTGTTTGTACCATGAAATTAAAGTGACAGCTCTGTGCTGATAAACTGGCAAAATGTGACCTGTGACCATTTCCTGCTTAAATGCAGTGCCCCACCCATAACCTAGAGTAACCACACTCATGGAGAGGTCATAAACAGGAGGTGATTTTTCAGTATAGCAATCATGCAGTGCCATACTGAAATACATTCCCCTATACTGTATGAATACTTTAAAGAATAAAACATAGATCTGTTATAGGCCAAGGCTAGTATGAAACTGGCAGCTTAGGTTTTGTTCTGACATGTTGCAATGACCAAAAGACAAATAAAATGTTGTGCTCTATTTGATTCAGCCCATGCTTCTACTTCATGTACCCCACTCAGGAATATCAAATCGTGAAGAAATCGGCACGTTCTCTGAGCACTGTTCAAGTGGAGTCTCCATGGCGACTCGCCCAGCCATCCATTATCTCCAATATTGTACTGATGAAAGGACAGGGCAAGGTGAGTGCCTACTGCTCACTGCGAACTCTATGAAGAGGGATGCCTTGTGAAGCCACGTGAAATAATCATCTGAGATCTAGACCTTTCCATTTTGCATATGAAAAGGACGTGCTTAAGATCTTCGCATTTGTAATCTTCAGTTGAACGTGCATCATCTGAGCAGCTTTTGTTTATTCTGTTATTTAAATGTAAAATCCTTTATCATTTTTATTCCTCTTAGTAGTGAGTGCACCTCTAATTTACATTTTATATTTAATGTTTTGTCCTACTTTACATTATACACTTTATATTATGATGTAGTGTTTTGTGTGGTTAGTTATTTTGTATGTCCTGAGATGCTGGCATGCTGCAGTGAAGTTCTGAAGCCACGTGCTGTGTGTTTTCTGGTGTGTGCTGTGTGTGTGTGTGTGTGTGTGTGTCAGGGCCTGGGATTCAGCATCGTAGGGGGACAGGACTCTGCTCGTGGGCGGATGGGCATTTTTGTGAAAACTATTTTCCCCAGCGGAGCGGCAGCTGCAGACGGGAGGCTGAAGGAGGGTATGTCTGAGTCTGAGTTTTGTGTCTTTCACATCCAAGTATTTCATGGGATGGAATGCCAAATACAGAAATTTTTAAAAACTAAACCTCATCCCCCACTAGTTGGTCCTTTTCTAATTTGTTGACTTCACTTCAAGTGAAGTGCATATTATTTATTTAGCAATTTGATTTTGAGTACATTTTCAGTTTCTTTTTGTAGCTTTAAATCAAAACCCTTTTAGTGGTATAGAATACAGTAGTGCTGCAAAATATGTAACTGATCAATAAGATAAGTTCTACATTTGGGCTGAACCTGTACCACAAAACAACAACATACAACAATTTAATAATGACTATGCACTGTGGCTTCTTTCGGGGATGTGACTAATGATTAATCGATATACAGTATACTTACTGTGGATTCTGAGAATTCTGTAGAGCTAAATAGAAAATGTAATTCCAAAGACCTGAGCCATAGTCACACATTGACATTTGATATTTTAGAGGACTGCGGGGTCTGTTGAAATATAAACATTCTCTTTGGCTGTCATGAGGGAGTAATGGGTTTTGGGAGATCTGCCAAACTATCTGCAGCCAACTTACTTTTTCGCAATGTCCTTTCCCATTAAAACTCTGGCAATCCAGAGGAAGCGGAGCATGAATGGCCGCACCCTTGTGCCGTGTTTCATTATGCATTTCTTCTTTGACGTAGGAGCGGCCTTGTTGATCCACCCTTGTCTATCTCTCTGTCAGGTGATGAGCTCCTGGAGGTGAATGGAGAATCCCTGCAGGGCCTCACTCACCAGCAGGCAATAAAGACCTTCAAGGTACCTGCTGAGTCATACTTCTCTGTGACATATAGCAGCAGGACTCGCTTGGTGTTCACTCATTTAAAGTAGAACTCCAGCAAATTATTATCATGTTTTTCCTCACCTTAGTGTGTTAAATATTATACATTAGACCACAACAACGATAGAGAGCAAATATAAAGAGCCTCATCCCACCTGTCACCTACCCATTCCTCATTGCCCTGTGGTTTCAGTGAATTTAGTGGAGGCTGCACTTCAGATGAAAAAAAACCGACTGCAAGCTTTCAGTTTCAGTATGTCCTAGATGACTTCTGAAATATACAGGAAATCATGTCTTTTTATTGCAATTGCACAGATCCTTCCATGCAAAAGACAGCTCTATTAACTGAAATAATAAAAACAGAAGGAGATTCATCCCATCTATTTCATCGGCATCATTACTTCAAATGCCAATACAGACAGATTTTTTAAAATACCAACAATTTTGAGGGTAAAACAGTACGTGGAGCGTACATGATTTTAGTTTTTGGGGGGAAATCTGATTCTTACATACTCAACACTGCTTCCCATTGTATTTTACGTAGATCTCTGGGAATCTATTTGTCTCAAATGACTGCTGACCCGATAATATCTCTGAAGTGCAGTGTGGATATTGTTTAAACCCCAACTCACCAGTGAGAAGGATTCCTCTCATTTAAATGATGAATGCATGCAGATCATATCTGCGTATTAGTTTGTTTGGATGTGGTCATGTGTTGCTGGGATACCCAGCGCTCAGCTGGGAGGTTTGTCCCAGTGTGAGAGTGTGTTCCAATAATCCACGTGGTCTTCTCCCTCCAGCAGCTGAAGAAGGGTGTGGTCACGCTGACCGTGCGCACGCGTTTGCGGAGCCCCAGCCTAACGCCCTGCCCCACCCCCACCCTGCTTAGCCGCTCTAGCACGCCCAACTCGAACACCAGCGGGGGGACACCTATCCCCCAGGGCTCTGAGGACGTGGACGTGGCCTGCCGAAAAGGGCCGGGGCCCAAGGACTGCATTATCATGGAGGTCACGCTCAACAAAGGTGACTGTGCAGTTCCACTCACTCATTATGATTATGAGCAATACAGTAATAAAGCTTTGCAATAGCAATAAACTATGTTCTTAAGGACATTAAAGACCCAGTATTCATTTTTAATGCAGCATTAACAAAATACAAGGTAAAATCATGTTACAACATGACTATCTCTGTGTTTGTGTATCGATAGCACATTTTGACATCTTGTGGATTGGATTATTGGTGGAGTATTCTTAATCAGACCTCCCTGGTGTCCTTCTTTATGAATCATTAACTAACATTTCATACAGACGGGCTGAAACAAAAGTTAGAGCAACACTAGCTTCCGTGATATGACGTACATACGAGGGGGGGTTTTTGAAGGGTGGGGAGTCGATTTGATAAGTGCAAATGAGGCTGTCAAACGAGGAGTGGGACGTCCAATGAGGATGCACGCCACTGGAGTGGGAGGGTAGTGTTAAGCCTGTCAATGTGGGCCTTGATGGGAAATGCACCCTGATGCGATGCATGAGGGGTAATGCTGTCCTGTCCTCACAGTGAAAGGCACTGGGACAGTGTATTCATTCTGCTTCCTGGGAGTCAAACAGTGATTCCAATTAGGGGCAGTCACTAAAGTCAAAAACTGTCTGGGAAAAGAGTAGCCATCTTGAAGAATATGTCTACAGTCATAAAAATGGAAATAGTAAAATTATTATATTTCCTCCAAGAACTGTTGATTTATGTTTCATAGTGTCACGACTACCTATCTCAAAGATTAGAGAAAGGAGCTGCATCCAGCCCTCGTAGCACAGGGCCAGAGCAGCAATGAGAGAGCTGGCTGCAGCTCCTTTCTCTAATCTTTCCCCTCACCTCTCTTTTTGAATTTCAGTACATTATGCTGACCTTCACAACATTTTTGTTTGCCTACACTTACTGATCTTTTGGAAGCATATGATTTAATAAATGATTCTGATTTGAACTTTGAATCGGTGTGGTCTCCCCTATGTCACTGTGAGATAGGTAGTCGTGACGTATGGGGGCTCGTCCGACCATTTTGATCCAGAGATTTTGGAGTAGTCTACTGTAATTCCCACTATCGGGAGGCAGCGTAGTGTGGTGTGTAGGGTTACGGAGTCAGCATTTTTTATGAATAGAAGCGGTGGGCGTAGGCCTCGTAATAGTAGTAGTCTAGTAGTTTGGGCCTACAGGCTTTTGGCCGATTGTTTGTTTTGGGGAGTTCCACACTGATTTTCGTGGTTGAATCAGTGTGGTCTCCACTATGTCATTGCTACTGTGAGATAGGTAGTTGTGACAATAGCAACGCTTCAACAGGGGCAGACCTGCAGAATCTACTATTACTGCTAAAAATATCTCATATTCAAACTATGAAATATTCTGTGTGATCATAGGCATACCCTGTAGGCATATATAACAGTGATAATGGCATTGAGGGCATATGTTGCGGAGTGAACAGTATATTGCCTTTAATTTGACTGCGGTTCTGCTGTGTTTCAGAGCCAGGAGTAGGCCTGGGCATCGGGGCCTGCTGCCTCACTTTGGAGAACACTGCCCCGGGCATCTACATCCACAGCCTGGCCCCGGGCTCCGTCGCCAAAATGGACGGCAGACTCAGGTGAGAATCATCTGCTCCGCCACTGGAGTTTGTGTTCTGTACCTTAATGCTGTCGCAGCATGTTCATATTTAAGATGTGACTGATTTGTGCTCTTTTTCATATGCAAACCCTATATTGATAGAATATTGGTAGAATGACAATATGGACTGAATGGTCTATTCTTTTCTGTCAGCTAAGGTGTGAGAAGTAGGGATGGAAGTGCTGAGAATTCCTAGAAGGAAGTTTTGGAATATCTTATCTTTCATTTCCCTTGTTGACCTGTTCGTGTGTGTGTGTATGTGTGCATGAATATGCGAGAACATTGAACAGGAAATATTCCTCCCTGTTGTGTTAACAAACTGACTTCCTTCCTCTGTTTGACTATCCCTGTTTGAATCACTGCTGTGTATATGTTGCAATTCAGTCGAGGGGACCAGATTCTGGAGGTAGACTCTGTGAGTCTGCGTCACGCAGCTCTGAGTGAGGCCTACGCCATCCTGACGGAGTGTGGGCCTGGTCCAGTCAGCCTCATCATCAGCCGACACCCCAACCCAAAGGTGTGAGCCACCGGAACCTTCCCAATCTACGGCACTAATGCAGCACTTCATAAACATATACAATACAAACATACCAGCTCTGTAGTCCCTGAGCATAGTCATACTGGATTCCCATATGTGGCTCAAAAGTGCAGTTCTGACAAAATAATTAGACATGAGAGCACAGCATGAATTCTCAGAAGTTCCCTTCAAAGTGTTTTTAAAGACAACATTTATTTATGCTGCAGTGCATATCATATCTCTGCAGCATTTGAAGAAATCAAAGCTTTTAACCAAACTACAGTAAGTGTTGGTACTTGCAGTCATGCCAAACAATAGCAATAGCAATAGACATGCAACAGCAAAATGTCATCATATAGCATTTGTTTTAGGCCTGGCAGCCTTTTTCTTCAGGCAAACACATAATCTCCATAATGAGTCAACACTTTCATCTATACTCCAGCTGTGCTATGGGTCATAGTCAGGCAAACTTCAATCAGCCTGCTAATGCACCAATTACCTCATCACATAAATTATATAATACAATAAAATATAAACAACATCCATTTTTTCTGCAGCAAGAGGTTTAAGTTTCCACTGCACAGCCCCATCAGGACTCCAGTCTGCCTGTTCTGTTTGGGTCGGGTTGAGGGAGAATGTGTCATCTCACATGTGTACAGTGTACTGGCAACAGTACTACATTATTTTCCTTTGTGGTGTGTGGGTTGTGGGATTGGATATTTCTCTGTATGTATTCAGAGGCTTATGGCATCAGAAATAATCTTTGAGGTTATTCATCTGTAAAATGAAACATAAATCGAATGTGTTTTCACTTCTTATTGCAGAATATTACTTAATATGTTGTGTAATGAATGTAATGAATATGGACCATCACTGAAACATGGTCATAAAGATTACTTGGCTTTTGTGTCGCCATGTGACCAGCCAGCTGTTACTAATAGTATGTATTTACAGCACTGATGTATTACAGTACCACAGTGAAATTTAAATCCTCTCACAGTACAGCTAGGAAGTGAACTATATTCCCTACCTATTGTAAATAATTAATTCACTTTTTGGCATGAAGTGATTTTTTTTATTATTATCAATTTATACCATTCCCTTAAAAAATGTTTATGGACTGGTTATTTATCCTTATACCTTAATCTTCCCGAAGAGACGATGTCACAAGCTGTTCTTTGTAAATTAATTCTGAGACATTGCTTCTATTGTGGTGAATAGAAGCATCATTTGCATACACTGAAGACAAAGCAAAATCTTTCTATTTTAAGTGTGTGAGTAATATAGTAGCATCTCCATAAGAAATTTTATTCTGGACATATTGTCTCTGGGGATGATTTTTCATTGATGTGTAGTGTTTGTTCAATTAGCTATGAAAAGGTTTTTTTTTTATCTTGTCTTTTTTTAATCTATTGTCATCTTTTCAAAGATTAGTTATTTGCACCAATTTAAAAAAAAAGAAACAAACTGTGCAGTTACACAAACATAATTACTGGGAACATAAAATAATACTAAAAGTATAATACATACCGTAGATCTTGTTTTATTTTTCCTCTGGTATGTCTGTGGTCATCCTCCAGGTTTCTGAGCAGGAGATGGATGAAGCCATCACGCGCACCACGCACAGAGAGAGCCTGAGTAAGGACTGCCAGTCGTCCCACGTGTTGGGTACGTGATGGGCTGTACACCTGAGAGCTGCACAACGAAGGGAATCTAAATAAATCCTCTGCACACTTTTGAATGAATGAACGTTCCATACTGTATGCACCATGCCTGTGTTGTGTATAGACCTGTGCCTGTGTGCAGTGGTCACATAGACTGTTTTTCTACCTCCTAGAGCTTTGCAGGATTAAAGTTTCACAGCAGTCTAACTGAGTCTCCCCCTCTACCCTCTCAACCAGCCTTACCCTCTAAGACCCCGTCACCAGTCATCAGAGCCAGGCTGAGCGATGGGACCTCCTCTCTCAGCTGGACCATGAGGAGATTCCTGGAGCCAGCCAGCAGGGTAACAGGGGGCTTTAACATGAAATGCATGCTTCTTGCAATATGGTATTTCTCTGTACTAGATTTGGCATAAATGTTGTTTCTGTGGTGTGTAGTTTTATTGAATACTTCTCAATTGATCAAAATGTAAAATTAAATACTTGCTTCTAGCATTATTATAATTCTCAGTACTAGCTTTGGCATAAAAGCTGTTTCTGTGGTGTGTAGTGAAAAATGTTTTAAGATGACTTCCTCAGTAAGATTACCTGCTGGGATGTCACCCCCAAGTTTACCTGCGTCCTCCTCTGACTCCACAGCAGGGATCTCTGAGCTCTGAGACAGAGCTCTCACAGTACTTCTCTCAAGACGTCCCCAGCCAGACCTCTCTCTCTGAGACCATGGTGACAAGCTCCAGCATAGACAGCCTGAACCATCTCAAGAGCTGTACTGCCTCAGTCGATGGTCCTGGAGCTCTGACTCACAGTGCAGGTACAGTACAACCTTTTAGCATCTGTCCATCCCCTATGCACACTCAGTGAGCACCTTATTAGGTATTTATTAGACTTACTATTTTGACTTATTAAGTCTTCTGCTGCTGTAGCCTATCCACTTAGAGGTTTGACGTGTTGTACATTCAGAGATGCTCTTAATGCATAATGCTGTTGCAATGCGTGGTTATTTGCGTTACTGTCACCTTCCTGTCTGCTTCGAGCAGTCTGGCCCTTCTCCTCTCATTAACAATGCGCTTCTGTCTGCAGAACTGCTGCTTACTCAATGTTTTTCGCACCATTCTCTGCAAACTCTAGAGACTGTTGTGCATGAAAATCCCAGGAGATCAGCAGTTTCTGAGATACTAAAATCACCCTGTCTGGCACCAACAATTGGTCAAAGTATCTTATATCACATTTCTTCCCCATTCTAAATATTTAGTCTGAAAAACAGCTGAACCTCTTGACCATGTCTTCCTGCTTTTATGCATTTAGTTCTTGCCACATGATTGGCTGATTAAATATTTGCATTAACAAGCTGGTGTACAGGTCTACCTAATAAAGTAGTAACTGAGTGTATATTTGTCTCTATACTTGTTTACAACTCCTTGTGGGGTTGTTGATCAGTATTCAGTTCTCATCCATCAGAGATCTGTCTGAGAAATATGACTTCAGAAATTCGTAAAAATGTGGGCATTCCATTTTATGAAATCATAATGTTTCTGTAGCTGGATTTTTATACAGCTATTCTTCCATAAGTCCTTTTGACGACTTGTTGTTCATTTTGTGTTCCGAGTCTGTACCAGTGAAGTGTTGGTGACTGTGTTTTCTCTTGCAGCCCCCGAGAAGGACCCCGCCGGTGGCCACGCCTCAATGCCCAGCACCCCGATGCCCAGCGCCCCGCAGGCAGACCCGGCCCCCAGGGGCAGTGCGGGGGGCAGCCCCGGCTCCGTCCGCAGTCCCCTGCTCCGCCAGCGCCGGGTCATCTGCTCCGAGGAGGAGGGGAGCGACGCGGACGAGGACGCGCGTCAGGACAGGTGCAGCGACAACGGGGCCGGCGCGCTGCCCCAGCCCCTCGCCCCGGGGGCCGAGTCTCCCTTCATGCCCATCCGCAGCCCGGAGCACGAGGACGGAGCGGCCGCTAACCTGGGGGTGAAGAAGGACTCCCACCGCGAGGCCGAGTCCAAACGCTCCCCTAAACTGGAGCACAAGGCCGTGACGCGGGTGAAGAGCATGATGAGCATCGAGTGCCCCAGCCAGCCGCACCGCCCGAAGGGGGAGGAACCCCCGCAGCCTGGCCCGGGTGGGGCGCGCCCCGCGGCCCGCCCGCAGACCCACGGCAAGAGGGCGGAGGCCGGCGAGCTGGCCGGGGCGAGCGCCGTGGAGACGGTGCTCTTACAGAGGAGCCACTCGGAGTCTTTTGGCCTGGACCTGGAGATAAATTCTTCCCCTCTCAAAGTGCTCATCACTGGCTTACGACCCGG
Source organism: Conger conger (assembly GCF_963514075.1). Lineage (NCBI taxonomy): Eukaryota > Metazoa > Chordata > Actinopteri > Anguilliformes > Congridae > Conger > Conger conger. The sequence continues at coordinate 38,231,828 of NC_083771.1, forward strand.
AGGGGCGGCAGATAGAGTAGGTTATTCTGCTAATCTTCAGCTCGCGATGCACGTTAAACATCGCCAACTCTCTGGGCTGTAAAGTGTCTGCAAAGTACTTGTTTAGAGAAAGTTCATGAAAAATATAAAAGATTGTATGCTTTTGAAGTTCTACTTTTTTAGTTGGTCACAGAAGCTTCATTATACTTCCCCATTGTGTTTGATTGCCATAAGTGTCAAAGTCTGAAATTCCTCTCCCGCTTCCTGTGGTGTTTTTATAACATACAGTTACTGTAGACTTTACCCTCATGTGAAGACAGGATCATTCATCTGCATTGTTCCCTTTTTTATAACCACATTCCAGGAATCCAAGGGCAAGTTGTGTGTCGGGGATGAAGTTGTGGCCATAGGAGACTGTCTGGTTTATGCTTCTTCATATCAGGAGATCTGTGATCTGATGCACAACCTTCCAGTCACCCTTACCTTAGAGGTTAAAAAGCCAGTATCAGGTGAGTGTAGTTTATGTTTCTCTCATGGCTGTTTCCTCTTGGAGTCAATAATTTTGGTTGGATGATGTTTCACTTTAAAAGCATTTTAATGGATCTGGGTATTATTGATATGATAGTGTATAGTAACAGTTTTGAGAACTCTGTAGCTTATTTACTTTTGTGGTGTTGAATAGAAGAAACACTTGCTATAAATACAATATAGGCCAAAAATACATTTTTAAGTCTGTTTATTGTGTATTGAGTGTACAGTAGATGGCCAGGATGGCCTGTTCTCATCAGTATGTGTTCTTGTGTTCTGTATTTTCACTGTCAGTGTAGTAATACTGATTACTATATTCACTTGGAGAGCTATTCAGGCATAAGGACTGATGGATATTAATGAGACTAACATTAATAGTGAGAGTAAACTAACATTAATGAATGAGAGCAAGATCGCAGTGATTGAGTTGAGCCCAGATTGAAAGTAACCCCAGTCGGGAAGAAAGTGATCACACACTATCTTAAGGTTAAAACATTAGTGAAATACGCAGAACCGATTGATAACAAAGGTCACGTCACTTTAGAACTTTACTTTCAGTTAATTACATATTCATGCTTCAATGTTTTTGGTGACCATGTAGAACATGCATGACTAGTTTAATAACTTCCTCTTGCATTTTTTTATATTGTACAGTACAGTTCTGATGTAAATATCCAATTCGTAACCTATATCTGTTTGATTAACTCAAATTTTGAACAGTATGAACATGATTTTGCTTAATAGATGTGAACACCATTGGCTAAAAGCTGCTATTGGAAGCTAAGGACTGAGATGTTTCCATACAGTATGTAACATAAAAGAACTGTATGAGCAAAAGCTAAAGCCATACCTATCTTGTGACTAAGTTCAAAACCTGACAGTAACCAAGTTTAGAGTCATGTTAAATATTTAACCACAGCATGTGTCATTTGACTTTTTGCTGGCTTAGAAGATGGTTAGAGAAAATAGGGTGATCATTAACAGTAATGAGTCATGATAATTTGCCTGATTTCACAATGTACTGTACATATAGTAACACCACATTAACTCTAACATTTATTCCAGGAGATTATAGTTTGTGCTCTTTTTGAGACGGGTGCGTGGGGGGTTTGGACCCAAAATGCACGACTCAGAAACAATGATGTAGTTAATTCCCGTCAGGGCTTTATTCGGGGAAATCCAGAGAGCGTAGTCAAAAAACAAGCAATGTTCGCACACGTAATATCCAGCCAAAAAACCAAAGCGCAGTACCGAGGGAGAAGGCAGTCTCGTAATCGGTACGCACGCAAGAAGTCCGGTAGCCAGGAAAGCTGTCAGCGGGGCAGAAGTATAGGCGGGCGTTAGGCAGGCTCAGGGTCGATGACAGCGCAAGAGTCAAGACCGAAGTCTGCTCCGCGTGGCAAAAGTACAAAAACAGCAGGCAAAGACGTGGTACAGGCAGGCAATGGTCAACAAAACAGAAGTCAATAATCTTTGGTCAGTAAACAGGCTTGGCTCATGACAGGTAGCCAATGGCTTGCCAACCACCACTAAAGCGCTGCACTGACCAACAGGAGGCAACAATTTCGCAAAGACATGACATGAAACTGAGCTTTATATGCAGGTGTAGACAGGTGTACAATTAGCTTGAGAGCCGCAAGAGAATGGAAATCAGGTGTGGAGGATTGACAAGTTAACCAGGTAATTAGTAATCCTTAATAAACCTATCCTGCCCTAGCATTAGTAAATTAGTAAATGACATGCACAAGAAACGTAAGGTAACATGAACACATGGTTAGAATGTTAGTATTACCCAATCCTGATCTAGCATTAGTAGATTAGTAAGTAGACAAGGGAAATTGAAACAATTAGGGTGTGAGTGACAGAAAGGGAGAGAGAGAAAGCAGGAATGCAATATTTGCAGAAAGACATGAAAAAGTGTATGCTAATCAACGAACAGTACAACATAACATGAAACATAAATAGTGACATAGCAAGTTTGCAAAACTATAATATAATAATATAATATAATGAAATAAACTATATAACATGACATGGCAAGACTAACAATTAAATCATAACAACAACTAAACATGAAACATAACATGACATGAAGCATAAAAACGTGGTGAGACTAGACTAACATAAGACGTGACATGACAATAACATAACCAAGACAATAACTAAACATAAAACATGACATGACAAGGATGAAACGTGACACTTTTATTGTAAAACACATTTTGCAGACCAGAACTCTGTGATGACAAAACATTGATGTCTTATTTTCCGTGACAATTGTACCACATTTCTGTCACGATCATTGAAGGCAGTTTGGAATTAAATGAGTAGCTCTGTCTCTTTTTCTCCACACCGCACCATAACACTGGAGCACAGTCGCTTTCTCCATGCTGGCAATCCTCTTCTCCTCTTCTCCTCTTCTAAGAGCTGTAAGCAGCCTGGCGTTGTGCCAATGGTGACTATTCATTTATTGGCTTCTATGGATTCAGTAGATCAGTAGAGATGTTTCCACCATTTTCCTTTGTAATCACTCACTAGCATCATATAATAATGCAACCGTTCACCTTGTGTGCTTTCTCTGTTAGTTAATAATTGATTATTGAGGCTGGGAAGCATTAATTAAATAAATGCTTCTTAATGCTAATTAAATATGATAACCTCCTCATTTCCTAACTTCTGAGGGTGCACTTGAAAATGATTATATCTTCTTTAAATCTTGAAGGACTCTGATCTTTGCTTCTGTAAATGAAGGAGGCGATGTGATAAAATGATTCAGCAACACACTTAATAACTGATCTACTTATGTTTAAACCATTTAAGTGGTTTCCTTGCTAACCTACATTTGGGCTAACAATTAGGTTTGAATGATTAGCATTGGTCCTATCTTTGAAGTTTTATATTGATTAAGCTGTTTGTAATCACTTAATAATAACGACATAGATTTTTTATGCTTTATAGTCTATTGCACTCATATGAATACTTAATCATAATGTAATTAAAATACTTGCTGCAATTGTACCAGTTGAATTTTTTTTCAAGCATTTATTTGGGCATGGGTTACATACAAATTGCAATATATAGCTGTGTACTGAGTTGCTTTGTTTATTTCTGTTCTTTCGGTAGTTTGAGCCTTCTATTCAACTGTTCTTCAGTTCACTGTTAATAATGAGGCAATATAACACTGCTTGGTCAGGGGTTTCATATTGTTTTCACACTGTGTATGTCTGAAAGTAGCCTTAAAGCAGAACTCATTGGCCGTTTTTGGAGCTGATTTTTAAAATAACAAAATAATAATGTTCTACCCCATAACAACAACATACTATATAACAATCTGCCAATGAAGTAGAAAATAGTTACCCTAATCTGCCTGTGTGTAGGTGCATAGCAATGCTCACTTTTCCATCACTTGAATATGTTTAATTCTGTAATATCTGTATATTGATACAGTTGTTGATTTGTTGAATAGTACAGTAAGTGATGGTCAGGGTTTTCAAGTGATTTGAGCTGAAGGAAGGTTATCATTTGCTCAAGAACTGTACACACAGAACTGCAAAACTGAGGTTGTTATATACAGTAATGTAGGTGTACTTTCCAGGAGGCATAAAAAAATAATGTTATGAGCTGTGAAATATGATGAGCCATTGAGCAATATCTATTGACAGTAAGTCCAGGCAGTCAGACCACAATTCAGTTAGCATTTGCCTTAACATTAAGGCATGATTAAATGCAGGTGTTTTTTTTTTTTTTTTCGTTTTTCATAATGGCAGTTAAGTTGTAAATTTAAGAATGAATATTGCCTGAATTTGGCCTCAGTCTGAAATGAATTATACAAATAATATTATAATATTAATATTTCCACTTAACGCTATGCTTATTTACAATGAGTAAAAAGTCAGAAGTACAGTACAGCAAAAAAATATTGTACATGTTATTGAATGTTCATTTTAGGTCAGTGGTTTAGATGATGTACAGTCCTGCATGTGTAGCACAGTGTAAGAATTGCACAGGTAAATAAGAGTGAAATTGCAAGCCTCTCCATAACTGCAGGTTGCTGAAAGATACACATTTATATGTGGAATGTTGTTAAATGGACACATTTAAACATGTTGACTGTCCAGAGTCAAATGAAAGTTTTCTGTTTGTGGATATCATTCTTTTAATGAACTTTAGCTGCAGTACCTGCTGCATGGCAGTGTCAGGACAAAGATATAGTACTGCAGCAAGTTTTTCTGCGGCCATGGGCAGCTTGGTACAATAAATTATACCGATTATATCTGAAACCCCGTAAAAACGTTTACTACTTTCTGTAACTTACTCCACTTTGCAGTTATAATTAAGAGGAGCAATTTGCCAATGTGAAAATTGCCTTGAAGTCAACTTTTTTTGTTGTTGTTTTTTTCTAAAAGCACTAAAAATGTATAGTAAGTGACATGGTTTTGAACTCCTGTTTAAATCAAAATGGAAATATAGAGGCAACATATTTTTGGGGTTTGAATTTAATTTCCACTTACAGATCTATTTTACATTTAGTTCTTGTTTGGAGAATGAATGTACATTTGTATAGTATTACTGACAAAAAAAGGATTTTAACAACACCGCATGGCAAGTCTGCCTTGCTGGTTTGTGTCATAAGGCAAAAATTGTACATGCATTCACGTTCATGCATATGTAAACACACACAAACATACACACACATACAAAATAGACACCATATAAATTATACACTCACTTTATTAGGAACACCTGCACACCTACTTATTCGTGAAAATTGTTTATCAGGCAATCATATGGCAGCAGTGCAATTCATAAAATAATGCAGATACAGGTCAGGAGTTCTAGTTTATGTTCACATCAACCATCAGCATGTGGGAAAAAAACATCCAATGAGCAGCATTTCTGCGGGAAGAAGCGCCTTGTTAATGAGAGAGGTCAGAGGAGAAGGGCCGGACTCGGCAAAGCTGACAGGAAGATGGTAGTGACGCAAATAACCACGTATTACAACAGTGGTATGCAGAAGAGCGTCTCTGAAGTGGATAGGCTACTGCAGAAGATGAATAAATCTAAAAATAAGTCTTAATAAATACCTAATAAAGTGCTCACTGAGTATATATGTAACATACAGCTATGTACTGCATACTGTACTATATAAGGGCTATAATTCCCTCGAACATCAGAGTCATTGTTTCGTTTCAAATCCAATGGCCTGGGGTAGAGGGCCAAAACAAACAGAAATGTGTCACTGTCCCTTTTACATTTCAATGTATTTTAAACCTGCATGCACAACAGTTCCTTATCTTTTGTTCCTGTGCTTCTTGTCCTTCAGCTGTAGACCGACTGTCTTGTCTCATCCTGTCATCAGACAGTGAAGATAATTTACAGACAGATTACTCCACATCTGCTTTGGATAGGAGCAGTGAAGATCTGGAGACGAGGTCTGCACAATTTGAAGGTCCCACTTTTAATTCGGAGGCATTGGTGGACAAATCAAAACAGTCTGTTAAAACAAACAATGAGAGCGACTTGCCAATCACCAATATTGATGATTTCATAAAAGAGCTAAGTTCCCCTGATGAAGCTATAAACAGTTGTGTGACCACAGCTGCTAGTCAGGATTTGCACGGAAATAGAAATGGAAATTCCTCTTGTGAAGTGGACAGCGTTCTCCTGAGTGAAAACCAATATGAATCTACTGAATCTCAACCACAGCAAAGCCTGGATTTCTCCGTTTTGAACACAGGAAATAAAAGCCAACTAGTCCCTGTCAGTAAAACGTTTCTTAACAGTTACTCCAGGAACTTCAGTACTCTGAGTGCGGAGGAGACTCCATATTCAAACGGGGGAACTGTGGGGAAGCCTGGTGGCCCGTCGGAGTGCATGTACCGTATGGCAGATGACAGTGAGTCAGACAGTGACTCTGCTGCTGACCAGGTGTGCGGAGCGCAGTGCCCTGATCTGCCTCAGAGTAGCGTGCCTGACTCTGATGACGAGCGGGTAGAGATTTGTTACGGTGAACACAGCCGCAGCCTAGCGGAGGACTCCAAGGTCACAGAGAGGTCATCTGCTTCAGCATCCGAACAAGGGAAAGAATCCCACTCATTTGATGCATGTCGGGAAAAGCCCCCCATTTCTCTACAGAAATCATTATGTTCAAACACAACTTCCCCTTCTCATAGAAATGCAGAGTGTAATGCAAGTGAATGCCTGCAGCATCAGCCAGCCGCAGCCTGTGCCAAGAAAGACAGCACCGCTGCCACCAATGAGTCACATTCTGTTATGAAGCCAATGTGTTTACAACAGGGCGTGGCACCCATCAAAGTGCAGCATGCCCCAGTAAGGAAAAGTGAGCCCAGTGTCACACAAACTAGCAGTCTCGCTATGTCAAGAACTCAGAATGGGACAGGGAAGTCACCAACTTCAAATAAATCGCCTAATCCACTGTCATTGTCTAATTCAGGTTCAGTAGAGGCAAACGGCTCCCTTAATCCTGGCAAGCACGGTGGGAGAGGATTGACAGCAGAAGTAGCCAAAGACAGGGAGAGGGACAGGGCTCAGACCTCTCTTGAGCCCAGGACTGCCGTGTCTCAAACACTGAGTAATTCCACCGGCCACTTCCCAAAGGCCCTGGGGATGAAATCTCAGAATGACAGCTTCAGTTCATCTCAGTCAAGCAGCAGGCTCAAACTCCAGGACAAAACATCTCGAATGAGTTCGGCCCCCAAGCTTAAGGGCCTCAGCATCAAAAGCAGAAGTAAGGACCAGCACATTGTGAAACCATCAGGGGCCGAACGTCCATCTCAGCGAAAGGCCTCACCTTCCCCTTTGCAATCTCCCAAACTCCAATCCAAGAGGGCGCCAACAGCATGCAGCATAAAATCAAGCAAACCGCCCGAGAAAAGCAACCCTATTTCGCCAAAAATCAGCGGCCACAGACAGGATAGAAATGGTCCCTCGTCAGCAGGATCAGCAGATCCTCAGGTGAATGACTTGCACTCCAGGCCACTTACAGATAAGAACAGAAACTCTGCAGTTGATGAGCTTAAGAACTCAGTCTCAGCCCATGAGGACCGGGGGTCTCAAAGGTTTTCAAATCGCAAGGAGCTGACTGAAAGCACGACCACTCAGCGGACTTTTGTTGAGGTGCGGCTGTCTTCATCGTCGTCCTCCTCACCTTCTTCTTTGGTGTCCACTCCCACTCTGGAGAGGAAGGGGTCTCTGGAGAAAAACATCAACACTGTAGGTGCAGACCCCAAAGCAGGACAAACAACACCTTCAGCACAGAAGAGCATCGGTAGAACTACCGATTTGTCACGGTTAGCTGCCACAACACACCAAAGTCAGGAGAAGTTTCATACCGTTGCAAATGATGCAACATCAGAGAAGCCTTGTTTGGCAGGCAAACAGCAAGTCTGCACAGATGATGTCATCGGACAAGCCTCCAAAAAAGAAAAGGATGAGAAATTCAAAGCCAGCAGATCGAAATCACTGCATCTCAGATCAGAGAGGCGAGGTTACTCCACAGAATCCAGCCTGTCTCCAGGCCACAACCCCTTCACTGTCCAGCAGAGAATCAAGTCTTTTGAAAACCTGTCTGGTCCCGACAGGCCTGCTATGGCCTGCATTGATGTGCAGTCTTACGCTCTCCCAAGCAAACCACCTCTGGACAGGAGGTCATCTGGAAGCCCCCAGCCCACTGAGTGCCCTTCCGTGAGGAGTTCAAAGGGTCCTGAAGTTCCCTCAGAGCCTATTCATCTCCCTTCTACTGTGACTTTCTCAAACCTTGATGTGCCAAATCAGGACAGCAGCAGTGAGGTCACGGGTGGTCCCCCCGGGCTGGAGCTGGACAGCCCACTCCAGACCCACGCCGTGCGTACCAGGAGCCCCCGGACCCCCTCTGGCCTGGCCCGCTCCAAGCTGAGAGAGCTGAGGGCACTGAGCATGCCTGAACTCGACAAACTTTGCACTGACAATTTTGCCGGCAATGCAGGCGACGGTCGATCCAGGAGGGAAGCCTACAGCGGAACTGATTGCAGGATGTCCAACGCCAACGGGACACAATCTGCAGATGCCAGCTGGTCAATCAGGTAAGTTGGACAGATGTCGAGACTATTAATTTCTGTCACACTGAGCCATGTGAAATTAAAGTCTATTTTTATCAACTATGTCAATGTAAATGACAAATATCAATTTTCTATGCATTATTTCTGAATGGTTTCATTTTAGGGAGTTTTATTGTATCTTGAAATACAATAAAAGTTGTATTTTCTGAGTGCCAGTTGGCAACAGCTATCAGACATTCTAAAAGTTCTGTTCAAACTTTAAAAGCTACACCCTGAAAGTTTTGGAAAATGAAATCATGGAAACTCCAAGTTTAAAAGCTTGTTTTGGGAATATCACCCAGCTTCGAACTGAATATACAACAACCAGGAACACACAGGAATTTAACAATGTAAAATCACTTCCTGTATGTATTTTTATGATAGCTGTTTCTACTGTATATTTGTAAACCTTTGCAGGTTTTATGATTAATGACACTTCAGAATTAGATCATATATTAGATAAAATACAAACATTTTTATATACAATTTTCATACCAAATAATAATTCATTGTAAAAAAACATATTATTGCACAGTTGCTTGCTACATTTCATGATTTTGCTGCAAAAAGGGATAAAAAATCGTTTTAATATCTGTATATTCTCTACAGAATTTCAACTGAATATTTAGTCTATAACATTAACTGGTATTTGATTTCATTGTTAAATTGAAACTTGTATTCCTGTGTGCTTGTTTGGTAGTTTGGGTGAGCTGTCCATCTCCCCCCTCCATCAGAATAAGTTGCAGAGCATTCTTTCCTCCTTGACGGGAAATGCAGATGTGCTGGGCTTGATTCAGGAAGTCAAAGCTGTTGCCAAGGTAATGCGATTACACCATGCTGCCACCTTCTACAAAGTTATGTGACTGAGGTGCAGTAATTCACGCTAATATGCTGCACACGTGCATTTACAACTTGAGTATGCATATGTACATATGCAATGCTTAAAATACAAACTTTCTGTGTTTGTATTTTACTGCCAATCATTAATGATTGATGACCATAAATAAATAAATAAAAAAAGCATTATGCAATTAACTATAATAGCAAAACCAGTAGCTGATTTTACCCTGTGGTAAAATGCATTGGATTTTATAGAAAGAGGTTATTAGAATCTAGTTTTTTTTCTTCTTCTTCTCTTGCAAAAACATTTAGCATCTTGTGCCAAATAAAAGATGAAAAAAGCTTTCCTGCTGTCACTGGTGCAGGCAGCTATAGGATTGTGTAAAATGTTATGTCTTTTTGTGTCTCTATCAGACCACCCAAGTGTCAGAAGATATTTACTTTGTGGTTCTAACTAAAGAGGAAGGTTCTGGCCTTGGATTCAGTATTGCTGGAGGAGTTGACTTGGAGCAGAAATCCATCACGGTATGTATGTGTTCTCTTTTGCCTCTTTTGAGTATGTGTGGAGTTTCAATTCTACTGGGTTACCATGTGCTCAGGTGAGAATATAAATTATGTAATGCCTTATTATAACTTACTTTCTGCATTTTGAAAATATACTTCAATCATTAAATCATTTGTGGATCAATATGACCATTATTGAGGTTAAATGTATTAAATAAAATAAATAAAATACAAACATAAATAATATGTTCACAAATTGATTAATTATTATCCATTTGGGAATGAATCATTCATATGTAGACTGTCCTCTGAGAAAATATGTTCTTTGTCTCCCCCCTGTGTTAAACAGGCAAACTGCTGCCAGTGTGGCGTATTTTAAATAGGGTTTTAAAGTGATCTTAATTTAGTATTACCTAAATTAATGTCTGCACATTCCTGCTTGTATTTGATGCAGTTTACATAAAGTAGCTTTGTACTCACACAAGTGTAGCTCACTGTGCCTCCTGTGAAAAGATAAAACATCTAAAATCTCAGTAGGAGTAGCTCAATATGAGATGATGCAGATTGTACCTAGTAATTTATTCCCTTTGTCTGAATGTTCTACAGTTGTGTAAATGGATTACAGCAACGAGAGCATAACATTATGATAACTGTGATTGAAACACAGAATTGATCTTTAAGGAAAGTGTAAACACTCATAATGCATGATCCCTGAGTTTTCCTCATTGCTTTCATTCTTGATTGATCAGCATTAACAGAATATATACCTGCTCTTTACATTGGCCAGGTCCACAGGGTATTCTCCAGGGGGGTTGCTTGTGTGGAAGGTACCATTCAGCGGGGAGATGGCATCATCTCTCTCAATGGCACTGTGCTTGGAGGGACAACACACGCCGAAGCCCTGTCCTGTCTCCACCAGGCCCGGCTGCACAAGCAAGCCCTGGCCATCATCAGAAAGGGCAAGGACAGCGAACTGTCCTCACCCAGGCAGGAAGTCTCCTTTGGAACAGGAAGACAGATTCAGTGTCCCAGAGACATTGTTGTGGAAACGGGAACAGGTGGGGGACAGAAAGAGTGCAGAAAGTGGATCTAGGGCATGTGAATATTAATTAAGGTTAAATCAGTAAAACAGCGGTTGGAGAGCTTGATGTCTTCTGATACCTGTTTTTGTCATAATTTGCCCGCCTTTTACAGTAGGTTAGTTTAATTTGTAAATTTAGCCATTGATTGTTGTACTGTATTAATGACAGTGTTGTGTGTGTGAATTTGTGTGTGTGTGGGTGTTTTTGTGTGCGTGTATGTGTATGTCTGTGCGTGCGTGCGTGTGCTGGTGTGTGGGTGTGTGTTTGTGTGCATGTGTGTGTGCGTGCATGTGTGTGCGTGCATGTGTGTGCGTGTATGTGTGTGCATGTGTGTGTGTGTGTGTGCGCGCGTGCGTGTGTGTGCTTGTGTGTGGGTGTTTGTGTGTGCGTGTATGTGTGTGTCTGTGTGCACGTGTGTGCGTGTGCGTGCGTGTGTGTGCTGGTGTGTGGCCAGTGCCTCTCATTGTGCTGATTTCCTGCTCCCTGTGAGGCTCATGTTGAGTTGGCCTGTGTCACAGCGGTGGAGGTGGGAGCAGACGGTGTCCTCAGTGTGGAGCTTCACAAGACTTCTGCAGGCCTGGGCTTCAGTCTTGAGGGGGGGAAAGCCTCTGCCCATGGAGACAGACCCCTCAACATCAAGCGCATATTCAGAGGTAATTCGCCCATGCTGTCTTCAAACGGCAGCTAAGATTACTGTACTTTCTCACTTGTCATATCAAACCATAGCTGAAGTGATGCACTAAGTGAAATTCTGGAATGATAATTTAATGTCTGGTGCATCATGAATGGCATCACATTGTTTGCCAGAATTGTGCTATTCAGTGTTTGAGCAGTAAAACGGCTAGAACCCTATTCCCAAGTCATATTTGTTTTTTATTATTATTTTATTTTCTGAAAAATACCTTTCAAAGTATGCAGTGCCATAGATCTTGAGCCTAAAACACGAAAGATGAACGAAAGCTAATGTAATTCAGTCCACTGTACTGTACTAGGCCTTTCTTATGTACTGGTGTGTATTTTCAGTTAATGCATGGATATCTCTTCCTCAAGACTAATACTAGAAAAAGCTTGCACCAGAAAGCTTGAATGTTGACCCAGCTGGTGAGGCTGCTGCTTTATACACTGACTGAGCACTTTATTAGGTAGACCTGTACACCAGCTTGTTAATGCAATGTTTAATCAGCCAATCATGTGGCAGCAACTAAATGCATAAAAGCATGCAGACATGGTCAAGAGGTTCAGCTGTTTTTCAGACAAAATGTCAGAATGGGGAACAAATGTGATCTAAGTGACTTTGACTGTGGCATGTTTGTTGGTGCCAGACAGGGTGGTTTGAGTATCTCAGAAACTGCTGATCTACTGGGGGTTTCATGCACAACAGTCTCTAGAGTTTGCAGGGAATGGTGCAAAAAATAAAAACATCCAGTGAGCAGTACTTCTGAGGGCAGAAAAGCATTGTTAATGAGAGAGGTCAGAGGAGAATGGCCAGACTGGTCAAAGCTGATAGGAAGGTGACAGTAACGCAAATAACCACACATTACAACAGTGGTATGCAGGAGAGCATCACTGTACACACAACACTTCAAACCTCTAAGTGGATAGGCTACAGCAGCAGAAGACATAATGAGTAAAAAAAAGAAATAGGTCTTATAAATACCTAATAAAGTGCTCACTGAGTGTATATTCTTTGATTTGTGTTATCCTCTCATGAAAGTATACTTATGTTATCCTTTATATGCACAATAGTAATGAATAATTATGACTATTTAGCATATTTAGAATTATATGTATAATGTAAGGACAAGTTTCCGTGGGTGGCATACCTCAGTGTTCATGTTGGCTCCTGTCCTCCTCATTTCCTTCTCCAGGGGGCGCTGCAGAGCTTTCCAGAGTCATTGACGTTGGCGATGAGGTGCTTGCCATTAACGGGAGGTCTCTGCAGGGGCTCATGCACTATGATGCATGGAACATTATCAAGGCAGTGTCAGAGGGCCCAGTGCAGCTTGTGATAAGGAAACCCAGAACATCTGTATGACAGCAGGGTCCCTCTCTTGCCTTTGTATTTGCAATATAACTGGACTTTTGCCAAAAACAAATAGGCCTGCATTTTTCTATATTAAGAAAATGTTTCTTACATTTATTTTCCTATATTACTGTATATTGTGCTCTGGGGGTGTAAGGAAGAGCTAGAACTATTGCATTCAATGCAAGGATGGTTATGTGTTAAGCTCTGATAAGGGGGTGTCTGTCACTTGAAGTAGCATGTATTACTTTGGCCAAATTTTAAATACTAATATTTTTTTTTTACCTCTTACCCCCCTGTTTTTATAAATTGGACAATGGAGCGTAATAATGTAGAGTGCATATGACTGAATAAATTGTGTCCTTATGAGACATACTGTGGAGAGTGTTTGGCATGAGTGTCAGTTGTATGTTCCCTCTTTAACTTTTTTGCAATTGCCAGTGATCTTGGTTTGATATATTAATATAATCCATGAATATGGATGCTCATTATCACCTGCAGTTGGAAGAGGACCCTGGGAAAATGTAAAAACAGACATTTTCAAAGTGTTGCTATATTTTTCAATAGAAAGAGCGTATTACTTATGCCGTTTTACTATGTCACATATTTTCAATAAGCAGTATTTTTATTTGTGAGCCCATGGGACATGGTTCAAACCAAGCCTTTATGACATTCAGGGAAGTGCTTGGGGTTCTCAGCCTGCAACCAGAGCACTGTAGTTTTAGCCCAGACAAACTCACCCTCTTGTCTGTGCAAGAGTACACCAAATAGGACAATATAGGACAAAGTATCTCATGTATGCATGACTGCGGTTGAGTAGGTATGGGGAGCCCTGCTTTGCAACATGAGCTAGTCATTTCTCTGCTGCTCTTAAGCTGTAGTTGTAACTTTACTTGAACTGTTCATGAGGGGAAGAAAACAGCTGACATAAAATGGTTCAGCATGGACTAGGTTTCTCATCCTCTTAAAGGTACTATTAAAGTAAATATGCTTTTAAGAAAATGTGAACATTAAATTAACTCCTGTTTTACCCACACTGCTCTATCTTAGAATTGTTTGTCTGTGGCTTGAGCTTGAATCCTCCTGTATAACACATTGCGTGAAACCAATCACTTTGCTTTATGGTGCCATATTAAATCCACAGAGATTGCAGTCCCAGTGAAACAGTGTACAATATTTGCCATTATTTTTATAATTATATTGCTTTGTTTCACATCGTGGTGTTTTGCAGTTGTAGAAATGTTCATATGTAAATATAACTCAAAAAGAATCATATGACTGTGGTGTCAAGTTTTAAGCACCACTGCTGCAGATGGTGATACAGATGCTACAGATGAATTGCTATTTAACAAGAAAGCTAATGAGATTATATGCTGTCAGAAATGTAAGACTAAGATGTTATTTCAACATCTTAGTCTTATGCTTAATATTTCATACTTTATTTTCATTGCTATAATTTTTTTCCCAATATTTATTTTATTTACAATTATGCACCAATGAAAACATTAAAACAAGCTATAAGCCACCTTATCCCACCCAGCGTTGTTTCATTCTTTAAAACTGCTGTATTGCCAATATTGTGATTGTATTATCACTGAAATTGAATCAGTGTAATTTCAATGAAATTAAATTTTATCTAGGTGTTCTGTTGCCATTATTAACACATATTGAGGAATAATCATGTCTGCTACCGTTCAACCATCCTTTCCAAAAAAAAAAGTTAAAAAAAAGGGGGGGATAATTGACATTATGGGGATTTCGGTAGCTACACCTCCGGAGGAACTGATTTAATTAATAGAATATTCAGAAACTGACGTGGCTCAGATCTGCCCGTTGTTGTCATGCATACTTTCAATCAATATGGTAACAGTATATACTGTTTGAAAGGGTTAAAACTCACAGTTCTATCTGTATAACCTATTTTAAGATAACTTCCTTATTTTGTAACATGTGGGTGGCAAAACAAGTGTGGGGGGGACCTCGCCTTCCCTGCATTACAAATCCACAGACTACAAGAAATAAGGTAATGTCGGTGTCCTTTTCACGGCAAGGGTCCAGTGGACCAAATGCATAATAGTGTCTAATTATAAAAACGTGCTAACTCAGAGAAAGGTTGATAGAATGTTAATTTTAATTTTAATAGAGGAATTATTGTCGTTTGAAATACTGAAAACAAACAGTGTAGTCAAAATCAGTGGTTTGTTTGTCATTATGTTCGTTTGTGAATGTTTAAAAAGCACTTTGAAGGGTAGTTACAAAAGGATGTTTTTCTTTAAAATATTGTTTCATCATTTTATAAAGCTGCGGATATTAATGACGTCTCAGCAGAGTATTTCTTGTCCTGTAATGAAAAGCACAGTGAAAAAGAACTTGTGAAATATTTATCTCTGGAGAAAAAAGAAAAATAAAGAGACTTCTAACTAGCAAACTGAACACCAACTCAGTATGCTTAAAATAGCTTATGGAAACATTCCAAAAAAATTACGTATTGACAATGAGTCTTTCGCTGCTTAATAGTCTCTTACACTGAGTGGTGTGTTACTCACTCTTTCAGGCCATCCGTCTGCGATCAGCTTCCATACATTTTGTAGCTGCTCATCCTCTTATGTAGCAGATCTGATCCTATCCAGTTTGTGCTGCGACACTGGCCAACTGTGAGTAACAGCATTTACATGACACTCATGTCTTCTCTGTGGTGTTGTCCCCGCTCTCCACAGGACTGTGTGACAGGGTATCTGCAATGACCAGAGTCTTCCCTGGCGCATATTCCGCTCTAGCATTGAACCGCATCAGCCGCATCAGGAGTCGCTGACACCTCACTGGCACCGTATCCAGGTCCTTACTCTTTATCAGTGGCACCAGTGGCTTGTGGTCTGTGATGAGCCGGAAACTGGCCATGCCAACCAGGTACTTTTGGAACCTCTCACAGGCCCACACTCCTGCTAAGCATTCCTTCTCAATCTGTGCGTATCGTGTCTCTGTATCTGATAGTCTCCTGGAGCAGTACGCGACAGGTTTCCAGCTTTCATCACTGTGCAGCTGTAGAAGGACAGCCCCTATCCCATAACTGCTTGCGTCCACTGAAACAGCTGTTTGTTTTTGTGGGTCATAGTGAGTCAAGCCAGGCGAGGTGATAAGGTCTTCCTTCTATGAGGTTGAGGAATGGCGGAGAGCCAGGCGCGACTAAGGGTAATCCCTGGTAAGCGGGCACGCGAACGTGTCCGCCACTAAACTCAGGGAGGTCGAGGACACGAAAACAACTCGGAGACAGCTCCGATCAAATAAAGAAAATAGCACCAAAAAACGGCTAATGAAAATAAAGCAACCCTTAAAAACCAGGGTGAATAACACAACTAAAAAGAGGGCTAAAAGGCGAGCCCTGAAACCCCGGACCGGGGATCCCCAAAATAAAAGTACAACCTAGTAAAAAGACTAGGTAAACAAAATAAACAACCGGGAGTCGCAGCTCCGGAAAACGCACAAACCAAAATATATACCGGGGACAACGTCCCTCACCCACAGACTCACACGAGCCAAAAACAAAAGAGAAAAGAAAACTAAAGAACCTACAGGAAGGTGTTCGCAGTGTACACACAACGAGCAGAACACCTTCCTTACCTTTTTTTTCGTTTTGTTTTTTCTTTTAAATTCGAAACCCAGAACCAGCACAATACCTGACTCATTTAACCAAGCTTACCAGCTTGGTGGCAGAGCGAACAGTGACACCAAAGCATCGACCGATGGTCAAAGAGGGCTTTAAATACCTTCTGGAGGTAGCCACCCCGTTGGCACTAATGAGCACCAGGTGAAAATAATAAACCACAACCGGTACTACCTCCCAACCCTGACACCTTCAGTCTCTGGAACGCTTGCTGTTGTGGCTGATCCCATGCCCACATGTTTCTCTCTTTCAGCAGTTCATACAGAGGACCTGCAGCTGATGCCAGGCCTGGAATATACTTGCTCATGTAGTTGATCATGCCTAAAGCACGTTTTAACTCGTGCACATTTGTGGGTGCTTTCAGCTCACTGATAGGACTGACTTTGCTTGGGTCTGCTAACACCCCACTGGCATCCACAATGTGGCCCAGGAAGCGCAGCTCTGCTTGTCTGTACACACATTTTTCCTTGTTGAGTTTAAGACCCACCTGCTCCATTCTCTCTCGGGTGTTGGTCGTGTGTAGTCACGTCTTTGCCGTGGACGATTACATCGTCCATGTACACTGCCACGCCCTCCAGTCCTTCCAACAGTTTATTCATTTTCCTCTGGAAAATCTCTGGTGCAATATTTATCCCAAACGGCAGCCGCTTGAAACAGTACCTCCCAAAATGTGTAATGAAGGTTGTCAGGAGGCTACTGTCTTCATGCAGCGGTATCTGCCAGAAGCCGGATGCTGCATCTAGAGATGTAAAGACTGTGGAACCTGACAGCTTGGCCAGAGTCTCCTCTGTCGTTGGCAGTTGATATCTCTCTCTTTTGAGGTTTTCGTTGAGCTTTTGGAGTGCAACGCAGATCCTCACTGAACCTGTTGGTTTCATGACTGCCACCATGGGCACACACCAGTCAGTGGGTTGTGTGACTTTCACAATCACGCCCTGCTCCTCCATTCTCTGTAGCACCGTCTGGACTTTAGGTAGGAGTGGTAGAGGGACCCTTCTGGCAGTGTGTACAGCATATGGTACAGCTCCGTCCTTCAGGTGGATCCTAACAGGGTCTGTTTTCATTGTCCCCTGAAGACCTGCTGCTGCTCTGACCTGCTGTACTCTCTTAACCAGCCCCATCTCTACCGCTGTCTCTCTGCCTAATAGGTTGCTGACCGTAGACCCTCTTGCTAC
The DNA here is from genome assembly GCF_963514075.1 of Conger conger. Lineage (NCBI taxonomy): Eukaryota > Metazoa > Chordata > Actinopteri > Anguilliformes > Congridae > Conger > Conger conger. The sequence continues at coordinate 38,249,716 of NC_083771.1, forward strand.
GTAAATATTGAAAATGTACTTCCTCTGCTTGTGAAGTGTACTGGCCGTAAACTGCCCCATTATATCCAGTGCCCCACCCGGACTGTCGAGCAGGTTGGTAGGATAATTATGGCAAAGGATTAGCCTGGTTGGAAACAGAGCATGCAGTGAAGTTGCTTTCAAAAGATCAGAAGCTATCGCTATTACACAGGTAAATCAAACCCAGGAAATACCACAGCCTTGACCCATATTAAATCGGAGTGAACATTTAAAGCTAGAGAATGAGAATGTGCCAGAGAGAACTTGCCAATAATAATAATAATAATTTGTTATAATCCAAATAATATACTTGTGAAGTGTACTGGCCGTAAACTGCCCCATTATAGCAGTCCCCTAGACTGCGCTGAATGTCTCTTGGTTCATCACAGTAACGTCGGCCCCTGTGTCAATCCTGAATTTAACTGGAGTGTGTCCTATTTTTATCCTTTCTGACCAGTGATCTGTACTGCCCAGGTTTATTTTGCTCACCGCTCCCAGGTAAAAGCTTTCCTCATCCTCTTTACTGTCCTGAGTGACTTCTCTCACTGACTTAGAAAAACAGTCTTTCCCAGTGGCCTTTTCTCCCACATTTCCTACATTCTGTGTCCAGTGCTGGGCATTTGGCTTGGGCATTATGTTTTTCTTTACCGCACCGGCGACATTTGTTGTCTCCCGAGGGAGCTTGCTCCCACCTGCCACTCGTCTCCTTAGCAGGCTGCCTCTCGCCTCTTCTCCACGGCCGCTGCTGTGTCACCTCCTGGACGTTGAGCGACGCTTGTTGCAGCTGTTGGCTCATCTGCTCCTCGACGTCCTCCGCTTGCCTCACCATCTGTATCGCTGTCTCTAGGGTGAGGTCGGGCATCAGTTGCATTCGCTTGGAAAGTTCTCTGTCGTGGATGCTGACGACCAGTCTGTCTCTGATATGTTCACTTTTTAATTGTCCAAAATCACAGTTCTCACTCAGCTCGTATAGAGCTCTGATGTATGACTCCGCCGTTTCCCCTTGTTTCTGTACTCGTCGGTGGAAGCACGCTCTTTCGTGTATAACGTTCTTTTTCGGTATGAAGTAGGCGTCATATTTAGCTAGCACTGTGTTATAATCATTGTCCTTCTCACCCGCAGCAAAGGTAAAGGATTTGAAGATATTCTCCGCCTGATTGCCCATGGCGTAAATGAGAGTGCTAACCTGGACTTCTCCGTCTTCGGCACCCAATTTTGCAGCCGACCGATACCGCGAAAATCTCTGTTTCCAGGCTGGCCATTCTGACGGTCGCTCAAAATTGAAGTTTTCCGGTGGATTAAACTTTGCCATCTTATCGGTTCTTTCACTTAAACTTCTGACACCATGTCAAGTGAACTGAGACTGGATGCAGTTATCAGAACTCCACAGGAGTCCCCCCTTTATTAGAACGTACACAGGCAGTAGATTATGAACACTGACAACAACGTCTGCTGTGCGCCAACCACTCTTGACTCCCCCGCGTTACCGGTTACTTTGACTGACGTCACGTCTGGTGGTAGAGCAATCCTACTGGCTACGACGTCTGTCACTCAACCAGTATATTTCAATACCTTGACAGTAACTACTGTCAATCTACTGTCACTGCCCTCAAGTGGTTTGGAGAAAATAACCATGATAAACCAACCCAAAATGGAGTTAAATGAACTGTCCACAAATGTGGACACCATGCACTTTTGCCACTCTGTAAGCCTGCAGCATCTGCTGTGCTCTTACTGGCGAATTGTATAACTTGTCACTGTCCCTAGATGGGTGGGAATTTGTGAGCAGCTATAGTTGTGGTGGGGTGGAAGAAAGTTAAGATGTTGTTCAGGGGTAATAGGGTAGTGAAGAATGTAGGCTTGGGTGGTGAGAGGTGAATAAGAAGATATAACATTTTTGTACTGACTGCATAATGAACCCAACACATGATTCTAAATTTCACAGTGAGGCTGGTAGCTTTTGGTGAGGTCAACTGCCAGCTTCTCAAATGACATTTCCCATCAACAGCATTATACATTGTTAATGCAAATATCTAATCAGGTGAACATGTTGCAGCAAATCAATGCATAAAAGCACATGGTGAAGAGGTTCAGTTGACGAAATATTCAGAATGGGGAAGAAAATAATCTAAGTCACCTTGGACCATGGAATCATTGATGATGACAGACAAGGCTTGTTTGAGTATCTCTGAAACCACTGATCTCCTGGGATGTCCATGCACAGCCATCTCAAGCCTTAAGGAAGACAACAGTAACTCAAACAACAACACATTACAACAGTGATACATAGATGAGCATCTCTGAACACAGAACGTGCTATAGCAGCAGAAGACTAATACATCTAAAAAAAGAAATGTAATGCCCAATAAAGTGGTCACTCATGCAAAACAAACAGGTAACCGATATCCGACTATCAATTAGTTTGTATAGTCACAAAACCCTAACCGGTATTTCAAAATGAAGCATCCAGCTTGGTTCTTGGACAAGGCAAAGGGCAAAGGGCAAACAGAGCAATTGAAATGCACTGAGTCATGTAGTCGCCTACTTTTGACAGTGATCTATCTGCTGCTTGTGTAACAGAGTTTAAAATGTAGGTTATTTTTATGTGAATTTTACTTGAATTGAGCAACCCCCAGCCAGTATTTGTTGTTTTGGAGCCCTCTTGTAAGGTTTTGGTTCACTGCACACTTGATGTCCCCCTTGTGTTGCCATATCCCTGCAGCAGATTCAAGTCTCTCTGCTGAGGGTTTGCCAGTGCAGTGACCATTTAACCTTTAAACACTGTTCGTTGCTACCCCCCTTAATTTACTGTTCGCGGTCAAATTTGACCGGTCTGTTTTAACATAAAAGCCAATAAACATCACCAGACACTGAAATGATGTGTCTCAAAGAACATTTATTGTAAAAAATCTAAAATCTTATCAGAACACCAACATCTAATTATCAGAACATGAGGATTGACATGAGCACATCAGAACATTTATTGTAAAAAAAACTATCAGAACATCAACACCTTATTATCAGACCATGAATATGAATTCTGTCTGTGTGTGTGTGTGTGTGTGTGTGTGTGTGTGTGCGTGCGTGCACGTTTGTGTTGATTCACGCACATGAGTGGCAACATGCGGTCAGATTGGAGTGTCCCTTGCAAACATAGGCTTTGCATTTGTGGCATGTAAGGCTGGTTTTTACATCTCTGGGGACCAGTGGAGGCTCCTCCATAGAGGTGGAGGAGGCCTGGCCTCCCCAATAATTTGAGAGAAGAGAGAGATTTAAAAAAAACAATAAATATATTTATTTTATTTATTTATTTTAACAAAAAACATATTTTTTATTTTTTATATTCATATTATTTTAGTTTTGTTCATAAATCTAAATTTTCCCATGGCTAAAACCCAATATTGCAATTGTAAAGCAACAGGCCAGATTTCCCTATCAGTTTGTATTAAGGGAGGCCAGGCCAGGCCAGGCCTCCCCTAGGAAATGAGATTCTCATAGAAGTCAATGTAATGCATTTTTTTTCATGCCAATATGTGATTGGCCAGATCGCTGAAAATGGGTGGGCAACGGAGGCCTGGCCTCACCATGCATTGTGTCCAGGGCTGAAAGATTGACATTTTGTTCGTCCAATCACATGCTACTGGTTCATTTGGAATCAACTATCCTTTCCTTTCCTATTCAACACAGAAGCCATTTTGAGAATTCGCTAGTCACTTCAGTCAAACAAACACTCGCCATAGTGGCTACGAGTGTCCTATCAACTTGTGCTTTTCAGGGAATTTAGCGAACACCCCTGGCTATCATCCCTGGAGTTTATAGCTCATTTGGCCAAACACTTTTGCTTAAAACTACCTCGGAAGTCGGCGAGATTCTAGCGCAATTTGAGCTCTTGGGCTGGAGATATGCAGATTCCAGATACTAGGGAGTGAGAATGACATTCAATAGGTCATGTTAGACACCATTTGGGATTTATTGAACAGTTTTATTTTTAATGTAGTCCATTTCGTTTTATTACAAGTCAATTTAATAATCTTCCATATCAAATTACCGAATTGTTGCTCTGTGAGGAAATTCACTCTAAATACGAATAGAGTGCTGCCCTCTAGTGGATAACGTTAACGTTAGATAAAGCCAACTGGAACCATATTTTTACATATTTTATATTAAATATATTGAATAAAACTACATATGATAAAGAAAGTGTTATCTTATCTTTTTTATATGCTAAACTTGATTAAATTGGTGATTACCTGTTGAAGCTGTAGAAGAATGAAAAATGTAAGCTAAACAAAATTGTTTTTAACTACATAATAAAAATTCCTGCCTTTTACACGTGTTCACTTGGCATTTATATTACATCCAAATGTCATTTCTCAGCTTAATTATCAGGCAGGCTCATAGACTTACAGCAATGTCATTTCTTCAGGAAGGCACAAGGCTAAGCTCTGCACAATGAATTTCATCAGCCAGAACTTTCTGACTGTAGCTTACACTCCAAATAGTATGCCTTTGGCCAGCACAAAGACAGATAAGAGAACAGGGAACATTCCATCGCGAGTGAAGTGAGCAAGCGGAAAAAAATGGCCTCCTCAATTCTGGAAGTCACCAGCCTCCACTGCTGGGGACACAGAGCATGCACCTCTTCCTTTTCTGTCCCCGTGCTTGGTGAGTGGGACGTGACAGAGGAGTGGCTGGGCCCTGCACACTCCTCACCAGACTGGCAGAGGCTGGTGTGCGGGGAAGGTGCTGGCGCTGTTGTATCAGAGGAATAACCAAAGCTTTCCCAAGCTCTGCCAGGAAGAGTCTCCTCTTGAAGGGTTTCCCCCGATTCCAGGCTGGGTGCCGTCCACACCACATATGCATTATATGCAGACACATCCAGGATGTTGTGGAACACAGCCACGGGCCAACGGGCTGACTTGAGTTTGCAAGTGTAGGTACCAGTAAGCTGCAATAAAATGAAATGAGATTGGACAATTAGTTAATCTGTTTTACACAAAAATGCAATGTTTTACAGAAATATCCAGGAAAATAAAAATGAAGATGAAAAAGTACTTTACTGTACCTTATCAAGGCAGTCAACACCCCCTTTGTTTCTGTTGTAGTCCAGGATGATGTGTGGCTTCCTGTGCCCATCGGTGCTGACGGTGGCATCTCTGTGTAGTGTGCTCATCAAGATGACATTTCTGTCCTTCTTGGGAACATATGACACAAGAGTGTGTGTGTGGGTTCCCATAATTTACACTCAACTGTTTTGTAGAAGGTATGGTTCATGTGGTGGATGGGCACATCCGAGAAAGAGGTGGGTTCCCATAATTTACATAAAATTGATTTGTCTGGAAGGTGTGGTTCACATGGGGGGAGGGGCACATAAGTGCGAGAAAGAGGTTGCTTCCCATAATTTACTTTAAATTGTTTTGTGGAAGGTGTGGTTCATGTGGGGGATGGGCACACAAGCACATGGAAGTTGTATGAGTGTGTGTATGGGGATGTCTTCCATCTGCTGGATGAAAATTATAGTCTTACCCATTCATTTCCTATGGCGGTCACTTTTGACCAGGAACCCCACAGGTGTGACAAAGTTGAATAAAGCACTCAAGATTTTATGAAAGTGGCCACAGTTTAATTTATATGTCTAAATGCCTATTCTGAAGGATAACATAAGGTCTTGAGACAATCAGATTAAAAATGCTATATTTATGGTTTAGGGAAGTTGCAAATCGGTCAGATTTGACCGGAACAGTGTTTAAGGGTTAAGAAGGCACTTATATGTTTTGTTTGTCTTCTTCAGACCAGAAACGGTCAAAAAGGCAGTTCCTGAATTTCCTGTCTCTAACTGACTGTTACACTTGTTTTTGTTATTGCAGTTTGCCATCTGAGTGGTATCCTGTACGATGATGCAGGTCCATTGCATTGTCATTGAATTGTAAAGTCAGTCAGTTTCCGTATGATTTAGCTATTTAGGCTTCAAGACTTGGTTTTGTTTTTAAAGCTAAAATGCTGCTTTCGCTTTCGAAATTATGAGCGAAGGTAGGATGTCGTCACTTCCGGTACAACGTGGTCTAGTGAGGTGCGAAGCTGTGGAGTCTCATTATTATATTGGTGGCTAGTTCGAGGAGATGCTATAGAAATAAGAACCAACACGATCCTCCAGAAACACCTGGGATTGCAGCACAATAAGCCACATACAGACACATGATATGCTCGTTGTATTTTATGGGGATGTGTTCAAGACGAGAGAGAATACAAAAAGATGTCGATATCGTTATCCAAAGGTGCGAGGCAGAGCAAGATTGCCTCTTTTCTGGTGAGTTTTCAGACTCATGAACTAGGTTTTTTATTGGAATGCAGATAGCCTGCTGAGTTCGTTATCTATCTATCTAGCTAGCTAGATACATGAGCATACACATAGCTAACCTCGATACCTTTTCATGCTCTCCTGAGCTGCCTTTATTCAGCTAACTTAGTGCTAGTTAACTGTTCGTGTTAGTCTGCTCGCTCGTTAGTTAACCAAGTGTTTTAACGTTATTAGATTAAATATGTAAAAGTTAATTGTATGCCACAAGTATGTACAAATAGGTACTTGGCTAGTAGACAACTTGCTTAACTAAGTTTGCTATAACATTAGCTGTCTAAAATATTGTGCTAGTCAATACATGGTTAACTTTGCTAACCTTATCTAGTAACTTGGTTAACGTTAGGCGACAGACAAAATCGCAGCTGAGGTTGCCGTGGAAACCGCACCCGTTGAAAATGGACTTTCCCTACGGTTAATGTGTTTCACCATTTTGTAACTTAAATAGGATAACACTCACCATTACAGTGAAACGTACACCATGGTTAATCCTTGTTAATTTCTTGTTTCAGACTTCCGATTTACAGACGCCACGTTCACGTTTACATTTTCAAATGGATCTAAAAGGTAATTCTGTAGCAAATTTAGGGAGCTGGCTAGGTTTGCTCTACATTGGATTTGTTTATGTTATGCATGTTATGTTTCCTTTTTGTAGCATGAGAGTAGAGTATGAAACTGTTTTTTTGGGTGCTTTTTCAGAGTGTGTGTTTTTGAGGGTAGTGTTCTTTTATTGTGCTGTAATTTCAGAAACGGTTTTGATTAATTTGCAAAACCGATTACATTGTCCTGAGAATTTGAAATCAAGTTAGTAACTCATTTCCAGTGTACTGGAACCGAACGATCACCACCCTGTCGTAAATATATTATTCATCACATTATATTACATTACATTACTTTAATGACATTTGGCAGACACTCTTATCCAGAGCGACGTACAACAAAGTGCAAACCCATAACCAGGGATAAGTGCGCTGAAAGACCCTAGAGGCAAGTACAATTTCAACTGCTACCTGCACAACAAAAATAAGGACCAGGGCCTATTTGAAAATTTTTTTAAATTTTGGCTTCAGTGTGGTATGCCCTAGGGAAATGGAGAGGTAATGGCAGGGATGAATATAATTTCAGTCTTACCTGGGTTGAGCTTTAGATGGTGGTTGTCCATCCAGCTCTGGATGTCACTCAGATGTCACATTATTCCAGTATGCAGTGCAGTCCGTATGTGTTCTTTTGGCTCTGTAGTCCAGCACATGTGATTTGAAATTAAGCTATGAATGTGAGGTTAAAGTGCAGATTATCCGCTAGATTGATCATCACCCAATATGGATGTAAACACCCTCAAATTAAAAGGGACAGCCAGCGCTGACTTTTAATGGTTCAACATCCTGGACTACAGAGCCCATCTTACATTTAGTTTGCGTTATATATGTAACCTGAAGGCCCTGCCTGCTCCGGTGCCATTGTCTAAATGTGTTCATAATGTTGGAAGAGATAGATACAAATACACACTGATAAGTAAGCATAGGTTTATTTTAAATAAAACTGATGACAGCCTACACGTACTTCAGTATCCCTACCAATCCATTTAAACTTTGATGGAAAGAAGCTAAATTGCTAACCGCATAATTGTTTTGGGAATAAGTGCTTCACAGCTTTCCCTGGTGTGATATCTAGAGGGCTTCATGAAGTTGACCTTTAGAATATGGTTGTGAAATGGAAATCTCCAGCCATCAACATTTTTAAAAAATCCCGTGTGACTCATAGAAATAATACTAGTCTGTGAAGGAAATACCATTCATATCTGCTCATAGCTGCACCAATCAGATATAGGCTAATACTTAAAATCTAATGAAAAGTGTAAAAATGATCTCTATTTAAGACTCACTTCTACACAAAAAGCTCTATCAGAGTTCTTCAAGGTACTTTGATACTTGCCCAGTTTTCACATAACAGTACATTTGATGGAGCTGTGTCAGAACATAGATCACATGGGCACACGCTGCTCATGTTATGACAGACTTTTTACACTGTTCTCTGCTGAATGCAGCATTCAGGTACCCTCTGTTTTAGCTAAGCTTTGACTGGCTGAACTACATCACATTCCAAGAGTGACTTTGTAGGCATCAGGAGTGATTTCCATTTTTGGACTGTGGTAACTTCAGTTTACCACAGTCTGCCATGGAAACATCTTCCAGAGATTACTTGAATTAATGTTTAATTAATAGCAGTTTTGGCTTGTGTGTTGTGTCTTGAATGTATTGTCTGAATAGTGGTGTGCATTTCATTATGTGGTTCCCATGAATGGTGTTAGGGCGACCTGTAGCGTAATGGTTAAGGTAAATGACTGGGACACGCAAGGTCGGTGGTTTTAATCCCGGTGTAACCGCAATAAGATCTGCACAGCTTTGGGCCCTTGAGCAAGGCCCTTAACCCTGCATTGCTCCAGGGGCGGATTGTCTCCTGCTTAGGCCAATTAACTGTTCGTCACTCTGGTTAGCATGTTTGTGTGTCCTCAAATTTGTACATATTAGCAATGTATTCATAGTTGCTACTAAAATAAATGATGTCAAACAGTTTGCTACTGGTATGATTTTTCTGTGGTTAATTTCATTTGGCTGAGCAGTTTTCATGTTGATTTGGGGTTGTGCTTTATTTAGCTAGAGCCATTAACTGTTTTAACAATATTTATTTTATGCTGCATTATCATTGCACAGGATATTTGCAGTCCATGTACTGCCTTTGAATGTCTTTGACAGTGGCTGTTTCATGATATTTTAAGACCAAAGCAAAATACTAAATCATGTTTCATTCCCACAGGGTTTCATATTCTGTGCATGTTTCTGAAGATTACCCAGGTAGGTAATAACGTCCACCAACTTAGTTTATATATTTATTGTTTGCAAGGCGGCCTGTAGCGTAGTGTTTAAGGTACACGACTGGGGCATCACTGGGACCCGCAAGGTCGGTGGTTTGAATCTCGGTGTAGCCACAATAAGATCCACACAGCCGTTGGGCCCTTGAGGCCCTTAACCTTGTATTGCTCCAGGGGTGGATTGCCTCCTGCTTAGTCTAATCAACTGTACGTCGCTCTGGATAATGTAATTACAGTATGTGAGTATTGAGAACCATTAGCGCATATTTCTAGTGAGGAGTATTGCCGTCTCTTCTCTTTGGATGAGGTGTTCCTTTATGAAGCCTTTCTCTGAGAACTGGAGTGTCAAGATGGATTCATGCATTTACTGATGTCTGCTTCTCTCAGACAAACTAGCAATCAGGAGCTGATGACAGTAAAATAAAAAGGCTTTTTTGATGCAGCAAGTGGAAATGGTTGATATAGGAAGGCCTGCGAGAAGTTTATAACAGAGGATGGTGTTATCTTTGGCTAGATGTTGGCAGCATGCTATTTTTGTAATAAATCTAAATTCTCTCATTGATCCTGCTGTACTCAGTTCTGATTTTGTTTCTGTAAATCTATTTGTCCATAGTTGGGCATCTATGGCTGTATCTGTTTAAGGTAGTATGGCAAATTGCAGTTTTTGTTCAACCAATGAAATGAAAAATAAAAAAATGTAAAAATACATTTTTCCCCCCAGATAATACCTGTGTGTCTAATTCTGAAAACATTGATGATGTTTTGGTTACGAGGGATCCTATTCCTGTAATTTTCCACAGAATAACAACAGGTAAGTTGGTACATTATCTCCATGAAAAGGTGAGAGTTGCCTTTGAACCCGAGACCATTTTTAATGTTGTTAAAAATTTACATGGTCTATTATTATTAATTATTATAATTATAATAATAATAATAATAATTATTATTATTATTATGGATGTGTGAACCTAAGACCATGCTACTATAAATAAATATAATGAGGAATAAAGAAGAAAGTGCGGGAGGGAAAGTTTGAGGCTTTGGGTGTATTCAGATGTTCTGTTCCCTTTCAGATCCCTTATTTTAATCACTGAGTCTGATTCTTGCCTCATTGTGCTTTGTTCTATGAATTCTGAACAGAAGTTAGAATCAACAGCAATGCCACAAGCTGCCTGCCTTTCAAATCAAAACTTGAGATTGACAAAAACCAGGTAATGTGTCTTGGAACTTTGATATCAGAGAAATCTGATATTTCCTTGAAGTTATAAGGATTGTTTGTATATATCACAGCACAATTACAGTGTCATTGTTTTTGTAGTAAGTCAACATTAGCAGCAACTAGGCATTTCAGTAATATGAGTTTGTAACTTTAAAATGGCTATTCTTAATGTTAAAAAAAAAAAAAAAACATAACTGTAGGTAATACTTCAGAAATCTAAATATTGACAATGAAACCCAGTCAGAAGCTGGCTATAAGTAATTTCACAGTATAAAACATAGCTTGGGTTTCTCAAGTTAAGATTTCATACCACACAATTAAAGAAAAAGTGTAACAGGTAACATATCAAAACTTCACACATTTGAAAAAGTGTAACAGGTAACATATCAAAACTTCACACATTTGTCTACTGTAATTTCTGCTCATCGTGTTAAATTGACCCAAATTGGTATATGTTTGTCTGTCTATAGGAAGTTACTTTAATTTAGAAATTTGGTCTAAGAATTTTGCATCTGAGAAATAAGCGATGAAGAAAGTAGTGCAGTCTAAATTGCTGCTGCTCTGGCCAAATTTCATCCCAGTGGTGGGTGTAGCTAATTCCTTTCTTGTGTCATTCAGTTCCATAGTAACGTGGAGGAGGATTCTGAAGGAGAAGATGATTCTGATGGGTACTACTATGGGGGTCAGGTGAGTTGGTGGGCTGGGGTTTATCACTAGCATTAGCACTAGCACTGCATTTCTGTACCAATGAAAACAGAATTGCAAATGTGTGAGATTTGTGATTCATTCTGCTGCTTCAGAGATCCCCCCTCTATTGAATATATCTACGTAGTTGAGGCAAGTCTCTCTGTGGCTCTGGATTCCATTGTTTAATTGATGGACAATCAAGCCAATGATATCCTTGGTTTTAACCAAATAGCGTGCATATGATTGGGTGTGGCGAAGGCGGTTAGTCTAGACAGAGGAAAAGGTTGGCCAATTGTATAAACAATTGTACACTTGTAACCAATAAAGGTTATCTTGTAAAGAAAGCAGTGCCCATTTAGACTGCTGTGCATGTATTTCACTGTCTGTCAGTTCTCACTCTGGAAGGGAAGGGTTGCATTTGAGCAATGGGAGAGGAAATGAGTCAAAAGTAAAATGGTTTTCGGGAGGCTGTTGGACTCGAAAGGAGTGCAACCTGTTCATTTATCACCGTCACTGTAGCCTGGGTTTTCCGTTATGAAAATGACTGCCAACTAAACAGCACTGTCTTCAATGCCTGATATCACCGTGTTCTCGGAAAATGACAACAATAAATATATATTCATGAAAGCGGATGGATAATTTCCTAGTTTTATACAGAGAGCAGTATGATGCCTGTGTGATTCCTCTTTAGGATGCCATTTGAGTTCAGAAGTACAGAACCTGTGTGTATCCTTCATGTTGTGGTTTCCCATACGTATGCTTGGATTTCAGTGTTGATTGTACTCTTAAAGGGTTCTGATTTTCTGCATGTTTACACTAGGACTCGTAACTATACTGTCCTCTCAGGTCCTCTTTGCACTTGTTCTTGTGTTTAATTTGCACTTTGTTGTACGTCGCTCTGGATAAGAGCGTCTGCTAAATGCCATGTAATGTAATGTAATATCAATATGTTCTATAAAAAATCCCTCCCATAGAGTATGTAGTGTGGAAATGGCTGTGTTACCGGAGGAGTACAGAGCCTGGCGTCTGATCCCAGGTGCCTCTTACAGGTGAACTATGCGGGAGAGCTTTGCAAACACCCTCAGCTGGAGTCTGACCTGGCTGCCGTGAGGGCGCTATACGGACCCAACGCTGTATCTCTCAGGTAACGCACAAAACATCTCATTTACTCTCTTCACTGTCCATCCAGCGATTTGGACAGGCGTGTACTTGGGCTGTTATCTGGATTTCTTCACTGTTTTAGAGTGCAGCAGCACACGTCATCTCAGGCCAAGTGATTCCATACATACAGCCCAGGAGGTTTATGACACATTGAGTGAAGGTACCATTGGACCTGGGATATGAGTCGGCTGGAATGTTAAGAACACTTGTTAGGATGGTGGTAGAAGCTCTGTGAGAGGTGGTGCCATTAAAGCTGTACTTTGTGAAGAGTAATGGTGATTGTAGTATCCTTCATGTTGTGGTTTCCCGTACGTATGCTTGGATTTCAATGTTTTTAAAGCAGACCCAAAATCAGATTTCATCTTATACTGTACTGTCACTTTGTGCAGTAACATTGGTAGGTTTCAGATTTTGTCTGTTGATTTGTTCTTCAGCCAAATGAATTGTTTGCTTAAGTGTGACTTTTCTTCATGTAAGCTTCATGTTAAATTCCTTCAAATTAATTTATTTGTAGTTGTTGCTCTGTCATATCTTCATGATGTACAATATTACTGTTGTAGAATTAAGTCAAACTAAGTTGGAAGAGAGAGGGGGAAGAAGGGATGTAGATTGGGAGATGGAGAAAGAGAACACAGTCTCTGTTTCTCTGTGCCGTGGTGCTGTTGAATAGCCCTGCGCCTCTCTCTGCGCCTCTCTCTGCGCCTCTCTCTGCGCCTCTCTCTGCGCCTCTCTCTGCGCCTCTCTCTGGCTCCCGGCCGTGTGAGGTGATTACTTTTTATTATTTATTTTGTGTTGGTGTGGGCACTCTCATGTTTAGTGTTTTGTTGCTTATCCTTTGCATGCAGTGGACATGAGCAGTTGCTGGGTGTGTTCCTGGTGATGCTCTGCCAGGCCTGTATTACACATTACACTTAGCTCATGCATGTTACAGGGGCTAGTCCCCTTAAGTTTTCTCTTGAGCGTATGAAAGGCATGCGCAGTTGGGGTCAGATATTTATTAAAAAAATAGACATTGCTTGAAGTGTATAATTTGAAAAGAATGGGCTGCATCATACAACAATTTCTTTGAGTGTTGTGCTTTTCTGTGCTTGCGAGGAAAGTTCATGAAGGATTACACTTTTTGGGCACAGGAGCTGTACATTTCAGCTCTTTGTTGTCAGTGTGGTATATGTGAAGTGTTCTCCTGTGGCGGGGGTAATTATCACCACTAATCAGGCTGCAAGTCAGTGGAAACGGCTATCCTCTGACTCTTAACTTTGTCCTGATGGCCCTTTTCATTGTTAATTCATTTACACCAAATGGCGTATAGCTTCTGCAGTACGAGCTGCTGGTCTGCGATTAGCCATGCCTGTAGTGTGATCTCAAAGAGCTTCCTGAACTAGCCCCTGGAACATAATGCACATGCAGCCCTCAGCTTATCTATTTTATGATGTTGATAATGTGGATGACATCAGAGATGCATAGCAGAAAGTTATAGGATAAATGTAAAATTATTTTCACGATGCAATATATTGTATATTTAAGAATTCATAATGATTATTTGCTAAAATGCCATGTTTTTTTTGTTTTTGTTTTTTTTTTAAACATGGAAAACCATTGAGTCAGTTGTACTACATGCTGTAGCAGAACTATGTGGCCTGTACCATACATTTACATGTAAAATCTTCTATTTCTAGGGAATATGATGCAATTGATGATGTTGACATAGATTTACGTATTGATGTCAGTTTCCTAGATGTAAGTATGCATAAAATTGTATGTGTGTGTGTGTGTGTCTGTATGTATGTATGTATGTCTGTGTGTGTGTATATGTATATGTGTGTATGTATGTGTAAGAACCCCCCAAATACACCAAAAGGCGGAAGTATCTGAGAGTGAAGGAAACCCGTGTAGTCTGACCAATGCTACTGGAACAGGGTTAATTTTGTTCTCGTTTATCTGACTCCAAAAGATAATCTGACTCCAAAAGATAAGTTCAACTGCTCCTCTGTTCTAACAGTTCAGCAAAACGAACTGCAAATGTCTGCCAATAGTGTGGGTCTATACGATCGCTATCTATCTATGTAGTCACAGACGTGCCTGTAGCCTGTATAGCCTACAATGATACTGATGTATCTTGTGGCAGCACTGGTGAGTGACTACGGGGTGCAGGTGTCCTAGGTTGCCTATGTCTATTAGGACTTTAAACTGCTGAGTGTGCAGTGGTGTGAGTCAAGAGGATGCAGGTTCATATTAATACAATTTATTCAACAATGTGCATTGTAGAAATAGAATGACAATGTGTTATAAGAATTACAAGATGTAATACGAATGGCTATACGCAAATGGTGCACAGGAAGTCGTATTAGCGAGTGTCCTCGACCCATTCCACGTTTCCCTCTATATACCCAAGGTTTACAGGAAAAACAACAAATCATCAAATAAAGAGTCACAAGAAGGCGGCAACAACAATGTTCCTGCTGATGTTATCGCTAACATCTCTTTATGTCTATATTATGTCTAACAAACCTGGTTAGCCTTTGTAGCACAGCTGGATGCTGACTCACAGGTAACTTGCATTTCCTGTGGTTTATTCCTACAAGATCTTTATTCAGCAGCCAGTGTACCACACCACCAATGACACCAAACTTTTTCCCACAACATTAGCTATTTAAAGACACCAAAAACTGTATGTGGAAAACCCATGGTTTATACAGTGCTATTTCAACTCATCAGTTCTGGCAGCATTCCGCTGAGGTGGCAGAATTGCGCAGAGGCAGCACAATGATGGGAGCAAATAGTCCTGTATTGAGGGAGCAATAGTCCTGTATTGACAAGCACCGTCTCTTCACCAAAGCTTGCCTTTGGGGGTCTGCAGAGAGGCACACTTATGTAAAATGCCCTACATATGTGTGTGTGTGTGTGTATGTATGTATGTATGGGTGTACTGTATGTATAAAAATAATATAAGAACAAAATGTATTCCATATATAACAAACCTAGCACTGTTACTCTTTGTTACTTGCTTTGAATAATGTTTTTAATGTAATATTTCCAATAATTTCATGTCTTTATAGTACAGACACTATAGTAGTGTCAGATTGTAGAACTGTGGTCTCCTCTCGTAGGAGGACATTGCCTGTGCCTGGGATCTGATCCGCAGAGAGGCACTGATCATTCGGCTGCATTGCTCCCTCTCACAGTACCTGAACGGGCCAGGTCAGAGCATGAAGCCTGGAACCTGAACATTTGCTCGAGCACTTGCATTTTACACTGGTTGTTGTCTTGGTTAGTGGTATGGAGGCAGTCTAAAAGCATTTTTATAAAGTGATACAAACCATTGGTATGTTGATGACGTGATGCTTTGTTGTTTATATAGCTGCACCAAGGGAAAATGACACATTTCTGTACAAATTCAGCCTGCTGTTACCTCCTTTGTTGTTTATATAGCTGCACCAAAGGAAAATGACACATTTCTGTCCTGCTGTTACCTCCTTACCTTCTCTTTTCTGCCATTTTTACATGTCTTTGCCAATGCTGTGGATTTGCATTTTATTTATTTATATGAAGGTGAATACGAAATTTGTATTTTTCAGAACCGACAGTTGATGTGTTCCAAGAGTCGACAAAGGAAAGGTTTGGAATTAGACATCAGCTGAAACAGTAAGTTTGTTAAAATGACACGCAAGCAGAATTGGCCTTTTAATCACAAGTCTGATCTGAAACTTTGATTAAGTTCCCCCTCAACATATTTAGAGCACAACTTTCGATGTCACACTGAAAAAATATCAGCATGTGTTGATAAACAGACTAGAGTATGGAAATCCAAAACCTGATTTCTAAATATGTCTTTATTAAAAGGTCAGGGCTTATTTATTGATTTGTTCTTCCTCTCAGAATAATGCAGACATTTGTCAGACAGCAGTGCAAGTATCACTGTGAAGAAAAACTGAACTGCTCAGTCAGCAAAAAGCTGTCCGATAAGACGGTGAAATCACCACTGCACATCTTTTCAACCCTGCGCAGGTAAAGTGGTTAAATATGATCTATAGAGTGCAGCTTTCTCTTTTACTGTAATGATGAATCACTCATGTCATGTCATCAGAAAGTTTAATTTTCATGTCACCATAATTTGTATAAATGCCCTTTGCTTACTTCATTTTTGCACTTTAAAATGGGTCATTGAACTCATCTGTGCTGTATCTTAGGGACTGAACCACAAAACCTTTTCATAAAAAATGTTACTTCCTCCTACAATCCTTAACACAAGGTGTACTCCCTGTAATGGAGAAACCAGGATGTTTACCAGTCGCATGAGTTTGTATGTCAGTTGTGACCTGGTTTCCAGGCATGCTTACAACTGAATAGACAGTGGAAGCGAACATTTTGAGTTCCTTTATCATTTAGTGACCATTGGGTAGTCTTTAGTGGGGGGAGTACTACAAATGATTGAAAGCTGCAAGGGATGCAAGTTCTTTTTGATGAGAGACATCATCATCATCACCTTCTTCTCCTTCTTCTCCCCCCCCTCTTCCTCCTCTACCTTGTTATTATTTTATGTATGTTTGTATTGATTTTATCTGCGAGAACTCAAAAATCAGATGGTTGTTTTATACTGTATTCCGGTGCTTTCTCAAACATGCATTAATCATTTGTGAAAGGATGTATGCAGGTCCAGATCCAATACTGCTCTACGATAGACACTGTGGCAGTTTTGTTGATTATAATGATTTAGACAGCAGTAAAGGTCAGGTTTTGTAAATTAAATCAATATTCCAGGGACTGAAGGATTGCTCAGGTGGTCTGTAGTTGCTTCTAAGTGCAGTGATGCACCGGCAGACCGTGTATTGGAGTCCTGTGGAGGGCCCCCTTGTGGTTCAGTGTAGGACTGCCTCTGTTGGGGAATGAAGTAAATGCATGGATAAAAAGTTTTCATTTGGGAGCTCAAAGACTGACAGTCTGCAAGTACGCATTAATGTTGTTTCCTAAACACTGTGATGGTAGGTCACCCAGCTACCCCCCTTATGGATATGGAAAGGCTAATAAGAAGCTGAAGTCTGAAGCGGACGCAGTGTCAGAGTCAGAGTCAGAGGCAGAGCTGCTACACACAACCCAGGACGGCTGTGCCGGCAGGCCCCACAGAGCCCTGGAGCTGCAGAGTGAGCTGAGCCCGTCCGTCAGGCCCAGAGCGCTGTCCGAGTCCTGCCCCACCGCGGGGGAGACGGAGGACTGCGCCTCCCTGCGGCCCCACAGCTTCCTGGACCAGCTCCAGGAGCCCTGGGAACAGGACGCCAGCGGCCTCCTCTGGGGCACCGAGGAGCAGGACCTCCAGCACCACAGGCTGGGCAGGCCGGAGCCGGGCCCAGGGCCGGAGGGCCGGAGGCTCTCTCTGACCTCAGGACTCCTGGGCGTGCTCTCTGCAGCGGTGAGAACAGTACACAGCACTCTCACCACTGAGGGCAGGAAGACTGCAGAAATATCAGGGCATTCCACATATGTGCTGTACACAGTATACTTTCTGAGCATGTAGGGGGCCAAATGGTTTTAAAGCAGTTAAAATACAAAGTGCATTCTGAAATGAAAATGCTATGTAATAAAATGTTCAGATAAAACTGATAATAAAAGGTTAAGTGTTAAAGGAATATATTGTCACATTGTTATTGCGATCTGATGGAATTAATGGAGAGCTTTGTAAAAGGGCTTGATGACCAACTGGCTCATAGTCATCCTATTTGTTTAAGATAATACATGCTATAAATGGAAATTTTATAATATGGTGTAAATGATAATGCTGTTTTCCTGTTTATGTCAATAGCCAAACTATGGTGCAAAATCAATACCAGTGAGAGACCAAGGCTTCCTTGTCCAGGTGAGCTTTTGTTTTTGCTTTGTCTGCTCTCATCTGTGGAACTGTGTTTTTGTATTATTTAAATGTGTTGCTTGTTTGCAGACCATGAAATATGCAGAGCAGAGGATCCCGGTTCTTAGTGAGTACTGCGTGGTCTGTGATGAAGCTCACATCTTTCTGAATGGGCCGATGCTTCGAGTAAGTTCTCCAGCTCTTCAGCCACAAGCTTATTTTCTCCAGTCATATCTACAGTACTGTGCAAAAGTCAAGAGATCAGTTTTAAGCATATTTAACAGAAAATGACAGAAAAGCCTCCACATGTACATAAATCAAATATCCATATTTGTCCACTCTTTCTTTTGCGCACCATACTACCCCTTAAGTCATCCATCCTTCCCATCAAAACGCTGTATCCAAAAGTGTCAATGATGTTATATTGGCCTTTGCCTTCAAAAGCGACATTCAGACAATAAGCTACCCACACACTTAGCTGCCTTGCGGATTTCTTTGTCATGTGCATGTAAAATGACTAAAGGAGATCTTTCTGCTAAGATTAGATATACAATGATTCAGCTGCATAAGGGTGGTTCAAAGTAAAATAAGGGCAAAAATAGGAGTTTCAAGAGTTCAATTGATTGTTGCAACATAGTGAAAATGGAACTCCAAAACCCCACCAAAACTATCACCATCATAAATTGCTTTGAAATGTTCACTTAAGTATGTGATTGTTTTAATGTGATTTGGTTTTGATTGATGGCATGAAAGCTGAATACAGTGAAACCCCGCAGTAACGTGAATTCGTCCACCATTTCCGTTTCACTAAAATATTCTTCAAGAAATTATAACTGCAGGTATTATGCAGTTCATTATTATGACAAAGACCCCCTCGTTCAGGGGTTTTACTGTACTAACCATGTCATGCAATACCCTCTGGATAATGTTTGATTAACCAAAAAAAAGAAAAAGTTAAGAAAAAAAAAAACTCAAAGCATGTCTCCCGAAAAAAAAATGGAAACAGTAAGGCAAAGTGTGGATACCCTAAATGATTTGATATCGGAAAAAGCAGAAAAGGCAAGGTGATTCCAAGCTTTTCAGTGGGCGTGTACCATTTGCCATACTGTTTGGAATATACATGTTAATTTGTGTGTTTTATAACTGTGATGTGACTGTGTTTCCAGTGATGTGACTGTGGTCCCTGTGATGTTACTGTGGTTCCTGTGATGTGACTGTGATGTTACTGTGGTTCCAGTGATGTGACTGTGGTGTGACTGTGGTCCCTGTGATGTGACTGTGGACACTGTGATGTGACTGTGGTCCCTGTGGTGTGACTGTGGACACTGTGATGTGACTGGTTCCTGTGATGGGACTGTGGTGACTGGTTCCTGTGATGGGACTGTGCTCCCTGTGATGGGACTGTGGTTCCTTTGTTGTGACTGTGGTGACTGTGATGTTACTGTGGTTCCTGTGATGTGACTGTGGTTCCAGTGATGTGACTGTGGTCCCTGTGATGTTACTGTGGTTCCTGTGGTGTGACTGTGGTCCCTGTGATGTGACTGTGGTCCCTGTGATGTGACTGTGGACACTGTGATGTGACTGTGGTCCCTGTGGTGTGACTGTGGACACTGTGATGTGACTGGTCCCTGTGATGGGACTGTGGTGACTGGTTCCTGTGATGGGACTGTGCTCCCTGTGATGGGACTGTGGTTCCTGTGTTGTGACTGTGATGTTACTGTGGTTCCTGTGATGTGACTGTGGTCCCTGTGATGTGACTGGTTCCTGTGATGTGACTGTGGTCCCTATGATGGGACTTTGTTGACTGTGGTTCTGTGCAGTGATGATCTTTCTCCTTGCAGCCCACAGTTTGTGAACGTGAGTTGTGCGTGTTTGCCTTCCAAACGCT
Source organism: Conger conger (assembly GCF_963514075.1). NCBI lineage: Eukaryota > Metazoa > Chordata > Actinopteri > Anguilliformes > Congridae > Conger > Conger conger. The sequence continues at coordinate 38,269,752 of NC_083771.1, forward strand.
GGGAGTCATGAATAAAGCAGCAGATGAAATTGCCACAGGAGCTCAGGTAACACTGTCCAAAGTGTACTGTATACGCATCTTAGTGCTGCTTCCAGTTTTATATTCACTGGGTTCTCTTCTGGTGCTCAAATACCAAGCAATCAAACCAGTTTCATACAGTTAAATATGTATGCACTACTGAGTATTTATTTTAATTTTAAAAAATTTTAATACCGCAACACGCAAATGTATGAACAAACCGCTTACCTAGGCAAACTAAACATCCTGATACACAAGTTAATATCGCAGCAAGACAACAATTAAGGTTTACAAGGAGGTAGGGAGGGACAGGGAGAGGTACAGCTTGAAGAGGTGTGTCTTCAGTTTGCGCTTGCAGATGGAAAGAGATTCTACTGTTCTGACCTCAACGGGGAGTTTGTTCCATGGCCCAAGTCACTTGGATCACATTTCTTCCCCGTTCTGATATTTGGTCTGAAAAACAGCTGAACCTCTTGATTGCATCTGCATGCTTATAAGCATTTAGTTTCTGCCACATGATTGGCTTATTAAATATTTGCATCAACAAACTGGTGTCCAGGTCTACCTAATAAAGTGGTCACAGAGTGTATAACTGTGGGTTCTATTGGCACCCCTAACTGGCAATGCACAAAATAATTAATAATTCTGGAGCCCACTGTGCATTTTAAATGGTGGGCATTTATATAGTGCCTTTATCCAAAGAGCTGTACAATTGATGCTTCTCATTCACCCATTCATGCACGCATTCACACTCCAACGGCAATTGGCTGCCATGCAAGGCACCAACCAGCTCGTCAGGAACATTTAGGGGTTGGGTGTCTTGCTCAGGGACACTTCGACACACCCACGGCAGGATTGAACTGGAAACCCTCGAACTACCAGACAAATGCTCTTACCGACTGAGCCAATGCCGCCCCTATGTACTATGCATGTTGTTTTGTTTGTGTGCACATAGTGAATGGTGACTAATGCCTGGTTCTCCATTTCCCCAGGTTGTGGACTTATTGGTCTCCATGTGCCGATCTGCATTACAATCCCAAAGGAAGGATATCGTTTTTAGCCCTTATCCTTCAGTTGTTGACCCCAACAATCGTCATACACTGGCCTTCAATCCCAAGGTATATTTAACCTTTCCCACATTATTGATGGTGTATTTCTATTTGCTGTACTGCAAAGGACTGTAATAACTGATTTGGCACAAGAATAGCCTTTATACTTCTGCTTCTTTTTTTGCAATATTATGACCTCATAAAACTGTGGTACGGATTATTAAACATTACAGTATGAACTTCCATGGCATATGACAACTGTAAAGATGAAGACATTTGTGCCATTTTCTTTTGTAAACAAGTTTTTGAATGACTGTTAAAATATATATTTTTGTATGTATATTTTAAATGTACTCTTCTGATAACTGTTAATGTCTGTAAAGTCTGTAAATGTCTCTAAACTCTCATTATTTACAGATAAAGGACTATGATCGAGTTGAGAGAGCCCTTGGTAACATTACATCAATCAGAGAAATGACCCAGGTAAAAATAAGCTGTCTTGTTGCATTTGCGTATTCATGCCAATATTTCAGTAACGAGTACTCCCTTGTAAAAAGTGGTCATTTAATGCTTTATAGAATATATATCACAGATAAAATCTTAATCACTCATTCCACCTGGAAAGATGATGTACAGTATGAAGATTATCACTCATTTGATGGGTTTGACAGAACTCAGAAGTCATTCAGGTCATACTTTCATAGGTGTATTTCCCTATAGTAAGTAAACCGCTAGCACAGATCTGTATCTACTATTCAAAAAGAGCCCAGCCACACCATTGCATGCCTAGGCCTCTTGAAATAAAAAAAGAATTAAAGACAAATTTGAATTTGTTTAATTAAAATGATTGGAATAGGCCCGTGTAATGGATAAAGTTTGTTCAAGCAGTGCATGTCTATGTTGTCTCTTTACAGACACCGTGCTTGGAAATGAAGAAACAGTTGGACAAACGTGATCCACTAGCATATCCTCTACTGCAATGGTAATAGAGCTCTGATGCTGTAGTGTGTTGTTCCTCCTCAATTGTATATTAGAGAAATAAGAGAACCTTAAAGTAGTTTGCACATATTGCACAATCTTTATGTAATTCCCAAATGCAGTATTCACTGTTTTTATGGTTCCTATACTTATTCAATTAAATATAAATAATGTGTTCACATGTCCTTTAAGAGTATGCTCAAGTATGTCCGGCTATGAGTCGATCATCACTAAATAAAAAACACTCATTCTCATCCAGGTGCTCAAATACAGCCACATACCATTATCAAATGTGGATTGCTAGGCCTTTCAAATTTCTTCTTTAGTGTAGAAAACAGAGTAAATATGTTTCTCAACTGTATACAGTTGGCAAAAGAAGAAAAATATTTGCAAAATAATATTTTCTTTTTGTTATTTGAACTGCAGGATACAAATAGAGGGAGAAACGTCTGCAATACATTCACTTACAGGTTTTATGAAAAATAAAATGTACCGTGCACTTTAGAATCAGTGGTTGATATGTGTATTTACACTTCATGAGACTGATTTTCTGAATATCTTCACGACTGCATGGAGATTAGTCTCACTTGCTGCACAGCATCTGATAATGAGAGAACTAATGAATTGTATTCCTTTTCTAGGGTGATATCCAGCAACAGATCACACATAGTTAAACTCCCAGCAAGCAGAGTGAGTCACCTTCTATAACCCAGCCTTCCTAACTACTATATGTGTGGTAGATGGTCTATGCATCCCTCAAGATTCAGCCTGTTGCATTTGTAGGGGATGTTTACTGAAGCATGGAGGTCTTTTCTTACATGTTATTTTTGTTGTTGTAGCAACTGAAGTTCATGCGCACCCCTCACCAGTTCCTCCTCCTCTGCAGTCCTCCAGCCAAAGAGTCCAACTTCAGAGCTGCCAAAAGGCTTTATGGCAGCACCTTTGCTTTTCAGTGGGTCCCAGCACTTTTCAGAGTTCACAATGCACTAAAAATGAAGCTAGAATAATGACTTCTCTTATGACCATCTCTATGTCTGTATTTATTTGTTTAGGTCACTGCAGACAATAGTATATATTCAGTACTAAGATGTATTGCTATTAACTGTGTTGGAATTGGATGGTGTGATGGAATAAGATATAAAATGTGTTCTATCATAATTCTGTTCTTTTCCAGTGGGTCTCACATTGAGAATTGGCACTCCATCCTGAGGAATGGCTTGGTTGTTGCCTCGAAAACGAGGCTCCAGGTAAAGTTTGTTACCATTAAAACCGATAGCACAGGCTGCAGTTTTACTCTATATAGCTAAGGGAGTAATGTCGGTGTGTGTGTGTGTGTGTGTGTGTAGCCTGGTGTGTGTGCATGACGTGTCAAGATTTGTTGTCCACCAAACATCATATCCAAGTATATCCAAACAACTGGTGGTAGCTGGGGTGGTGGAGGTGTGCAGAAGCTGGGAGCAAGCAAATTTCATGCTCATTTCATAAGTAATAAACTATTTATTGCTTTATAACAATAAATTGAAGTGGCAAGCTAAGAAACTTTTACTTAATATACAGTCAGGTCCGTAAATATTGGGACATCGACACAATTTTCCTCTTTTTGGCTCTATACACCAACACAATGGATTTGAACTGAAACGAACAAGATGTGCTTTAACTGCAGACTTTCAGCTTTAATTTGAGGGTATGTACATCCAAATCAGGTGAACGGTGTAGGAATTACAACAGTTTCTGTATGTACCTCCCACTTTTTAAGGGACCAAAAGTAATGGGACAATTGGCTGCTCAGCTGTGTGTGTTATTCCCTCATTATCTCATTTACAAGGAGCAGATAAAAGGTCTAGAGTTAATTTCAAGTGTGCTATTTGCATTTGGAATCTGTTGCTGTCAACTCTCAATATGAGATCCAAAGAACTGTCACTATCAGTGAAGCAAGCCATCATTAGGCTGAAAAATCTAAACAAACCCATCAGAGGGATAGCAAAAACATTAGGTGTGGCCAAATAAACTGTTTGGAACATTCTTAAAAAGAAAGAACGCACCGGTGAGCTCAGCAACACCAAAAGACCCGGAAGACCACGGAAAACAACTGTGGTGGATGACAGAAGAATTCTTTCCCTGGTGAAGAAAAACCCCTTCACAACAGTTGGCCAGATCAAGAATACTCTCCAGGAGGTAGGTGTATGTGTGTCAAATGTGTGTTAAACCATTGGTGAGCCTCAAAAACAGGAAGACCAGATTAGTGTTTGCCAAACATCTAAAACAGCCTTTACAGTTCTGGAACAACATCCTATGGACAGGTGAGATAAAGATCAACTTGTACCAGAATGATGGGAAGAGAAGAGTATGGAGAAGGAAAGGAACTTCTCATGATCAAAAACATACCACCTCATCAGTGAAGCATGGTGGTGGTAGTGTCATGGCGTGGGCATGTGTGGCTGCCAATGGAACTGGTTCCCTTGTATTTATTGATGATGGGACTGCTGACAAAAGCAGCAGGATTAATTCTGAAGTGTTTCGGGCAATATTATCTGCTCATATTCAGCCGAATGCTTCAGAACTCATTGGACGGCGCTTCACAGTGCACATGGACAATGACCTGAAGCATACTGCGAAAGCAACCAAAGAGTTTTTTAAGGCAAAGAAGTGGAATGTTATGCAATGGCCAAGTCAATCACCTGACCTGAATCCGATTGAACATGCATTTCACTTGCTGAAGACAAAACTGAAGGGAAAATGCCCCAAGAACAAGCAGGAACTGAAGACAGTTGCAGTAGAATCCTGGCAGAGCATCACCAGGGATGAAACCCAGCGTCTGGTGATGTCTATGCGTTCCAGACTTCAGGCTGTAATTGACTGCAAAGGATTTGCAACCAAGTATTAAAAAGTGAAAGTTTGATTTATGATTGTTAGTTTGTCCCATTACTTTTGGTCCCTTAAAAAGTGGGAGGCACATACTACACCGTTCACCTGATTTGGATGTAAATACCCTCAAATTAAAGCTGAAAGTCTGCAGTTAAAGCACATCTTGTTAGTTTCATTTCAAATCCATTGTGGTGGTGTATAGAGCCAAAAAGATGAGAATTGTGTCGATGTCCCACTATTTATGGACCTGACTGTACATTCATTGTTAAGCTTTATTAATTTCAAGGTGGGTGCCATCTTACTTAGTATGACATCCATACTAGAGAGCGGGTTTAAAGAATAAATGTTCACATTTCAGTATCAATGAGTGGATCCTTTCATGTCTTTTATAATTGTGTTGAGCCTTTTTGGGCATTTGTTGGTCCTTTCATTTTGCCACGAGAAGGGGAGAGTAAATCTGATCACCTGTGTTGTTTAGCTCCATGGAGCTTCGTATGGGAATGGTATCTACGTCAGCCCAATGTCAAGCATTTCCTCTGGTTACTCAGGTAAGAACCAAATACTCTTGGGGAAACTTGAACTGACCTTTTTTTTTTAATTGAATGTCTGCAACTATAAATGGGCATTAATTGGATTGAAGACTCATTTTAATGCGTTGGTTTCTGTATTCACAGGGATAAATGACATATGGCTGAAAAGTGCACCAAAGGATGCAGCAGCAAATTACAAGACCGACACACATGTGCAGGTTTGAATGTGTGCATTGTCTTTGCATACTTCACTCTGTAGACAATGCAGCTCTATGGTACATTAATA